>NC_066601.1:4690000-5043601 GCF_905475345.1 Vespula vulgaris | reverse complement strand
CAACCCAGACGCAACCCAGACGCAACCCAGACGCAACCCAGACGCAACCCAGACGCAACCCAGACGCAACCCAGACGCAACCCAGACGCAACCCAGACGCAACCCAGACGCAACCCAGACGCAACCCAGACGCAACCCAGACGCAACCCAGACGCAACCCAGACGCAACCCAGACGCAACCCAGACGCAACCCAGACGCAACCCAGACGCAACCCAGACGCAACCCAGACGCAACCCAGACGCAACCCAGACGCAACCCAGACGCAACCCAGACGCAACCCAGACGCAACCCAGACGCAACCCAGACGCAACCCAGACGCAACCCAGACGCAACCCAGACGCAACCCAGACGCAACCCAGACGCAACCCAGACGCAACCCAGACGCAACCCAGACGCAACCCAGACGCAACCCAGACGCAACCCAGACGCAACCCAGACGCAACCCAGACGCAACCCAGACGCAACCCAGACGCAACCCAGACGCAACCCAGACGCAACCCAGACGCAACCCAGACGCAACCCAGACGCAACCCAGACGCAACCCAGACGCAACCCAGACGCAACCCAGACGCAACCCAGACGCAACCCAGACGCAACCCAGACGCAACCCAGACGCAACCCAGACGCAACCCAGACGCAACCCAGACGCAACCCAGACGCAACCCAGACGCAACCCAGACGCAACCCAGACGCAACCCAGACGCAACCCAGACGCAACCCAGACGCAACCCAGACGCAACCCAGACGCAACCCAGACGCAACCCAGACGCAACCCAGACGCAACCCAGACGCAACCCAGACGCAACCCAGACGCAACCCAGACGCAACCCAGACGCAACCCAGACGCAACCCAGACGCAACCCAGACGCAACCCAGACGCAACCCAGACGCAACCCAGACGCAACCCAGACGCAACCCAGACGCAACCCAGACGCAACCCAGACGCAACCCAGACGCAACCCAGACGCAACCCAGACGCAACCCAGACGCAACCCAGACGCAACCCAGACGCAACCCAGACGCAACCCAGACGCAACCCAGACGCAACCCAGACGCAACCCAGACGCAACCCAGACGCAACCCAGACGCAACCCAGACGCAACCCAGACGCAACCCAGACGCAACCCAGACGCAACCCAGACGCAACCCAGACGCAACCCAGACGCAACCCAGACGCAACCCAGACGCAACCCAGACGCAACCCAGACGCAACCCAGACGCAACCCAGACGCAACCCAGACGCAACCCAGACGCAACCCAGACGCAACCCAGACGCAACCCAGACGCAACCCAGACGCAACCCAGACGCAACCCAGACGCAACCCAGACGCAACCCAGACGCAACCCAGACGCAACCCAGACGCAACCCAGACGCAACCCAGACGCAACCCAGACGCAACCCAGACGCAACCCAGACGCAACCCAGACGCAACCCAGACGCAACCCAGACGCAACCCAGACGCAACCCAGACGCAACCCAGACGCAACCCAGACGCAACCCAGACGCAACCCAGACGCAACCCAGACGCAACCCAGACGCAACCCAGACGCAACCCAGACGCAACCCAGACGCAACCCAGACGCAACCCAGACGCAACCCAGACGCAACCCAGACGCAACCCAGACGCAACCCAGACGCAACCCAGACGCAACCCAGACGCAACCCAGACGCAACCCAGACGCAACCCAGACGCAACCCAGACGCAACCCAGACGCAACCCAGACGCAACCCAGACGCAACCCAGACGCAACCCAGACGCAACCCAGACGCAACCCAGACGCAACCCAGACGCAACCCAGACGCAACCCAGACGCAACCCAGACGCAACCCAGACGCAACCCAGACGCAACCCAGACGCAACCCAGACGCAACCCAGACGCAACCCAGACGCAACCCAGACGCAACCCAGACGCAACCCAGACGCAACCCAGACGCAACCCAGACGCAACCCAGACGCAACCCAGACGCAACCCAGACGCAACCCAGACGCAACCCAGACGCAACCCAGACGCAACCCAGACGCAACCCAGACGCAACCCAGACGCAACCCAGACGCAACCCAGACGCAACCCAGACGCAACCCAGACGCAACCCAGACGCAACCCAGACGCAACCCAGACGCAACCCAGACGCAACCCAGACGCAACCCAGACGCAACCCAGACGCAACCCAGACGCAACCCAGACGCAACCCAGACGCAACCCAGACGCAACCCAGACGCAACCCAGACGCAACCCAGACGCAACCCAGACGCAACCCAGACGCAACCCAGACGCAACCCAGACGCAACCCAGACGCAACCCAGACGCAACCCAGACGCAACCCAGACGCAACCCAGACGCAACCCAGCCGCAACCCAGACGCAACCCAGACGCAACCCAGACGCAACCCAGACGCAACCCAGACGCAACCCAGACGCAACCCAGACGCAACCCAGACGCAACCCAGACGCAACCCAGACGCAACCCAGACGCAACCCAGACGCAACCCAGACGCAACCCAGACGCAACCCAGACGCAACCCAGACGCAACCCAGACGCAACCCAGACGCAACCCAGACGCAACCCAGACGCAACCCAGACGCAACCCAGACGCAACCCAGACGCAACCCAGACGCAACCCAGACGCAACCCAGACGCAACCCAGACGCAACCCAGACGCAACCCAGACGCAACCCAGACGCAACCCAGACGCAACCCAGACGCAACCCAGACGCAACCCAGACGCAACCCAGACGCAACCCAGACGCAACCCAGACGCAACCCAGACGCAACCCAGACGCACCCCAGACGCAACCCAGACGCAACCCAGACGCAACCCAGACGCAACCCAGACGCAACCCAGACGCAACCCAGACGCAACCCAGACGCAACCCAGACGCAACCCAGACGCAACCCAGACGCAACCCAGACGCAACCCAGACGCAACCCAGACGCAACCCAGACGCAACCCAGACGCAACCCAGACGCAACCCAGACGCAACCCAGACGCAACCCAGACGCAACCCAGACGCAACCCAGACGCAACCCAGACGCAACCCAGACGCAACCCAGACGCAACCCAGACGCAACCCAGACGCAACCCAGACGCAACCCAGACGCAACCCAGACGCAACCCAGACGCAACCCAGACGCAACCCAGACGCAACCCAGACGCAACCCAGACGCAACCCAGACGCAACCCAGACGCAACCCAGACGCAACCCAGACGCAACCCAGACGCAACCCAGACGCAACCCAGACGCAACCCAGACGCAACCCAGACGCAACCCAGACGCAACCCAGACGCAACCCAGACGCAACCCAGACGCAACCCAGACGCAACCCAGACGCAACCCAGACGCAACCCAGACGCAACCCAGACGCAACCCAGACGCAACCCAGACGCAACCCAGACGCAACCCAGACGCAACCCAGACGCAACCCAGACGCAACCCAGACGCAACCCAGACGCAACCCAGACGCAACCCAGACGCAACCCAGACGCAACCCAGACGCAACCCAGACGCAACCCAGACGCAACCCAGACGCAACCCAGACGCAACCCAGACGCAACCCAGACGCAACCCAGACGCAACCCAGACGCAACCCAGACGCAACCCAGACGCAACCCAGACGCAACCCAGACGCAACCCAGACGCAACCCAGACGCAACCCAGACGCAACCCAGACGCAACCCAGACGCAACCCAGACGCAACCCAGACGCAACCCAGACGCAACCCAGACGCAACCCAGACGCAACCCAGACGCAACCCAGACGCAACCCAGACGCAACCCAGACGCAACCCAGACGCAACCCAGACGCAACCCAGACGCAACCCAGACGCAACCCAGACGCAACCCAGACGCAACCCAGACGCAACCCAGACGCAACCCAGACGCAACCCAGACGCAACCCAGACGCAACCCAGACGCAACCCAGACGCAACCCAGACGCAACCCAGACGCAACCCAGACGCAACCCAGACGCAACCCAGACGCAACCCAGACGCAACCCAGACGCAACCCAGACGCAACCCAGACGCAACCCAGACGCAACCCAGACGCAACCCAGACGCAACCCAGACGCAACCCAGACGCAACCCAGACGCAACCCAGACGCAACCCAGACGCAACCCAGACGCAACCCAGACGCAACCCAGACGCAACCCAGACGCAACCCAGACGCAACCCAGACGCAACCCAGACGCAACCCAGACGCAACCCAGACGCAACCCAGACGCAACCCAGACGCAACCCAGACGCAACCCAGACGCAACCCACACGCAACCCAGACGCAACCCAGACGCAACCCAGACGCAACCCAGACGCAACCCAGACGCAACCCAGACGCAACCCAGACGCAACCCAGACGCAACCCAGACGCAACCCAGACGCAACCCAGACGCAACCCAGACGCAACCCAGACGCAACCCAGACGCAACCCAGACGCAACCCAGACGCAACCCAGACGCAACCCAGACGCAACCCAGACGCAACCCAGACGCAACCCAGACGCAACCCAGACGCAACCCAGACGCAACCCAGACGCAACCCAGACGCAACCCAGACGCAACCCAGACGCAACCCAGACGCAACCCAGACGCAACCCAGACGCAACCCAGACGCAACCCAGACGCAACCCAGACGCAACCCAGACGCAACCCAGACGCAACCCAGACGCAACCCAGACGCAACCCAGACGCAACCCAGACGCAACCCAGACGCAACCCAGACGCAACCCAGACGCAACCCAGACGCAACCCAGACGCAACCCAGACGCAACCCAGACGCAACCCAGACGCAACCCAGACGCAACCCAGACGCAACCCAGACGCAACCCAGACGCAACCCAGACGCAACCCAGACGCAACCCAGACGCAACCCAGACGCAACCCAGACGCAACCCAGACGCAACCCAGACGCAACCCAGACGCAACCCAGACGCAACCCAGACGCAACCCAGACGCAACCCAGACGCAACCCAGACGCAACCCAGACGCAACCCAGACGCAACCCAGACGCAACCCAGACGCAACCCAGACGCAACCCAGACGCAACCCAGACGCAACCCAGACGCAACCCAGACGCAACCCAGACGCAACCCAGACGCAACCCAGACGCAACCCAGACGCAACCCAGACGCAACCCAGACGCAACCCAGACGCAACCCAGACGCAACCCAGACGCAACCCTGACGCAACCCAGACGCAACCCAGACGCAACCCAGACGCAACCCAGACGCAACCCAGACGCAACCCAGACGCAACCCAGACGCAACCCAGACGCAACCCAGACGCAACCCAGACGCAACCCAGACGCAACCCAGACGCAACCCAGACGCAACCCAGACGCAACCCAGACGCAACCCAGACGCAACCCAGACGCAACCCAGACGCAACCCAGACGCAACCCAGACGCAACCCAGACGCAACCCAGACGCAACCCAGACGCAACCCAGACGCAACCCAGACGCAACCCAGACGCAACCCAGACGCAACCCAGACGCAACCCAGACGCAACCCAGACGCAACCCAGACGCAACCCAGACGCAACCCAGACGCAACCCAGACGCAACCCAGACGCAACCCAGACGCAACCCAGACGCAACCCAGACGCAACCCAGACGCAACCCAGACGCAACCCAGACGCAACCCAGACGCAACCCAGACGCAACCCAGACGCAACCCAGACGCAACCCAGACGCAACCCAGACGCAACCCAGACGCAACCCAGACGCAACCCAGACGCAACCCAGACGCAACCCAGACGCAACCCAGACGCAACCCAGACGCAACCCAGACGCAACCCAGACGCAACCCAGACGCAACCCAGACGCAACCCAGACGCAACCCAGACGCAACCCAGACGCAACCCAGACGCAACCCAGACGCAACCCAGACGCAACCCAGACGCAACCCAGACGCAACCCAGACGCAACCCAGACGCAACCCAGACGCAACCCAGACGCAACCCAGACGCAACCCAGACGCAACCCAGACGCAACCCAGACGCAACCCAGACGCAACCCAGACGCAACCCAGACGCAACCCAGACGCAACCCAGACGCAACCCAGACGCAACCCAGACGCAACCCAGACGCAACCCAGACGCAACCCAGACGCAACCCAGACGCAACCCAGACGCAACCCAGACGCAACCCAGACGCAACCCAGACGCAACCCAGACGCAACCCAGACGCAACCCAGACGCAACCCAGACGCAACCCAGACGCAACATACTCTGTAGAAAAAACCTTCAGTCACAACCCCGGACACAACCTCGGACACAACCTTCAGACACAACCTCGGACACAACCTTCAGACACAACCTTCAGACACAACCCTGGACACAACCTTCAGACACAACCTCGGACACAACCTTCAGACACAACCTTCAGACGCAACCTCGGACACAACCTTCAGACACAACCTTCAGACACAACCTTCAGACGCAACCTCGGACACAACCTTCAGACACAACCTTCAGACACAACCTTCAGACGCAACCTCAGACACAACCTTCGGACGCAACCTTCGGACACAACCATCAGACGCAACCTCAGACCCAACCTTCAGACACTACCTTCAGACACAACCTGCAGACACAACCTCAGACCCAACCTTCGGACGCAACCTTCGGACACAACCTTCAGACGCAACCTCAGACCCAACCTTCAGACACTACCTTCAGACACAACCTGCAGACACAACCTCAGACCCAACCTTCAAACACAACCTTCATACACAACCTCAGACACAACCTCAGACACAACCTTCAGATAATACTTTTTCTACAACTTTTACAGAATTTTTTCACAAGTTGTACGCACCTTTTATGTAAGTCTCACACAACTTTTACACACATTTTGGACATCTCACACAACTTTTGCACAACTCTCATACAGTTCTTATACGTCTCTTTTACAATCTTTCCACAGCTTATGCCGCATAATTTAACATGAAACAGAAGGAAGTCTGATAGAATACTGAACGCAAATCAGACGTACTGCAGGCGGAATGTCATTGAAGCTCAGTCGTGTCTCTTATTCAATAAAGACGCAAGCTTGATGTAACCGTTTTCGTTTTAGACGATTATTCAAAGGCGTCGTAT
The DNA here is from genome assembly GCF_905475345.1 of Vespula vulgaris. Classification (NCBI taxonomy): domain Eukaryota; kingdom Metazoa; phylum Arthropoda; class Insecta; order Hymenoptera; family Vespidae; genus Vespula; species Vespula vulgaris. The sequence continues at coordinate 5,036,507 of NC_066601.1, read as the reverse complement.
AAATGATCAATCACAAACATTCAAATTCTGATGTCTACTTATAGTTTCTCCTCTGTTTAATATTATATAATAAAATCACACAAATATCATGCAATAAAATTAAACAAATAGTATATATTAAAATGAGACAAATATTATACAATAAAATCAGGCAAATAGTATACAATAAAATGAAACAAATATTAGACACTAAAATCAGTCTGAGAGTGATTACACGGAAATTACGGAGGCCTGCTACCTGTTTTAGAAAATGGCCGGTAGAGGCACTCTACGCTCTCATTCGTACGTACACACTTACGTTCACACCCATATGGCGGTGCCCCTGGGATTATGCAAATATGTTGTCATTTTTCGATTCTACGTAATATTTAGAAAAATAAGCTGGGCATTACAGATAAACAGGAAAAACCAATCGATTACCTAAGAGAGAGGAACATAAGAAAAATAATTACTTCATATCACTGGATGGTTTTTATGCGATTACTGTGGAATTACGTCGAACCACTGTAAACCACCATAATACGTACTAGAATTTTTGCAAAATTTGTAAGGGTTACATAGAAACGAGCTTTATGGAAATGCTGGTGGTTACGCCGATTTTTCGATAATAACGCAAACGCCCCACGGACTATGCTAATTGCTGTTTATTAAATAACTACGTTAATATCTAGGATTAGTAAGTTGGTGGATGAAGATACCGTGGAAATTACACGGACATTTAGGAATTATGCAAAATCGACAAGCATTTTGACAAGCATTAGGTAAAAACAAATTTATTCGCTTATGCGGACACTATGACGTTACGCCTGACGCTCGGAGGCCACCTAAATACGTTCTAGGATTGACGACAAATCTATGAGGATATACAGAAATGCTGCACTTTATGAAGACGCTGGTCGTTACTTGATTCGTAGGAAATAACGAATATGCCCCTGGGATTATGCAACGATGTTGTCGTTTAAGTAACCTCTCTAGAATCTAGGGAAATAAGATGGGTACTACGGATAACCTAGAAATTACGTCGGTATATTAGTAATTATTGAAGACAGATATTACATAAAAATAAAAAATAAAGCACAAATACTTACTTCAAATCGCCAGTCGGATAAGCCAAAATCTGTAAGGGTTACCCAGAAACGATGAGCTTTATAAAGATGCTGGTAGTTCGTATAGTCTACGTAAATAATGCAACCGCCTCAGGGACTATTCAAAAATGCTATCGACTAAATAACCTCGTTAATATCTAGAATAAGCTGATCGTTACAGATATCCTGGAAAAAAATGAGATTACGGAGAAAGCTCGGAGGCCAAAAATGTCGTTTAAGTAACCTCGCTAGTATCTAAGAAAATAACCTGGGTATTGCTGATAAACCTAGGAACTACGTCGGTACGTTAGGAACTATTGAAAAACCGAGGGATTACCTAAAAAGAAAACGGACAAATACTTCTAATCACCGGATGGTAAAGCGAAAACAGTGGGGTTAAGTCCCACGCTGTAGATTGCGTACTTAGATTTTTGTAAAATCTGTAGGTTACGCAGAAATGCCGGACTTTATGAAAATGCTAGTAGTTACGCAAATTCGTCGGATATAACGAGTGCCCCGCGGATTATGCAAAAAAAAAATGCAGTCGATTAAATAACCTCGGTAATATCTTCGATTAATAAGCCGACAGTTGTAAATACACGGGAACTACACGGTCATCTACGAGTTATCGAAAACCGACAGGAATTTACACAAGTATTACGTACAAAGGCAAGTACTTACGCGAAATCACAGGGTGGTAACGCGGAAACAATCGGATTACGCCGCATTCTCGGAGGCCACCTAAATACGCCCTATTACCGTCGCCAAATCTACAAGGATTACACAGAAACGCTGCATTTCCTGAAAACCCTAGTATTTACGCAGATTCTTCGGAAATAACGCGAGTGCCCCACAGATTATGCAAAAAAAAATGCAGTCGATCATATAACCTCGGTAATATCTTCGATTAATAAGCCGACAGTTGTAAATACACGGGAACTACACGGTCATCCACGAGTTATCGAAAACCGACAGGAATTTACACAAGTATTACGTATAAATGCAAGTACTTACGCGAAATCACAGGGTGGTAACGCGGAAACAATCGGATTACGCCGCACTCTCGGAGGCTACCTAAATACGCCCTATTACCGACGCCAAATCTACAAGGATTACACAGAAACGCTGCATTTCCTGAAAACCCTAGTATTTACGCAGATTCTTCGGAAATAACGCGAGTGCCCCACAGATTACGCAAAATAAATACAGTCGATCATATAACCTCGGTAATATCTTCGATTAATAAGCTGATAGTTGCAGATACACATGAAAGTACACGGTCATCGAGTAAAATCCTAGTATTTACGCAGATTCATCGGATCTAACGAGTGCCCTACGAATTATAAAAAAGAAAAAAAGAAAAAATGCTGTCGTTTCAATAACCTAGCTAGTATCTACGAAAATAAGCTGCTTAGAGTATTCTACGAATAACGCAGCTGTTAAGAATGTCAAAAAGAAAAACCTCCGACAACCATTATGAAAAAAAGAAATACTTTCGACAAATCTCGGGATCGTTATGTAAAAATACGTTACGCTACGTTACACTAGGGCTTTCAAATCGTGCAAAGGTTTCGCAAAATCGCTTGGCGTTGTAAAGAAGTTTGACATTGCAACGATTCATCGGAAGTACCCCTGAGACTATGCAAATATTCTGTCGGGTAAGTAACCCATCCAGTATCATGGAAAATAAGCTAGGGCTCTAAATACCCTCCAAATTACTATATACGCGAAGAATTACGCGACGAATAGAGATCACGTTAAAAAAAAAAAAATACGGTCGATAACTAAGTGATAATGTGGAAACGTTAGAGTTAAGTAGACACGCTAAAATGAAGCTAAATACACGCCACGGTTTACACAGAGACGTTAGGCTATATAAAAACGCGGATTCTTCGGATAAAACGAAAATATCCCGAACTATGAAAAAAAAATGCCGCAGTTTAAATAACTTCGCTGGTACCTAGGAAAATGAGCTGCGGGTTGCAGATACTATGCAATTTACGCAACACGCGTAGAATTACGGAACGAACATAAAGGCATTTAAGTGAGAAAAATACTTACTGCAAATCGTTGGGTCGCGTCTGGATTACACCGAAGTTAGACCACAGAAGTTCGGCTGAATACACGCAAAGGTTTACACAAAATTTGTAAGGATTATATAGATGCGGTGGGCTTCATACAAAAAAAAAAAGAAACTACTGATTACGCGCATTCGTTCAAAACAACGCAATGCCCTTAACATTATGCAAAAAAAAAAATACCATCGCTTCAGTAATCTCGATAGTATGTAGGTAAATGAATAACTCCGAGGTTGCAGATAACCTGAAAAAGACAAAACTCTGGGTGTCCACGTCGGACGTTGCGAAAAATCGATAGGACTTACGTGTAAAAAAACCATACCTTGCCAAATGGATACTTACGCCAAACCACGTAGTGGGCGAAATCGCTGCGTTGCGTCTGGCAGAGCCAGAGAATTTACCTAAATAAGGGTTAGGGGTTTACGCAATATTTCTAAGGGTTACGCCAATCTGTTCGGAATTACGCAACACGCTTAATTACGCACGAATGGATTCACGGTAGTTGAAACGCTCTACCATGCCCTAAAATTTCCGGTACACGCGTTGGACCGCGTTGAACCGCGCTAAACCTAGATCATTTTTATTTTTTGTCGTTTTACAATCATTTAAGCAATGTACGCTACATATGTACGCTCGGTAGTATCAAACTAATATTTACAGAATACAACCCCGCCGCTCAAGCTTTATACCGCTCGTAGTACGTAGAAAATAATTTTAATCGAACGTTTCGCAGAACAGAAATCTGCTTACATACTGCCTTCCTTTTTTTCGACGCTTTCTTATTACAATGATAAAAATAATATTTTTTCTTTTTTAGTATATGAGCATTTCAATTATTCGCGAAGCTGGGGTCACGCGATATCCTAAGAATTGTCTAAAAAGATGTTTGTTGTTACGGATAAATACTGGACGACGGTTTTCGATACGCCCAACGGTGGTCTAAAATTCTCTTAATGCATCAAATTTATGTATGCTTTCTATCACTTTACAATTATTTAAACAATTTTACAATATACGTTTGTTCGGTATAAAATTATAATTAAACGATAATTCTCTCAACGCATCAGAATTTATGTATACTTTCTATTAGTTTAACTAATTATTTGAACATTCTATACTATACGTTTACTCGAGTTAAAATTATATTTAAATATTTTTCTCAACGCACCATTGTTTATATACGCTTCTTATCACTATACAATTATTTAAACGGTTTACAATATACGTTTGTTCGATATAAAATTATACTTCAATAATAGTTTTCTTAACGCACCCAAGTTTATGTATGCTTTCTATCACTTTACAATTATTTAAAGAATCTATAATATATGATTGGTCGATATAAAATAAGATTTAAACAATAATACAACCGCTTAAACGTTGCACCGCACGTAATATCTTGTGAAGTATAAAACAATTTTATGTTAACATTCCGGAAAGAAAAAATCAACTGATGTACTACCTTCCAATTGAAGTTTCTTTTTTTCAACGCTCTATAAACTCCAACAATATTATAACAATGATTCTAACAAATTTGTTTCTATCTTGTAATTTTTCGTAAAACATCGCAATTATGCGCAAGACTAAAGCAGGGGAATCGTTTGAAATGCTGGTGGTTACGCAAAACGCTGAGAATTAAACAGAATACGACGTTAGGGATTGCTGAGGGTGTCGCAGAAACGCTCAGGGTATCGTGCAAGATCGCTTAGGGTATCCAAGGTACGCTCAAGGTAGTATCGCAGAAACGCTTAGGGTATCATGCAAGATCGCTCAGGGGTGTCGCAGAAACGCTCAGGGGTGTCGCAGAAACGCTCAGGGGTGTCGCAGAAACGCTCAGGGTGTCGCAGAAACGCTCAGGGTGTCGCAGAAACGCTCAGGGTGTCGCAGAAACGCTCAGGGTGTCGCAGAAACGCTCAGGGTGTCGCAGAAACGCTCAGGGTGTCGCAGAAACGCTCGGGGTGTCGCAGAAACCCTCGGGGTGTCGCAGAAACGCTCGAGGTATCGCAGAAACGCTCGGGGTATCGCAGAAACGCTCGGGGTATCGCAGAAACGCTCAGGGTATCGCAGAAACGCTCAGGGTATCGCAGAAACGCTCAGGGTATCGCAGAAACGCTCAGGGTATCGCAGAAACGCTTAGGGTGTCGCAGAAACGCTTAGGGTATCGCAGGATCGCTTAGGGTGTCACGCAGAAACGCTTAGGGGTGCGCAAAATCGCCGAGAATTACGTAGAACGTTGGAGCTTAAGCAGATTTAAAGAAGCAATACGAACGAAGGAGAGGCGAGTCTTCTTTCGGTTCGGTAAAATGAAGGAAGCGTTGTTTTCCTGCTGATTTTAATCCAATGGAAGATTCTTCAAGATTCCATCCTTCGTTATTGCTTCCATCGCATCTTCCTGGCTCCTTTCCTTTCCTTTCTCATCTTCATATTCATGATAGATCCTAGAGGAAGGTGGCTTTCCTATTTTAGGAAAATAATAAAAATGCAGTATTGAAACCTATAATAAAGTACATGGCGATAAAAAATACTAAAATATCATTAAACAATGCTAACCATGAGTCGCAATTTTACAAAGACCATTTCCAACTAGAGCGTTGAATTGTTCTTTTATCCGTATCCAAACAGTAGAACGAAATTGCAACATAGGCTTCCTAAAAGAAAAAAAAAAAAAATTAACAAAGTTAATAAAAATAGTGTTATAATAAAAATATCAAAATGTTAAGTATTCCTCATCAGACAAGAGAATAAAGAACCATCTTGCTCTAACGAGCGTGATACTTAGGAACTGCTATCCGGGAATCCACGACCCAATTAACACATATATTTCGATTTAAACAGTGTTCGTTCTGTCGTATACTATCGACGAAAAGCCTATCGTTTCTATTTCGCAGCGATATTTCAAGAGAGACCATATGATTCGTTGAAATAGTGTTATTTAAGACGCGTTCGCTTAAATAGATTTTTTCATCGATTAAAGGAATGAAGTTACGATAACGTTATCCAACTTGAATAAACTTTGAATTATCAGCTACTCGATGTATATTAAATGAAAAATGTAATCGGAAGAAAAATATACTCGGATGTAAAAGTATCGTTAACAGAACACTGTTTAATCGAAGAATGAATGTGTAAACAGATGTCAATTCTGTTCGACTGTAACTAAATTCACCATGCTTATTTCAAGGAACACGGGCCACGATGCATTGTTAACAATAACGGACGAAATCGCAATGCCTATAACCTGAAAAAATAAATGTAGAATTAGCTAAACGTTATCGTAAAGGGTAACGTGAAAATAAATAATAATATATGTCAACTATTGCTTATCAGTTGTCGTCCTGTGTCCAATACCATTGCTTATCATAGATAAGTAAAACTGATGACGAAAATTTTGAACTTTATACTTCTTTCTTTCTATCATCGAAAATAATGATTCCTTAGCTGGTTGTTAGATCAAGGAACGCTTCCTTCCACGATTTAAGTAGCGTTCGTACTGTCAAGATGTCAATTCTGTTTGAATGTAACTAAATTCATCTTGCTTATTTTTAAGAAAACTAGCCACGATGTAATGTCAACAATAACGAAAGAAATCACGTCTACATCCTGAAAAAGTAGATATAGAATTAAGTAAACGTTCTCGAAAATATTATAGTGACAATAAATAACTATTTTTTTCAACTAACGCTTACCAGTCGTTGTTGTGTGTCGAACACCATTTATTATTGTAAATAAGTAAAATTGATGACGAAAATCTGGACGTCCTACCTCTTCCATTCTATAATTGAAAGTAACGATGACTTAGATGGTTATGTTACGTTAAGGAACGTAGTAAAATATGTTATATTTCGTAATTGAGCGTGATCGATGTTAATAAATTTACCAGCGAAAATTGTTTTCGATATTCTAGCGGTATATAACATAGGAGTGTACGTTAAATAAAATATTCTAATTACCTGCAATCAACGAGGATTCTGAGGCAGTAAGGGGGCTGTGGACCGCCGCGCTTGCGCATTACGTCACCTTTGCAATGGCTTCCCCACGTGCTTGTAACATTTCGATCCATTTGTACGAAAATATCGGAATATTAAAAATATGATATAAATTTTTCAATTTAATATCTCTCAAAATAAAGCTCCTAAGCGTGAAAACTATATTTTTAAGGAAAATGTACATAAGCCTGCATGCAATTACATATTTCTCCTAGATCATTTCTATATAATATCTTGTAGAATTTCTTCTAAGATCATATCTAAGTAGAACGCAGATCTGCACTATTAATGGTCGAAAAAAAGAAAAAAAAAAAGAATGAAATCAAGAAGATCGGTTTTCTGAGAAACCCACAATAAAATAAACTGTAGAATACAAAACGAAATACAGCTGCAGTAAAAGCATGAATAATTCAAAAATATCTTACGGCTAAAGAACTGTCAACCGCATTACAGCAATCAGGAAACGATCCGTCGAATGATACATCCACTCCGTGATTTAAGCAGTATTCGTTCTGTCATGTACTATCAACGAAAAGTCTACAATTTTTATTTCGCAGTGATATTCCAAGACGGACGTCGACTCGTTAAAATAATGTAGATTAAGCGCGTTCGCGTACATAGATTTTCCCATCGATCGTCCTCGACGTGAGATCAATTAACGACATCTGAAGCAGGTCTAAAAAATAAGGAGGAGAGTAGAATGTCCTCGGTTATTTTATAATGCTGGACGAAGGCAGAGCAACCAGCGTAAATGCACAGAAAATGGTACGAGACAAATCTCGACCATAAACAAGTGCTCGATAAAAAGTGGGTTGCGTCTAGAAAGATTCAACTGCGCGGTGACGACCGTGCACAACTCCTCCCTATCCTGATGATGTCGATTATTAATCACATGACGACGATGAAGGTTGAAAGAATCCATATAAAATCCACTAATGTAAAATTAAAGAAATAATGTTACATCAACGTTAATCAATTTGAATGAATTCCGAATTATCAACTATTCCACGTATATAAAACGCACTTCTCAAAAAATGTACAATCGAACAAAAAATATACTCTGACGGCAAATTACTAAAAGAAGTTTCGCTGAAAGAACACTGCTTAATCGAAGAATGAATGTATAAACTTAAACGGAAGACGTCTACTTTGTTGAACTCTAGCCAAATCAATCTTGCTTCTTTCTAGGAACATGGGCCACACTGTGTTGTTAACGCTGACGAACAAATTTACAGAATCTACGCCCTGAAAAGGTAAATATAGAATTAACTAAACGTTCCCAAAAAGATTACAGTGACAATAGCAATATTTTTTAACTATTGCGCATCACTCGTCGTCCTGTATCGAATATCACTTCTTATTGTACGTAAGTAAAATTGATAATCCGAACATCGTACCTCTTCCATCCTATAATCGAGAGAACGATGGCTTAGATGATTATGTTAGATTAAGGAACGCAGTAGAATAAGTTATATTTCGCAATTGAACGTGATCGATGTTAATAAATTCACTTGTGGAAATCGCGTTTTCGACATTCGATCGGTACATAAAATTAGAGCGTACGTTAGATAAAATATTCTAATTACCTGCAAGAAAAAAGCTTGGTCATAACACGTGCCAATCATTATTCAAAATGGTGGATTCTGAGGCAGCAAGGAGGCTGTGGACCGCTGCGCTTGCGCATTACGTCACCTTTGCAATGGCTTCCCCACGTGCTTGTAACATTTCGATCTATTTGTACGAAAATATCGGAACATTAAAAATATGATATACGAATTTAAAAACTATCTAAATTGATATCCGACTACTCCATACTATGAAAATTAATCGTTTCAATTTAATATCTCTCAAAATAAAACTCCTAAGCGTGAAAACTATATTTTTAAGGAAAATGTACATAAGCCTGCATGCAATTACATATTTCTCCTAGATCATTTCTATACAATATCTTGTAGAATTTCTTCTAAGATCATATCTAAGTAGAGTGCAGGTGTGCACTATTAATGGTTGAAAAAAAGAAAAAAAAAAATGAAATTAAGAGATCGGTTTTCTGAGAAACCCACAATAAAATAAACTGCAGAATACAAAACGAAATACAGCTGCAGTAAAAGTATGAATAATTCAAAAATATCTTACGGCTAAAGAACTGTCAACCGCATTACAGCAATCAGGAAACGATCCGTCGAATGATACATCCACTCCGTGATTTAAGCAGTATTCGTTCTGTCATGTACTATCAACGAAAAGTCTACAATTTTTATTTCGCAGTGATATTCCAAGACGGACGTCGACTCGTTAAAATAATGTAGATTAAGCGCGTTCGCGTACATAGATTTTCCCATCGATCGTCCTCGACGTGAGATCAATTAACGACATCTGAAGCAGGTCTAAAAAATAAGGAGGAGAGTAGAATGTCCTCGGTTATTTTATAATGCTGGACGAAGGCAGAGCAACCAGCGTAAATGCACAGAAAATGGTACGAGACAAATCTCGACCATAAACAAGTGCTCGATAAAAAGTGGGTTGCGTCTAGAAAGATTCAACTGCGCGGTGACGACCGTGCACAACTCCTCCCTATCCTGATGATGTCGATTATTAATCACATGACGACGATGAAGGTTGAAAGAATCCATATAAAATCCACTAATGTAAAATTAAAGAAATAATGTTACATCAACGTTAATCAATTTGAATGAATTCCGAATTATCAACTATTCCACGTATATAAAACGCACTTCTCAAAAAATGTACAATCGAACAAAAAATATACTCTGACGGCAAATTACTAAAAGAAGTTTCGCTGAAAGAACACTGCTTAATCGAAGAATGAATGTATAAACTTAAACGGAAGACGTCTACTTTGTTGAACTCTAGCCAAATCAATCTTGCTTCTTTCTAGGAACATGGGCCACACTGTATCGTTAACGCTGACGAACAAATTCACAGAATTTACGTCCTGAAAAGGTAAATATAGAATTAACTAAACTTTCCCGAAAAGATTAGTGACAATAGCAATATTTCTTAACTACTACGCACCACTCGTCGTCCTGTTTCGAATATCACTTCTTATTGTACGTAAGTAAAATTGATAATCCGGACATCGTACCTCTTCCATTCTATAATCGAAAGAACGATGGCTTAGATGATTACGTTAGGTTAAGGAACGCAGTAGAATAAGTTATATTTCGCAATTGAGCGTGATCGTTATTAATAAATTCACTCGCGGAAATCGCATTTTTGGTATTCGTCGCTATATAAAATCTGAGTGAACGTTAGATAAAATATTCTAATTAACTAATAATTCTAATTAACGAGAGGACGAAGCTCGAGTGCAACGCTTGGCACGAGACAATTTAGAATGGCGGATTAAGCGGCAGGAAGGAAGCTATGGACCGTCGCGCGTACGCGTTACGTCATCATTCCAATGGCTTCCCCGCGTTTGTTGTTTCGATCTATTTGTATGAGAATATCGAAACGTTAAAAATATGATATACGAAATTAAAAACTATCTAAACGGATATCTTGTTACACCAAACTGTAAAAATTATTCGTTTCAATTTGACGCCTGTATAACTAAACGTTCATGTAGAGACTATTGCGACGATAAAAAATAATCTTTTTCAACTAACGCTTACCAGTCGTCGTTGTGTGTCGTACACCATTTATTATTGTAAATAAGTAAAATTGATGAGGAAAATGCGAACGTCGTAGCTCTTCCGTTGTACGATCGTAAATAACGATTGCTTATATGGTTATGTTAGGTTAAGGAACGCGGTACAATTTACGATTCGCAGTTGAGCGCGACCGATGTTAACAAATTTTATCGGAAAAATCGCGTTTTCGGCATTCGATCGGTATATAAAATAATGGTGCACGTTAAATAAAATATTTTGATTACCTGCAATTAACGAGAGGACGAAGCTTGGTTGGGACACGTGCCACGAACTGATTCAGAATGGCGGATTAAGCGGCAACAAGGAAGCTGTATCGTCGAGCATGCGCGTTACGTCAGCTTTGCAATGGCTTCCCCGCGTGCTTGTTGTTTCGATCTATTTGTATAGAAATATCAAAACGTTAAAAATATGATATACGAAGTTAAAAACTATCGAAACGGATATCTTGCTACATAAAATTATGAAAATTAATCGTTACGATTTGATAAAATGTTCGAGTAAGGATTACAGCGATAATAAATAAGAACCTTTTTCGACTAATGCTTACCACTCGTCGTCGTGTGTCCAACACCATTTCTCATTGTAAATAAATAAAATTGAAGACGAAAATCCAGACGTCGTACTCTCCCATTCTATAATCAAAAGTAACGATGGCTTGTATGGTTGTTAGGTTAAGGAATGCGGTAGAATAAGTTATATTTCGTAGTCGAGCGTGATCGATGTTAATAAATTTACCCGCGGATATCGCTTTTTCGACGTTCGATCGGTATGTAAAATAATGGTACACCTTGAATAAACTATTCTAATTAACTGCAATTAACGAACGGACGAAGCTCTGTTGCGACGCGTGCCACGAAACGATTTGGAATGGCGGATTAGGCGGCAGGAAGGAAGCTATGGACCGTCGCGCGTACGCGTTACGTCATCTTTTCAATGGCTTCCCCACGTGCTTGTTGTTTCGATCTATTTGAATGAAAATATCGCAACGTTAAAAATATGATATACGAAGTTAAAAATTATCTAAACGGATATCTTGTTACGCCAAACTGTAAAAATTATTCGTTTCAATTTGACGCCTGTATAACTAAACGTTCATGTAGCGACTATTGCGACGATAAATAATAATCTTTTTCAACTAACGCTTACCAGTCTTCGTTATATGTCGAACACCATTTATTATTGTAAATAAGTAAAATTGATGATGAAAATCCAGACGTCGTACCTTTCGCATTCTATAATCGAAAATAACGATGGCTTGTATGGTTGTTAGGTTAAGGAACGCAGTAGAACATATTTCGTAGTTGAGCGTGATCGATGTTAATAAATTTACCCGCGGATATCGCTTTTTCGACGTTCGATCGGTATATAAAATAATGGTACACGTCAAATAAACTATTCTAATTAACTGCAATTAACGAACGAACGAAGCTCGGTTGCGACGCGTGCCACGAAACGATTTGGAATGGCGGATTAGGCGGCAGGAAGGAAGCTATGGACCGTCGCGCGTACGCCTTACGTCATCTTTTCAATGGCTTCCCCACGTGCTTGTTGTTTCGATCTATTTGAATGAAAATATCGCAACATTAAAAATATGATATACGAAGTTAAAAACTATCTAAACGGATATCTTGCTGCATCAAACTGTGAAAATTAATCATTTCGATTTGATATCTGTAGAAATAAAGTTCGTAAACGTGAAAATATATTTGTAAGGAAAATGTTCGTGCGCCCGCGTACGATTATTTTTCATATAAATGTATATTATTTTCGATGTTAGTACGAGGAAAGTATTGATTTTGAAGTTTCTGCTTTTAGAAAGAGAAAGAGTAACCATCCGATTCGTTGAAAGGTCCGTTTTTGTTGACGGTCCATCGCTCGTTGTTTTATGTTGGTTTACGCCAACGATAAATACAGGTATAACTTTTTAACGATTTTGACGAACGAGATCGCTTCGAGGACGAATATTCGAGTGAGAATACGATTCTTCCGAACTTTCGAATACACGCTTCGTTTTGTTTGAAAAAATCGTGTGAAAAAATGTTGTTTTCTCGACGATAATTCGTGCATGAAAGTAAAGGATAAGGTTAATTTTAAACGTTTAAATCGTCGTTATAGCAAAGTCTCGTTACGCGCACGTAAGTTTGTCTCTCTGTTTTTGAATACATACAAGAGGCTCTTCGTAGAAAGAGAAAGATAACATTAGCATATAGATAATAGCTTAAAGGTTCCTCTACCTATTGTTTCCGGCACAAACAACGAAAGAAAAACCGGTCGAGCGTGATAAATTGTTGTTACCACGTGTGTATGTATACATGGTATAGAATTCGGAGAATTTGGAAAATCTTGTAGTGAAAAGTATTTGTAAATAAACGAGGGACGATCGGAGAGATCGACCTTGGCACGACTTCTCTCCATTCGTCGTCCTTACAACGCGTTAGTCGCAGTATTCCTTCCTCTCGGCAGCTGTCTGGACGTGCTTTATCTAGACAAGGCATAATTCTAACAACGCTTGCAGCGCGTAAGTATTCCTAGAGTATTTTTCTTAACTTAATTTACGTTAATAATCCGATTGGTACTGGATATAACTTCGTTAGGAATGATAAAGGCTATATTAATAATGAAACTCAAGTTGCAAGAGATATTCATAACGCTTTATTACGGTTCTTTAAATTTTTTCCAGAGCTTCGGAATAATAATTTTTTTGTTACTGATGAATCTTATGACGACAAATATATATGATATTAAAATATAACTATAAAATATAAAACTATAATATTAAAACGTAAAATAATTGTCTCCATATCGATATCCTAGGACGATTTCCTATCTAATAATAAGCTTGATGTGATGTAAAACTGCTTCGCGTGTATATCTATATATAATTGTTTTCTCTATCCGTTTACCGTTCTTTTCCAGCACGTACAACTTTTGGAAGCCTAAAAAATGTGACATTGATTAATAGGACATAAAATTAATTGCGTATGTTTATTTAGGAAATAATCATATACGGAGATATGCATAGGTGTGTGTGTGCGTGCGTGCGTGCGTACGTACCTGTGTATATGAAAATCAAATGAAATACGATATATGAAGTATAATTAATGGCAAATTATTAATTGCTACATCGTTAAAAAGTGAAAGAAGTACCGATACTGTCAAAAATAAGACAAGATAATTCGAAATAGAAAGCGTAAGAAGATACCGATTTTATTTTTGTGGATATTTTTTAAACGAAACGATATCACAACTTGCGAATATTCACATTTTGAAATTCACTTCGTGAAAATCACATTTTCAACTATCGATTAGTATATAAAATAGGGATGTAGGTTAGATAAAATATTTTAATTATCTATTATTAACGAGTGGATTTAACGAAGCTTGGTTATAACCTATCATAAAATAAACGGCATCAAGGAGACTTAGTGGACCGTCGTGCATGCGCATTGCGTCACCTATGCAATGAAATTCACAGAGAAAGATGGAAACACAATATTATAATTGTTGAATCTTTTATCGATTTTTAATGTATGGTGTAATATATTTAAGATCATATAGAGAGCATGCGCCGCGTGAATCGATGAAGACCCTCACGATGTAAATGACGCCATTACCATTACAGTTTGTAGCCGGCCAGAGATAGGTTTGTATCGTCCTTGTTAATTACAGATTATTAGGACAATTTTAACGTACACTCCCTTCCTATACATCAAATGATAGCTATACGCGCGATTTTCATGAAGCTGCGTTTGCAAGGCGCGTCCTCAATGCGTTTAAAATATATACGAGAAAGTAAGAATTTTGTTCATAAAAGAAAAGTCTCAATAGAGTTTTTGTTTGGGGAAAAAAAAAAAAAAAGAAAGAAAAATAAAATCTAGTAGACTGCTAATAAAAAAACAAAGATACTTGTAGAGTCATAATCCGTAGGCCTTAGAATAGGTTAATCAATTATTAGATCAGGATTTTCAGCTTCTAATTAATTCCTATTCTTCCCCCTGTGCTTTCTATGGATGTCCCAAGTGTTACTGTATAAGATGAGAAACTATTAGTATCGATTTAATTTTAAGTTCTCTTTCATTGGCGGTTATCATGGCATTATTGATCGCGCCCAGTGTACCTTCCATCTGTATATTTTTATGTTAGGCGATTCATTGTATATCGTTCCCCGATAATTTTTAAATAAATACAAATAAAATAATTATACTAATAGATTAATATTTAAAATATTAGACTAATAATATATTATTTTATTTATATCGTTTTGCATAGTCGAGTTACCATATATTATATGGAAGTTTCGTATGTACTAGTATGTATGTATACTAGTATGGACTAGTTTTTTTGCTTTAGTCATTAATGCAATAATTATTAGACAGTCGATTGATACGTATCTCTTATTAATAAATATAGTTAAGAACGTACGCGTTTAAAGTAGGATACCGATGATGCCTTGGGACATACTCTCTAGTGTAGGCTTTTGCACCTTGGTGATATGTGAGTGAAGCGTGGAGTGTGCGTGGAGTGAACATCGTTCTATTTCGTAAATATAGGTTATGGACCGGCATATATTTATACATATTGTGGATTTAACTATAAGTAAATAGGACCTGATAAAACGAATATTGTTATTTTCACTTAGGAGTGCAAAGCTCCCCGTACTCGGATATTACGCAAAATTTTAACAAATTTTATAATTATTCAGCATTTCTGTTTATTTTTTTATTTATATTTTGCTGATGCTCTGCATTATATATATGTGTGTGTATAGTTTTTGCATTTATTTATAAATTCATTTCTTTCAAATTAAGAGAATTTTTAATATATTGAATATCTAATATTAAGCATATTGACTCTTCGCACTTTCTTTTGTAGTTGCTTAAAGAATATATAATTTGTTATACATGCAAATATAGCAAAGTGAATATATTAAAAATACAAAGTAAAAATAGTCTTATAAAAGAGTACAAGCGTAAGATGTATCATGGGTTTTGTAATTTTATGTGGTATTTTATAATTTTTTAAATGCAAAGTATTAATAATAGGTTCATTGATTAGCTTATATATCTACTTAGATATTCTAGTAAATGCGCTTGTGTAAATGAGTACGATTTATAGATTGTTTCAATCTATTGTCTGTCCATAGATTAGGACTGTTCAAAAAATATATAATAAACTTTTATTTTTAATCAATATTTCTATCTCTCTTAATAAATGTAATATATCTCTTAATAATAATATAATGTTATATGATAATATAATTGAATTCATTGAGTTAAAGAACAAGTCAAAAATTAGCTATTTTTGAAATAAGAGGAGTAAATATATTTTTAAAGAATTTATAACAGTTTACAGGGAAATAACAAGAAATAACAGAGAAGAATACATTATGTGAATATAAGAGAGTGAGGTACCATATAAAATAACAAATTTTTGAACATGAAAGAAGAATATAAACATGATGAAAATATATAAACATCTATAAACACGTCCTTAGAGGTTAGAAGTTCAGAGAAAAAAGAAATGTAAAATAATATCGCGGATAATAATGCACAATGTAAACTAAGTTTATTAGTAAAGTGATTCGAGTGTTTATATGCACATTCTTTTAGAGTGTACAAAATATGATAGAATGCGTTTGTGGTTTTATTTATTTTCTGAATTCTTACTTATTTTGATTTAAGTTTTAAGATTAAAATATATTTTGAGTTTGAGTCTTAATAACGTTTAACTAAGATATTATATAATATTATATAATATGTGCTTTTAGAACATTAATATAAAATTAATAATATGGAGAAATCTCATTTTACCATTACAAGTGGCGACAGAAATCGTGGAGCGATTACACAGATGTACCAGAAATTAAATAATTATTGTATGAGGTGATACATTTTACAGGGAAATATAAACTCGTATGTATGTAAAATTTTTCAAAACAATTTTAATTTCTTTCTTTAATATAAGTTTGACGAATATATATCTAGTTAGCTATAAAAAAGAAATAAAAAAAAAAGGAAATTAAAACAGGAAAATCATTTATTCTCGCAGGTCCTAGCTATAGAAAATTAAAATTCAGTAAACTTGGCCTTTCAATGGGATGTCGTGAATCTCGTCTATAAAAGGGCGCCGTTAACGCTGCTCATGTCATTTGATTTTTGCAAGTTGTATTACATAAGTATCATACAACAGGTAATCGCTCTCTCTATACTTTATACATCCCAATGAAAACTTTGTCACGCAACCCAAACGGTATAAATAATTTTATTATTGTCAGTAATAGTCGTCAGTAGAAATTTCTCGGTATTTATAAAATTCATTATAAAATTTCAATTATATATCATAGAAATGAAAGTGATTCTCTCGATCTATATCGTCTTGGTTATTATTTGATTGGTTGTTGGACAAGCTATAGCATTCAAACATACTACATCGTTTAAAATGAGATCATCCGTTTATCTTTGGTAATTATACAATTAAAATAAAGGAACATCTATCATACGTCTTAACTAATTTATGAATTTTAATTTATCTTACAGATATACGAGATGAAGCAGTTCCGAGAGGGTCAAAATATTGCAGTACGTAATCACGAGCATGTAAAAATTTACAAAACGCAAAGAAGCCGATATTTGCAAAGAAGATACACGGCTTGATACATCGTGTTTTCTGTTTTTTCGTATATCCTCATTCGGTACGTGCTACAAAATGCTCGTCCACCAGGCAGATCAGAACGCAATAATATCCTTCTTTTACGTCTTCTGTATAATAATTTTCGTGTGTTGCATTAAGAATTATAACTTAAGGCGCAAATTATTATCACCTTTCGGTTTTTGTTCATTTAATAATTTGTAATATGTTTCTCGTTTCTTAATTGGTTGTGAACGGTTACCCATCGAGAAAAAAATTTAGTTGAGGGATACATGTAGCACATGCAGCAGTGTGCATATAAATGTGGTGTGTGTAGAAAGTACATTAGAGTTGATTAAACTTAAAATCTACTTCGATATAGCGCATATTTAACGGAAATATACTTCCATGTACTTATATTTAGAAAAAATGTACTTCGATGTATATCTATTTACAGAAATTTTAATCCGATGTAATTTGTAATGAATGTGTATATTGTGTGTGTGTGTGTGTGTGTGTGTGTGTGTCAAGCATATACAATAATGATTATTCAATTATTTTCTCACGTTCTACGATATCAATTATTCTTTGATCTCTATATCGTTTCTCGATAAGCTTTAAGACGTGAAGCATTCCAATAGTTTTCATTGTACTCCGTGCGATGGTGTTACTCGTCGATTGATGTAAGGTGTCAAACCGTGAGTTAGCTGCAACTGGTTATGTAGATCCTCTTCGACAGCTACTAGTAGTTACTTATTTGTCCACACGTATTTAGGCGCCATGGAAACGCGCGGTAGTTTTAAACGATTCAATAAAACTGATCAAAATGGATAGTCACATTTAACGTTGGTTTACTTTCACGCTGTACGAATTTAATTTGTCCGTATAAACGTTAAAATAATAAAGAGAGAAAGAAAATTTGTTGAAAATTTCAGCGATATTACGCACATGAGAAGCTCCAAGGAAATTCAACGAATCAGCAAAACTTCTTTCACTCCTATTATTCTTCTTGTAAAAGGAAAAAGTATTTTTCGTTGATGCAATCACCATAGAGAAAAGCGCGAAAGTAAGATTGGTTGTCGACTAAAAATAAGCGTACGAGCGAGCGCTTGTCGATGTGTTTCTATCGTTCGCATTTCATCGTTAAACAAAGAATGCTGTTTTTGGAGTGACTCCAAAAAAAGTATTTGTGAGTCTACATAAGGTCTCTTTCTCGGTGTATATATCGTGCTTCTGTAATATATTTTTGGAAGTTGAAAAGACACCTGGTTTCATTCGGTATACTCGCGCGCGCCCTCGCATACGCGTGCCTCGACGAAGAGTGCATTTTACGGCGGTTGTCATCTGGAGAGGGAAGTAACCGTACTCTTTCTCCACGGTGCTTCGACTGTGTCCATTTGTACGTACACGTACACGTCCGTACACACTCGAAGGAGGCCATCCACAGAAGAGAAGAGGGAAGGCTCTAGAGCGTACTCGCACGAACGTACAGCTGGCGGATTGTAGCGCGGCGCGTAGTCTAGACTACCGCACTATAGCCAGGATCGAATCAAGAATGGGTCAAGACCCTGTCTGAATAGCGTAGGAACTTCTTGCCAATCGGTTTTGCCGTTCTCTTCCTTCATATCGGCACTATGTGGAAAATAGATTTCGCCTCTCGGCATGTTCTCATCGGTTTTCCCAATTATTTTCTTGTTTCATTAAATGTACAAATTTATGAATATGCAGATATATTTGTACATGTTCGCTGACTGTTCTGAAAATTTATCGTCGTTAGCACGGCCATTTGTGCGAATATAACACAAACCACACGATCGTCGGTAATGCATTTTTTATTATTCTTTGCCACCCATGGACGTGTATGTATCTCCTTCGTTAACTCTTTTTTATTATTATGACAATATATGCTTTCGTATTTGTATCAGAATTCCATTTATAATATTAATCCATTTATTAATACATCATAGTGCGTATTAGATGGTAAAGATATCGTATAAATAACGTAAACTGAAGAAAGAGATAAAAAATGATTCTTTTGAAATTCATGACGATAAATCAAGATCATTCGTAAAAAAATGAAAAACAAAAGAAAAGTATTTGCAGAAATATTTGAAAGTCAGAAAAATTCAAAAGAAAGAAGAAAGAAAAAAATAGGTGCGGCAGAGAAACGGTGAGTCGAATCTTGTCCGATCGACGTTTCTTTCTTGAGAGTGAGAAAGAAAAAGAGAGAAAGGAGTTTTCGTTTTCTCTCGATACTCGGTATCCGCGCTACGGATCCTCGGTACGGCCCTGCTCGCGAGAGCGTGTATAGCCTTCCACGAGTCGTACACAGCGGGTTCGGGTTCCGTCGCGTCGTACGGCCGGACGAGAGTCAGTGCATGCAGGCCGTGCGGCAGGTTCGCCTGCTTCAGGTTTTCGTCTCTCCTGCCGAGGATTCGCCGGTTCTCGCGTGCGCACGACGAAGACGAAAAACGGCTGTCGTTGGAGGGAGAAAGACGAGCAAAACGTGTATATGTGCGTGCGTGTATATGGCTTTGAGAGAGAGAGAGAGAGAGAGAGAAGAAGAGATAGACAATACGACGTGGATATCGAGCGAATATTTCGGTAGGCCGTGTTACCTCGAAGATCGAATTTTTTCGTGAGAATATACAGCAAATATCTAAATCGACGTGATCGCGTACTTTGACAAAAAAGTTTTCGAAATTTTCTACCGACGCGAAACTTGAGAGAGAGAGAGAGGGAGAGAGAGAGGGAGGGAGGGAGAGAGAGAGGGAGGGAGAGAGAGAGAGAGAGAGAGAGAGAGAGAGTAAGAGAGAGAGAGAGATTCAAGGTGGAAGGTCGCTGCGCACCGACGCGCTTCCTCGATCGAAGCCCCTCCTTCTCACGATCCACGAAAGATCGATCGAATTGATCGACTCTCTTTTCCTCTCCTTGATCATACGACGCGATGGTTTTTCTCTTCTTGATAACGCGGCTAGATGTTCGCGTAGTCACGCGCGTTAAGGCACGTCGGACTGTAATGTGAAATACTCGCCAGAGCATATATATGTATACTTGTGCGTGTATATATATATATATATATATATATATATATGTATGTATGTATGTATGTATGTATGTATGTATGAATGACATTGTAACGATATGACGGCTCTAACGACAAGGGATATTATGTAAACAAAGGAGCAAATGGATTTCTTCGTTGGACAGGACCAACGAGTTGGAAAATATCGATCGTGTCGTGAAAAGTAGAAAAGGAGGAGTGGTAGATTAAAGGAGAGAAGAAAAGAGAAAGCACAACGAACCAACACGATATCGTGTCTACGAATTTATGCGTAGAAAATCGAACTCCGTGACGTAGATACGATCGGAGATAGGTTTGTCGAGATATCGATCGGTTCGTTCTTCACGCTACGAGTAAATACCTTCAAGGTTTTCAGCA
This sequence comes from Vespula vulgaris, assembly GCF_905475345.1. Taxonomy (NCBI): domain Eukaryota; kingdom Metazoa; phylum Arthropoda; class Insecta; order Hymenoptera; family Vespidae; genus Vespula; species Vespula vulgaris. The sequence continues at coordinate 5,015,615 of NC_066601.1, read as the reverse complement.
ACGAAACTCAAAGGATCTTTCGTATTGTACACCTAGGATTAACGTGGATTAACGTGGATTTTCGTGGATTCGTCTTTGTTATAACGGTATGGCAAAAATTTATCCTCTCGATTTTCTAGACAATTATACTACATATTTTCGTACATATACATATACCTATGCAAATATATTGCCCTTCTCGATGTCCGTGAAAGATTCGATTTTATAGTCAATTTATCTTTTACGTCGCGAGGCAAGCGTCAACGCGCTAATTTGCGAGAAGAATTGTTCTTTGTGTCGTGTATGCTTTTCTCTATCTTTTGTTGTTTAAAGAGTACGATAGAAAGAGAAAATAAAATAAAGAACTCTGTAACGTTTGACTAATGACTCATCTCGAACAGATCAATGGCGAATACCCGAGAAACGCGCTTATCCGTCGATAAACTGCGCTTCTCGGCTCGCTGTATAATTTGTCTGAATTTGGAATTTGGCGCGTATACTTAAAAAATTTCCTTTTGGAAAAAGAGAAATCGGATCCGTGCGATCGATCAAATAACGTAAATTCATCATGTCGTCATTCTTTGAAGGCCGTTTTAAAAGGCAAAAGAAACTTCTCTAATCGGTGTCGCTTGTACCTTTCTGACTGTGAGGTAAAAGCAAGGCAAAAGAAACGGTAATTTAAATGAACCTCCTTGATTTTCGTAGACCATTTTGCATGACGCAGTGTCCCATCGGAATCCTTGGTGTCTGCAGATTAGGGAACGATAAAGGAGATTGAACATACGAGGAGGAAGCAGGAACGAGAGAGAGAAATTGACTTTATCCTCGAACATGGAGATCTACCCTCGAGCATACCTCGATAAGGCTTAAAAAAGAGAGCAATAAGTATCACCCATGCTCGAAATCGTAGTTACGACTTAAACCTTTTACAAGGAAAATCAAGCAAGTGTACTTGCATAGGTATACCTATGTTTTGCATATGTGTTTTCCAACTTTCGTCGTATCGTATAAAGAAGGGAAGGAGAAACATATGATCGCAGATATTTAAAAAAAATTGAAATTTTGTATAAAAAAAATTTAACCGATACATACATTGCTCGTTGTGTCATATGATTATTTTCAAAACTTGGAGAGCCACGTCTTCGACAAATTATCTTAAAATTCTCTCGCAAGAATTCTATGCTGCCGTTGAAGGATGAAATCGAATTTCGAAGATTGAATTTCGTTGCACGGCATCCTTTCGCTTTTAGACTTATAATGTCGCTAGTTAAACTTTCAAAGTTTCTTCTCTCGAAACGAGAATGTTTCTCTATAGGTCTCTTGAAATCGATTCCCTGCGTGTGCGCGTTACTTCTAACAGTCGTTTGGATTAGACCTAACATTAAGAAAATATTTTTCTTTCTTTAAGGACGTGCACGGAAATGGGGAAGCTCTCTTAGGAACGTATCGTTGTATGTCGTTCTCGTTTTACTACTTATTGCTTATTTTATTTATTTTCTCTCGATTCTTGTGCCTACGTGACATTTAATAGAATTTGAACGTTTCAACGAATTTGCATTATATTTCTGGGAAATATGCAAAGAGTAAAATAAAGAATGATGCAATTTTTAGAAAAAATTATATATTATTCAGATATTAAGGAACTTTTCGAATGCAAGGTTAAACGAACTCATTTGTGTCTACCAGTAAGGGAAGAAAAGAACATTTTTTTCAAAGTTTCACGGTAAAACGTTAGATCATCGAGCCGAAGCGACACGTTCGGCGGTTATAACCGCTTAACAGCGGTTATAAGTTTCTGTCACTCATTGCGAATTGCGCAACAATGTAAGCATGTAGTACAGTACATGCGTTGACATTTGTCGACGGTCTCGTGTGTACTTGAAAACGAATCATTATGCGCGTGTATGTTTTACGATTATTTTACAATTATGTATGTTGATACGACATTCGTTTGCGCGTGAAGGTACAAGCTCTGTCGGTAAAGTTGAAATATTAAGCTCGTGGGTGGAAACTCCTAACTTATATTTGCTAACTCAATGCAAAACGAATAGCTTTCTCTCTTACTCTCTCTCTCTCTCTTTCTTTCCCCTATCTCCCCCCTCTCTCTTTCTATGTATTCTTTCATTTTGTTCGATATCGTTACCTTCGTGTCTATTTATCGCGTTTCCTTCTCTATCTAGCGTTATCTAAAACATTGTTCGTGCTATCGCAAAGGTTCGTGATAATCTTCAAAGACCCATCAGAGGCACGATGCGAAAATAAAAATGATAGAAAGAAAGAGAAAAATGATACAAGTATATAAATATAAAAGCTATTCCGTACGCCTATATATTTATTTATTTATTAACGATAACACGATAAGGGTTGATCCTTTTGTCGTTGGATAATCTTTTATTTTCGATCATTTGTTATTATGGACAAGAAAGACATTGACCCCTGTTTGCGATTCCTCTTGTAACTTGTCATGAAATTGTAGTAAGTACGGAACTGTATCTACAAAAGTCGATTATCTCGTTTATTTTATCTAAGACTTTTTTTATTTTTGGTAAATACTTTACCGTTACGTAAAGGGTCTCAGATAAATGCGTTTGAATACATATAATAGTACGGATAAATCGATGTAGTAAAGATTCTCATAGGGCTCTTAGTAGTTGCTTCTAGCTGACAAGCATCTCGTGACCCTACTTCGAGTCATTAGCTTTGTTGATAATTAATACCGGACGCATTCGGAGGACTTGCAAGAGGAAAGAGGAAAACCTGGAGATTCGAGATATGCAAAGTAACTCATTGTTTTTCAAGCTCTAGTCGTAAGTTTGTAAGTTCGTACATATACATACGTACGTATACGTGCATGGACACACACACACACACACACACGCGCGCGCGCGCGCGCGCGCGCGCCACACGTGGATATATAAAGTAGTATAAAGTAGTACATATACTTAATCCTTAATCGAATCAATAATGTTATTCGAAGAAAAATCGATGATAAATGTTTCTATCTCTTTCTCTTTCTCATTTCCAAAATTTAAACGGCAATTGCACGAAAAGAGAAACTCGTTCGCATTTTTCTCGTTCTTCCTCTTTATGCCTTTTTATACCCTACATGCTCTATATATTCGATTATAAAGTATAATATATCTTCGAAATGGAAGTATAACGAGTTAAACGATTCCGTTTCTATATTCGATTCGTTTACGCGAAAGATGATAATCCGTAGCGCGATAATTATTCCCAACCATTATACAATTTTTCCTCGAGTCGCCATCGTTTACTCTACTCGACCAATTATTGGTTCTTCCCCGTCGCTAATCCGGTTCTTCGACTTTCAATTCGAATTTCAGTAGAATTTTGAAAGTTAATCGAGAGAGAAGTTGGAGAATCGACGTAGCCTCTGTATACCTACATATATGAACACGGCGGAGGCTTCGCTCGAAATAGCGAAAAGTTAATAATTCCGAGTTCTACTCGAGAAGAGATACCTTCCTTCTCGAGGCGAGCAACTTGTATGCATAGTAAATATCAGTTACTTACCAGCTATTTACTCGACAGGATACTTCCGAACTTGGGATGGTTTGTACAAAATCAAAGAGAAATGTCGTACTTGCGGAAGATCATACGGCCTATGTAGGGTATATGTACGAACGTGTACGGTCGTGTACTTTGTCATATGGCTCACAGTAATTTTCCACGGGTCTTCTGACGCATAGACTGGCATCCGGTCCGGATGGTTCCTCTTTCCTCCTCGAGTTTGTATACTGTCTTCCTCTCTCTCTCTCTCTCTCTCGCTCACACGCTCACTCCCTCTCTCTTTTCTGTCTGCCTGCGAGGAGCATTTATAAAAGCTTCAGTCCAAAACAAAAGTCGTATAAATTCGCGTGCGCTAGTTCCTCTGTCAACGTACTTAGCAAGCTTCTTTGATCGTGACGAGCTCCGAGCGAAAATTATCCCGTCGCGTCGATCCTAAAGTCGATTTTGCTTCGAGAAAAAATTCATTTTGACATTCGAAAGAACGAATCCTTTACGATTATCCTCGTAATATGTTCGCGCGTTGTCATTTCCTTTAAAATTGTATCTATCTCGCTCAAGTAATTTCGTTTTTCATTTGATATCGAAGAAAATACGAATTTAGACAATATAACACATGTTTTATAATTGAACAAAAAAGTACGAGTGTTCGAGCGGTCAGGCCTGGTTGCAGAGCCCTTAATAAGAAGAACGCAGCGTGCAACGATATATCATCGTTGAGTATATAGATAAAAATGATGAGTATGTATTCGGTATTCCATAGAGCGTTTTTATTCGTTGTTAGATCGCTTCGATTTAAAAGCAATTCAACGAAAAAATTCAATTTAAAGATCGATAAGAATGATGTAGTGGAATGAACGCGATGAAAGATTCCTAATTCGAATTTCGAGAAGCCAGGCGTAAAACGCTCCACTCCATTCGCCATCTGCCTGCTTTCCTGTCTGCTTGCCTGCCGGCCTCCTTGCCTGGTTTTGCTTGTCTGCCAGCTTGCCTCGCTTCTCTTTGTAAAATCACGTACCGCAATGACGTAGATGATCGGGGACAGGAGAGGACGGATTAAAATCCTTCGCCGTTTTTCGTTTCTCGTTACTCGTTACTCGGCGAATCTCACGGTCGTCCTCGGCTATTTATTGGAGTAGATCGACCCTAACAGTAGATGAGTATAATCTCCATTTCTCATGACCGTTTTAACAGTAACACTCACCTTCGATGTGGCACTTGCCTTCGAGAGTTCAAAGAGCGTTCTCACGTTCCAGCCATACATCTATAAGGATAATGCAAGACGGTTTATCAAGACGTGCGTACGAACGAAATCATAGGTTTATAACGCTGTGTTATTGTTAACCGGAGAAAAATATGCGCCGGCGCCACTGACGAGAAATGAATTATTGTACCCCTCAGTTGTTGCACGTACACGATATTCTTCCTATAGAATATTCGCTATTCTCTAGTCAGCTTTCGGTGTCCGTCTTATACACACACGCAATACGTAAAAATACCTATCACACCTATGAACTTTTATCGATAAAACAACCCGCAAGTAAATCAATTTACTGGAGCGGTCGGTGGATTATTTTATGGTGCAAACGATATCTACAAGTATGTAAATTTGATAATTGATCTTTCTCATAGAAACGAAGTAAAGGAGTAAAGAAACAAGGAAACGCGTGCAAGCGATTCTTCATCGAAAGGCAAAAGTGAGGGATTCGTTAGTTCGAACGACTCATGTCGGTGAGTCCCGTGCAAAGTGAATACGCCTACTGTTTTACGCTGTCACCGGATGTACGATGACATATTACGGTACATATTACGTTACGACTCCACATGACGTAACTCTCGTTACGCTTCATTATATCTGCGATAGTAGGCATAATGTAATTCAAACTTTAATACCCAAATCGGTCTCGGTTTCGACGTTTAAAAGTCAAGCCGACGTCTCGCTGCACGATCGATACGACATCGAATATCGAATATCGAGTATCGTTTTTTTTTTCTATCCTTTTTCACGTTAATTTCACGTCTCATTGTTGCCTCGATCTCTTCGTAAAGCCAGAATCCAAAATGAAAGGGAATAATAGCGTGTGATGTTGTTGATGTCTCGTCGATAGATCCGTCGCTTTGGGACTATATTCGTGAATAAGCTAGTGTCAAGGTTTCGTTTGGTAGGGAGAATCAGGCGCGTAACGTCCTCTCGTATCCATCATTGAGTATGGTAATGGCAATGGTAATGGTCGCAGCGCGTCCTCCATTGTAGGTTCCGTCCGAAGCCTTTTGAATTCGTCGATCGTAGATATACGATCGTAGATATATATTTACTACGCACGTAGAGACTCGCACGTAGACTCGTACGTAGGCTCTCACGTAGGCTCTCACGTAGACTCGCACGTAGACTCTCACCTAGAGACTCGTACGTAAACTCGCACGTAAACTCGCGCACGAATACTCGCGAATGTGACGATCCCCTTCGCGATTTTCTTTGACGATCTCCTTTCACGAGCGCGACTCGTGAATGGAGGAACATCCGTGCGAATTCAGAAGAATCCGATGACCCGCGACGATATGGCCGTCGGCGTACTCGGCGTTAACCTCGATGCGAAAATCTTGGATGGTATCTGCAGAAAATATAGTCGCAATATTTCTTACTTCTCATCAACTAACACGTTACCATATATTCAAAATCACTTGATTACTATTCTATCTGGTTTCGACGATTTTGTAGATTAAAATAGGAATGAAATTAATCGCGAATACCAGAAGATTATTAAAGCCGGGTAGCTTTATTTCTTTTCAAACACGTTCGATCCTATTATTGATATTTGGCGAAGTAAGAACTTTTACGGATCGTTTAGATATACCTGTGTACGTCGATCGTAGAAGAAAGAAAGGAAAAGCAAACGATTGGGGAGAACCGGTAATTTCCATAAAACTTTCCTTCGATTTGTTCGCGATCCGCGTCACGTTGACGTATGATCGGTTTCGCGTGTATGAAAAATCGTTCGTTCGAAAGACGTCAGCTGCACGGACGGAAATTTGAGCGGCTTTTGCACGAATTGCAAGGCCATGCATTATGTATCCTGTTATGCTTCTAACATTTCGTCGTCGTCGCATGCTCTTGCACAAATATTTATTGCGGTCGTTGCGATGAAGAAACCAATCGGTAGAAAAGGAATCGCACGATCGAACGAACCAGGAGGGACAGGAAACTTTTGTTTCGTCTCCCCAATGCATTTACTGTCGACACCGAGTCGTTTCGCGATCGATTTCATCGAAGCGCTTTACTTCACATTCAAAGAAATCGTATTGAAAATCCACAATTCGCATTGCGTATCGTTCACAGATACGATCGAGAAAAATAATTGGCACTTTTTATTCGCGTTTCATTCTTCTGCCGCGGCATTACGATCGATGGTGAGGACGATGGTCTTTTTTCTCTGTCCCTTGTCGATCGTAATCGTTGTTCTCATTGGTCACATTCAATGCACGCTCGCGCCTGTGGATCGCCCACGTGACTGTCAGAAGCATGTAACAATACGTTACGTACCTATGTATATCGACTGGCGCCAACGATCGTGTTTCGCGATAACACGATCGAATTGCGAACGGTTGTTCTGCGTATGATCGCGTAATCAGATATGTATTTCGTGAAATGATCCCGACTTTGAACTATGTACGTAGGGGATTGCGGCGAAAGACTCGCAAAGATGTCCATTCAACGATTAATTATCGATCACCGAAGTGAATCGAAAGTAATGTCGTAATTTCCGTTGTTTCGATCTAAAGGACCGCGGTACGGCACCTCCTTCCCATGTTATCACGTAGCTCTTTTATCTTGAAAAATAGGAGAAGGTTATTCTAACAATTGTCTCGACGTTCCATTCCACTTGGGTACCGTTTTGTTCGCATCTCACAATCAAATAGAAAATAACTTGAATTAATTAAGTTGGGCTTAGGCAAAAATTCCGTTGAAGATAAACCTGGTACGTTCATCGAGACGAAACGAATAGTTCCTGCCTAGCTACCTTTTGCGACTTTCATTACTTTAGTCTCTCTCTCTCTCTCTCTCGAACGAACGAACGAACTAACAAACGAACCTTTTAGAGATGAGACGTTTCTCCTTGTAGATCCAACCAAAAACCGACTTTCGTCCGAAAGCTTTTATCTTTCTTTTCTTACCGTTCAAGAAAATAAATAAACAAATTTCTCTCTCAAACGTAATGAGATATTGATCAAGAAAGAAACTCTTTGTTGAAAATACGAAGGAGATGTGTCTTTATTACGTATTATATACACACGGGTATTAACTACTGTTGCGAAAGCGCACGAAAGACGGCGGACGCGTAATCGCGTTAGCTAGCGAGGTAGACGTTGATATTTGATTTAACAATTGACATAAATTCTTTATCGGATTTTCCGTCTTTCGCAGGTTTTCCGAACGCAGTCAAGCTGGCTGCCTCTGGTGGTAAGCCCTCCGTTGCCGTCGCCGCCTCCGCGCATCCTCCTGTGCTGTGGAGCTCGCGCAGGAAGCCGGGTAAGTGTACAATCTGCATTCGACTAGATTCGCGCGACAAGTACCTACTTTTTCCTCTTTCTGCCTTTCTCTCTTTCCATTTCAAACGTTTCCGCTCGCAATATAAAAGAAAATCGATATATAAGATCGCTATCAGGTCGAAATTTGATCGAGCTCTTCGTGAAATTTTTGCGATTACCAATCGGAATTCGAAGATGTCAAAGAATGATTCCAATTATAGAACTGACCAATGCTTATCGCATTGGTGACACAAGATTTAAGTATTAATCGAATCGAAAAAATCGATTGTCCGACAAACCGCGATACGAAAGGGTCGGTTCGAAGAGCTTATTTCGTTTTGTTTCTCTTCTTCGAATACTCGAGAGCGTTCGTATCTCCTTTGTGAAAGTCGTACTTCCAAGTTCCGTGCTTTGCCGGTGGTTGTTTTTGAAAATTAATCGTTGTGGATTGCGAAGACAATTTTAGTAACAAGTCCCCGGGAATTGACGCGAAGAAATTTTAATTAATCCCTTTAGTCGATCCGTTGGTAAGTTTCCTATCAAATAGGTAAATGGCTTCAGTGCCAAAGCTTCTACGAGATGTTGACGATGCTCGATGGACGCGTCAAAGAGTATTTTGATGAGGAACAATTTAGAGATCGGGAGTTATGAAACATTCCGGTTGACCTGCAAAGTCTATTTATTCTAGTTATTCGCCACATCTGGCAGACTCGCGAACGGAGAACCCATGCAATTGGCCTGAGGTCAATTTCTCCGCGACCGGCTAATCCGATACGAGTGCACTTGACCCCGACTTATTAACCTCGGCCGGTCAATCCTGCATCTCTCAATGAATCCTTTTCAAGCGAGGTGAATCGTTACGCGTGTGCCGGCTCTTAGCTCGTCTTCCTCATTTCGCAAATTATCACTGTACAAGTTTTTTCGTTCGATGCGAAGATAGAAAGTTGTATCAAAAGTTAACCCGACCAAGGTTTGTTTCAATGGAAAACGTCATAACTTAACACGAACAATGACGACATAAGAATGAATAAAATAAGAAGATACCAAAAGAGATGACTCTAAATGATCGTGAACTTATATGTAGTTACCTAACGTTTAACATAAACAAAGACGGAACGAGACAGTGAGAGTATGATACTATTGTGACCTCGTGACCTGGACGAGTACCATGAACGTTTCGACGATGACAAACTCACGGCGCGAGCACGGTGACGATATCGCCGAGGATAATCGCGTTGTAGTTTTCCCGGTAATTCTTTATTTTCGTCGCAGTCGTTTCCGCGTCTCTCTCTCTCTCTCTCTCTCTCTCTCTCTCTCTCTCTCGTAATCGCGTGCAAGAACAACAAGTTATGTTTAATCGTCTTTAGGTCGGTTGACCGTAGGAAGATTGCGATTCGTAATCTCAAAGGAATTAGACTCCTCTTACCACATCCGTTTTTCTGTTTTCTCTGTCCAAATGGAATCTCGACTTTTGGCTTTTTATCGTAACATTTTTTTTATTAGCGATACTTACGTTACTACTCGATTTTGTTTCCTGCTAAACTCTACTCTACTATGTGGATTTTTATTCAAATCCTCGTTCAAGTCCTTATTCGAAACGATTCATAAATCTATTCGGTGTTTTAGCGGTTCGAAATTGAAGCGAAGTTGATTTGATTATCGATTATAAGTCAATAATTTTACATTCAACAGAAATTGGCAACGTTGAAAACTTTACGAGAACAAGGAGAATTCGTTTCCGAAGAGATTTACGTGAAACCGTAATATTGGTATTGGTACAAGAGAGGAAGTTATGAATAAATGCATCTCACAAAGCTTCTTGCGTCCGCATATATTCGTATAACGGAGAGATGTATCGACGAGGTAATGCAAGAGAAATGAGGTTCTTTAGTTATAAAACTATATGCCGACGAATTTTATTTCGCTATACGGTATCGTATTGCGTAGCGCTATTTTCATCTTTATCTTTTCCTTATTTGTTGTTTACTTTCATTATTCTTCGCATATCGCGATATATATGTTGCCCATTTATCTTACTGTAATCAGCATCATTGTACGATCGTGATGTTGGCACCCATTAAATATATGATTTGAAGATGCGATAAGATATATTTACGAACGAGAGAGATACTTGTGCTTGATGAGGAACGTTCTCGTTGTGGCTTCTTGACACTTAATAAACGTCATCTTCTTTCAGATTGAAAGGTTCAATCTCAAGTATCAATTTGCAATGTTGGATGGAAGAATGCTCGTAGTCACCAGAAGAATTTCGATTATCACGAATTTAAGCTCGAGAAAAGCGATATGGAATTCTTTTATTTATTTATTAACGTGACGTTATCTCGTTGCAAAATAAAGCGAGCAAAATATACGTGAGACGTGAGAAGATTAAAAGAAATAAGGAAGAAAAGAAAAATAGTGTAGAAAATTGGTATCGCAAACACGAATATATCATCGTAAAATTGTTCGAAGGTATATCGTATAGAGAAGCGAACGGGCTACTATCGGTTTGTCAATTTTTGTTTCCTCGGCACGTTTCTTTATCTGGTCATCGTACCATCCGGCTTAGTCGTTCCATCGGAAACGAAACGGCGATTTCACGACCTCCTTTTTTTTCTTTCTTTTAAGGCGGAAATGTGGAATCAGAGCGTACGCGCGTTTTTGCGGCTAATCGCTAGATTAATTGTAAGTATCCTGTGGCTTCTGTTCCGAGCACTTCGGTACGTGCGTCCTTAACGATCTCGTTAAAATTGGCACGCTCGTTAAACGCTTAAATTTTAAACTAAGAAAGACGAAAAGTAATCTCGCTAAGAAAATAAGGGATCCTTTAGTCGGACACGAAAATCTCTTAGGAGATAGATAGATCGAAGGAGAAACGAAGAAAAGTCTTTCCTTTTCTCATTTTTTTCGTACATTCAATGAGAAGAGGAAGCCTTCGTTACCTTTGATTTAAACGTCGCTTCTTCTCTTCTACGTTGTCACGTTTGTCCTCGCTGTGGCCGGAAACGCGTCAATGGTTTCATTCCTTGTAGTCCGTCATGCGACTGGAAAGCGGAAACGAGAGGCGACAAGTCACGTGGAACAAATCTTGGCGTCTGCGAGTCGCAACGATTTCATGTCTCTCTCTCTCTCTCTATCGAGTTCTTTCGAGGAAAACTTTCATTAGGTTTCTTTTGATAGATGCAACTGCTACGATCGCCTCGAAATGCAGTTTAATACACCTACCGAATTCTTAACACTCAATTGGAAAAGTAATGGAATCGGTAATTCATGGTCAGACCGATTAGAAATTCGCAGCGGCCGTCGCTTCTCTTAGGAGAAATTTTCTTTCTGTCGCGAGAAATATCATCGTATGCGTTCGATGATCGGTTATAAACGAGATTCCGTTTGCTTCCGAATGCTTTGGCAAATTCTACTTGACAATGACACTGATGCACCGGAACGTAGAACTTACCGACAGGGGGAGAGAGAGAAAGAGAAGAAGGTATTTTCGAGGAATTGTAAAGATAACGTTCCATCAAGCGTTACGAGGCGTTCTCGTCAAAAGGAGAGCTTTAGAGCTATCGACATTATTTTCCCTCGGAGCTGAAAACTAATAAGTTTAGCGACAAAAATCTATCTCTTTTTTTCTCCTGCTATAAAGTGCGCGTGCAACGAGGAGGCGATAAAGAGGAGGAGGAGGAGGAGCAGAAGGAAGAGAGAAAGAGAGAGAATGCAGTTAATGCAACGTTTCCTGAAATGTGAGGTAATCCTCGAACTGCAGACGAAGGATCTTGACGCGACCGGACAACGCCCGCGCTTTCAACGTTTCTCATTATTCTAGCTGACAAGAGCGACGACATCCGCAACACGGACTCGCCGATTGCGCAATGCCGCCCATGCTTCTTCCTCCTTTTTCATCCTTTTCGTTCTATTCGAGAGAAAGAAGGCCACCGAGCGGTCAGTCTCCCCTCTACCCCTTAATCGTTTACTCTTCGTACAGAAGCATCACGATATTTCGATATATTTATCAAGATAAGTTTCGAAAGCGCGTCAAAATTCTGAAAATGATTACAGAAAATCTCTCAATCCGGTTATACTCTAATATCTATTATAACGAACCGTGTCGTACATTTTCCTCGATAAACATCTTTACTCAAATTCGTACGGTATCGGTAACTAGTTCATTCGACCGATCATATTCCATACGTTATGATGTCTTTTTATCCGCACAACTACTCTTATTCACTTTCTCTTGTGCTATAAAAAAATGCACAAGAACGTATCGTAAATCTACGTATCTGTAATATCGCTCGGTGGCCATGAAAGATAAATTTAGAGTCTAACAATATGTGCGTGTGTTTGTATGTACGCGCAAGCGCACGTGCGCGCATTTATATTCCATATTCCAATGGATAGAAGAAATAACGACTTTTTCGCTGCATCGATGAAAAATTGCGATGCTGTTTTGGTCCCTTTCGAACAGTTTACTCGAGAGACGACGCGCGACGGTAGTGCTGAGCGAAGCTCCGACGTGTCGGCACGATACTCCGAACGCTACCTCATCGGTTACATAACTTGGCTGACTTGGACTCGCGCACGTACTTACATACACACGTGCGCGTCGCTCTTGTGAAAACTCGACTGGCTTTGCCCGTTTCTCTCTCGTTCCCTCTCTTCCGTTCGCCGTCGCGAACGCACTGACGAGGAGAGCACAACGGACGAAGGCATGCAAACTCGAAACGCGTACGTATGTAAGTACATACGACGCGCGAAAACGTGACGAACGCGATATCCTTATCTCTCTTTTGTATTTTTCGTTCTACCGTCGTATGCAACAGTTTCCTTTCCTCTTCTCTTCCTCGTAATCAAGATATCCGTTTTTCTTCCATTCTTGCTCGTTCGCCGATGTGCAAGATCGACCGATATATAAGATTGCATAGATCAATGAAAAAGAGTTAACGGATAATATCGAGTAAGCATCGAATTCTTTGGAAAAAAAACAAAGAAAAAGTAATAAAAAAGGGAGGAGAGAGAGACAGAGAGAGAGAGAGAGAGAGAGAGAGAGAGAGAGAGAGAGAGAGAGAGAAAGAGAAAAGGAGAATGGAACGATTCCACCGGAGACATGTAAACGCGAGGATTTTTTCATGGAAATATACAAATACGCGGTCTATATCGTGACCTATTCGTTATTTTCTTCGTTCGATCGCGAATAACCTTTCGATTGATTCGCCAACGCAAAATTCTCGCAACTACTATTTTAGCTGAGAACCGAATTTACCGTTTCGCGTCTCGAGAATGATTTTTACGATCGTCGCTCCTCCGCGACCGCATAGATTCTAAAGGAACGCGCGTAATCGATATTTTTATCGTGTTTCCCGAGAAACATTTAACGTGGGCGCGAGCTCAACGTTTACGCCTTATTTAACGGAAAAGCGTGTATAATAATGGTATTAAAACGGTGCGATGAACGACTAATCGTAAACTGTGCGATATATATATATAGCGATATATAATAGATTTGAATTTAAAATAATCGAGACACGGGTATCATTACGGGTACGAAGTGGAGTAGAGTGACGTCTACGCTTAACGTAAAAATAAGAAACAGACAAAAATTATTAGATGTCTTGTACTTTGGACGGACCAAGTTGCACGTTACATTCGATATGATTTCATACGAAACGATGTTGAAGAAAAAGAGGAATCGAAGATGAGATTCGAGCGAGCGTTTTCGAGATCGCGCACTAGCACACGATTCGACGACTATCGAAAGAACCGGCGCCGCGGTCGAGTCGGAAGTAATCGTGAAGTGACAAGCACTCGATACGTACATGTACTCTATCTCTCTTTTATCTGTTTTCTTCTTCTTCTTTTTTTTTCACGTAATTAATTCTTATTGCCTTATACCGAGAAAGGATCCGAAGCCATGGTAGACACGATAAATCGTTTTCCTTCTTCCTTCGTTCGTTGGTATTAATTCGCCTACGTTTAACGCGTTTCCTTTTTTCTCCTCCTTTTACTTTTCTTATCCTTCCTCACCCGGACGCGCTCATATACTTATGTAAATATGCGTATGCGTCTTTATCGTGCACGAGGCGACGCCAGCGTACACTCAGCGAGCAACGGAATAGATAACGCTTCCCTCGCTTGACAAAACTCGACTTACTTGGAAGACCATCTCTCTCTCTCTCTCTCTCTCTCTCTGCCCCCTCTCGCTCGCTCGCTCGCTCGCTCGCTCTTTGTTTCTTCGCAATATAACATTTTTTCTATTGTGACGGCATTGCACTTTGCCATTTCATTGGAACACTGCCGAGCTCGACTTCTTACGTCCGTTTGCTTTGGTTTGAAAGAAACACGAACGGTCTCTAGATTCTCCTCTCCCTCCCCTATTCCCTAGCCCGGTTTAGTTTTATAAGAGCAAAAGAAAAATGAAAAAAGTATTCGCGCCAGCGCGTTGTTACAACGTGGCTAGTACACGTAAGACTCGTTCCTCGTCGATTTCCCTCCTCACCCTCGAGGAAGATCGTCCATAACGTTAACCTACGCGACACGGACAACCGGCGGGACGATAAAAGTCGTGTTTACTTTATCGAAGATTAGCGAAGGCCTTGCGCGCGTGACGTAAGTGCGGGCGTGCGCGCGAGCGTGCGCACGAGCAAGAGACTCTCGTCGCTCTCGCTCTTTGATTTTCTCCTAAATTACAACGACTTTTCCTAAAGCACGTTAAATTCTTTCGATTTTCCCTTTTCGCTTTTCTTTTCTTTTTTACGATCGTCCGTCGGACGAAAGGGAGAAACGAAAGGTTTGATGTTTTATAGTCGACGTATCGCGTCGCGAAGAAACGAGCGCCGCGCACAGGAGTAACGTGGAATTACGATGTAACGCTGTTGTAGGCCTCGCGCCTACTTACTATAAAATGCGTCCACGACCGACGCGCATCATAAATAAATAATCCGACGATCTCGTAATTATGTAAAGCTTCCATCGCGATATTCCCAAGTATTCGAAAAAAATAATAAAATTCATCGATCGTGCTAATCGGGGTGATATATCCGATGGAGACGCACATGTACGGACCAGCGAGCAGAGGTCGCGTGAAACGAGAGGTCCGGACGTCGATAGATCGTAACGTCGTGTGATAAAGATCGACGCGACGGCGGAGCAACGGTGGAGCGCGTCGTGGTGGGGTTTGGTAGCAGGAGGCGGGACTAATGGCGCCGTTTCTCCGTAATCGCGACTTTTCCTTCCTTCTACGAGCGACGAAGCAACGACTTTCGGACGTTCGTTTGGAACTAACTTGGAGAGCTTTCAAACTCTCGCGGTGTACCAATATGTTTTCTTTGCCCTTCTCCTTACTCTCTCCGGACTCGACGGCGAACGCGTTTGAAGGAACCAAACCAACCATCTTTCGGATATCTTTTCGGCAACGTTTCACCGACCGACCGAAGTAACGAGTCGAACGATAAAATTTCATCTCGATTAACGTTAAGCGTGAGAAGAAAGTGCGACGAGAGAGAGAGAGAGCGACAGGGTGTAACGCGAGTCGCGTAGATACGCAACGAGCCGAACGAATAGGAAACTGCGCTTATCTTCCGCTCGTTATTTCCATATCCGCTATGAATTTAAATAGCACGAGCATCTCGGGTCTTTCCCTAGGAAAGGCGCGTTAGTTAATTCGGGGATATTCTAGAAGAGAACTATCTGCGCGCGAGGAAGAGGAAAATCTCGAGCGATGTTCTCGATCGAAAAGCGGATGGGAGGAAATAAGCTTCTTCGTCGTCTCGGAGTTTAACTCGTACGTACGTACTCTTCGCACGTGCGTACTCCTTTTTGATTCATTTCACAAGGCGTGGTAAAGGGACGTTTGAAAAAATAGGAGGAAAGGAATGGAGCGGGTGGGAAAGAGCGTTCGCTCTTTTGTGGATCGACTCGACGCGACGGAAAGGATACACGGAGCACGGGTTTTTCTTTTCTTTCTTTTTTTTTTTTTTTCGTACGCGAAACATCAGTCAAACGAGAAATTACAAAATTCTGCACACTCGTCACGAAGAAAATGCTCGTATGCAATTCTTCGACGCTGCCATCGCTAGACGTGCAAGTTCGCGCCTTCTTGCGCGTATCTTACCTCTACCTGGCTCCTCGCGATATCTATCCCTCTTCCTCTTCACCGAGCATACCTTTTTCCTTTTCTCTCTCGATCACACCGCCTGAAATACTCCCCGCCTTTCGAACCTTCTCTTGGCAAGCATCAGCCTCGCTTCTGACGCATCGCACTTGCTCTCTCCCTCTGTCGGTCCGTTGTGTCGTTGCGCTGGCCTCTCAGTCTGGCGCGCAACAGTGACTCGACTCGACTTCGCTCTGCAGTCGCGATCAAGCTCGCGTTCGAAACGGGGCACGTGTGCGATGCGAGGACTTCCTTATTGCGCATTTTTAACATATTATTTATTACTTTTGCTTTTCGTTCTTAGAGACAACGACCAATGGGAAAGCAGAGGAGTGAATCGTCATGGTTTTTTAGACCACTCTGCTTGAACGTTTTCCCAATCTTTTTTCTTCGTCTTAGTGTTTGTCATTTGCTCTAGTTTTATCGTCTGGTTCTCTTCGTCGTTTATGCGAGAGAAGCTACAGAACGAAAAAATAAATGTGAACAAGTTCGAAGGATCGTAACCGATCGTGGAGTTCGTTAAGAAATTTACTGAAAATCGAAGATGCTATAAGGATCCCATTGTTCGTCGTTCGATCGCGTTCGAATCGATCGACGGGTTTTTGTTTACACGCCGCAAGCGGCTCGAGAATCACCGTTGGAACTCTCGCTAGGAGGTTACATATCTGTGCTTTTAAACTAAATCTTGGGGAATTTGACACAAAGAGCGAAGCGAAATCGTTGTCGAATTGTCGTTCGACTCATCGAAAAACTCGCCTCTTCTTCGACGTGGAGACCAAAGCGTATCTTTTAGCGTGCAGAGAGATAGAGAAAAAGAGAAAAGAAGCAGTGTTTAACTCGTTGGGAAAGAGGGAATCACGGGAAGAT
The DNA here is from genome assembly GCF_905475345.1 of Vespula vulgaris. Taxonomy (NCBI): domain Eukaryota; kingdom Metazoa; phylum Arthropoda; class Insecta; order Hymenoptera; family Vespidae; genus Vespula; species Vespula vulgaris. The sequence goes on along the minus strand of NC_066601.1, from coordinate 4,998,568 downwards.
CCCACGTATTCGCTCGATCGTTTCAGAGAGAGAGAGAGAGAGAGAGAGAGAGAGAGAGAGAGAGAGAGAGAGAGAGAGACAGAGAGAGAGGGAGGGAGGGGGGGAGAGAGAGAGAGAGAGTCGAGGCCACGTGGGTGTTATCGGAGCGAATTTGCCCCGAGAGGTCGGTTCGGTACGTGGGAGTGATTACACGAACGAGTTCATTCATCGTGCGGATTCCAGCGCGCCGGAAGTGACGACGACTTCCTCGGAGAGCTCCGACGTACGTCGTCGAAAGAGAAAGAGAAAGAGAGAGAGAGAGAGAGAGAGAGAGAGAGAGAGACCGCTCGATTCGCGCGCGCATTCGAGATTCGTCTTTTGTGCAAAGTGCCACTCGAAAAAAAAGTATAAGGACGAAGGGAAATTTAGTTGGAAAGGAAGAAAAAAGAAAAGATTATCGAGAGAAAAATAAAAAAGGAGGAGAAGAGAGTGTCGAAGATGGCGCCAAAAGTAGCAACGCTCGAAAAGAAATTGCAATGTTCCGTGGAAAGTTTCGTGGCTCCTTGAATGTTTCTTATCTGGCTTAGTTCCTCTTCCCTTTTGTCCTTTCTTTTACTCTCTCGATGTCGGTCTATCCAAAAGAGAATGAAATCGACTTCTAAGCCGTCGTTGCTCGAGTCACGGGGACGACCAAGGATATGCGAATGATCGACGAATCCACCCTATCTCCCTTTCTTTTTCCTTCGTCGAGGCGCAACGACACGATCAGCGCGCGATTATGCAGCTGAAGAAAGCGATGCTTAAGATATTCGACCAATGTAAGTGTAAGTTTTCTTTTACCTTTTCTTTTTCTTTCTGTTTTTCTTCTTCTTTTCCTTTTTCTCGAGGTACCAACTCGTTTGATCTTCCCGCGCCACGATGCATCGAACGGATACATACCTATACGTACCTACTTACGTAGGTATAAAAGTGGACGAGAATGACGTAGTACTAATAAACGTTGCGCATCCGCAGAATCAAGTAATTATTTAACTCGATTACCTCCTATATACGTACATATTTGTCCACGTCGAAGGAGAGAAGCTCGAAGAGATTCGAGCTTCGAGACGTTTAGGAAAACTATGTTTTCTTTTATAAGAGAACCTTTCTAGTTTTCTTTCTTTGTTAAATTCAGCTTCATAAATATCCATTGAATGAAGTCTATCGCACGCGGCCAACTTATTTTTGGCGATAGGCGAGTCGACGATCTTCCCGTTGGACTTGTTCTCTTCGACGATTAATATTTTATTACTCGCGAACGGGTCGTGGGCTAAAAACAATATCGAACGAGGCCAGGCGCAAAGTCCAAAAGCACCAAAGCGAAGGAAGAATAATAAAGCGTTCCGCGCAACGTCCTTCTCTCCTCGTCAAACCGCAAACGATCGAAAGCCACGGCGTAAGATAAGAAGATCGTGGTTCCTAATACATATTTAACGTCGAATCACGCGTCGTCTCTTTCTTCCTTCTTACCGCACTTTCCTTCCGATAAAAATGAATCGCGAGACTCCCGAGAATTTCAAACCGAAGAAACTCATTGGAGCTCCTTACGATCGTGCTCGTCGGCGATCGACGACGAAAAGTATGCAAGTTGACTTTCGGAAAGGATACTTTTCGTTTCCGAAAGAACGCAAAGGAGGGAGCGAAAGAGATTTAGAACGTAACTACTTACGATAAGACCGTAGTATCGGTAAAGATTATGGAAGCTCACGTTTGTTATTTTTACGTGTGCTCTTTTATTTGTGCTCTGATGTCACTGCCACCACGGCGATAGATAAAGGCAGAAAGTTCTTCGAAGCCTCGCGTACGTAATTACACGTGAGCGTAAGAGGATACTTTTCGTCGAGGTAGATCGACCGATGAATTCCGCCTGAGAAAATACTAGATATCAGAAAAGTAGTCCGTTCGAGAGATTTATTTTTTAATTCATGCTTATCGAGCAAACGTACGCCTCCGTTTTCGGTCGTTAACATCGCGCGTGTACGTCTAGTTATCCTTGATTTATTCTTACCATCCGACTACCGCCGCTCCCTCTGAGACGAGTAAGGGAGGGGGGTGGGGCTACACCCCGCTTTTATTTATAATCAGTACCTTCTCCTGGCTCCAAACAAAAAATACTCTCTTTTCACTTCTCCTTACCTCCTTTCCGTTCGCGTTTTATTCCCGATCGATTCTCAAAAATGTCGTAACATCCGATCCCACTCTTCGTACTCGTATGCTCGCGCGCAACTTTCTACCTGTATGTACTTGCATGCACGTAAGCGCGTCTATGCGTTTTCAATCTCTAACGTCACGCAAAAGAAGCCGTTCTCTTATCGCAAAGATTTAGTAACGTTATTTTTCGATGTTGCGAAAAATAATACGCCTCGGTTCTCACCTACCTTCTTATCTTCCACTAGCACGTGTCTTCTCCGAGTTTTGAGTTTTTCGAGTCATTTGCCTTTAAGGGTAGGCGCGTCATTTCAAACTTGCTTCGAATCTTTTTTCCTCTTTCTCCTCCTCTGCTATTTTACTCCTTTCTTTCGCTTTCCTTCCTTTGCCTTGGAAAGACTTCCTTTTACGTTTCAATCGAATCTCAACGCTCGATGCTTTCGTGCATCGTTGAGCGTTCGACCACGTTTACGTTTCGTCGACGTACATATGTACGCTGATTCCCGTCGTCGTCATTGTCATTATTATTATCGTCGTATCACGGACACGGGCTGTCACTTTGCATCGCTATCGCTCGCGTTCCCTAGCTATTGTTTTAACGGCAAGTAACTTAAGACCTCGCGCGATAAAAGATGCTCGTGCTTGGAAATTGTCTGCGACTCGAAAAAGTGACGTAACGTCGATCGCTTTAACGAAAACACAAAAGATAATTTACATCGATTCGTTTAATACGCGTCGATCGATCGATCGAACATAGATGAAAAGCGATATATAAAATACGGTAATGTCCTAAGGCGAGTAACGCGCAACGCATTGTTATCATTCGCATTCGCGCGTCTTCATCGAGGAGTGAAAGTAAGAGAGTGTGGACGTTACGAGACGAGCCTCCTACAACGAGGTCATCTGTCAGGGCGCTCGATAACGACGCGTTAAAAGCATCGATCATGAACCGTAAAAACCAATTTACGCGTGTCCTCCGTCAAATCCGAATTAGAAAAGTCGTTCTTGGTTTCGAAAAGCGATGCGAGGAGTGGAGAGGAAGCGAGGAAGGAGATCATAGCAACGATCCTATCCTTGGCATCGCCGACGCGCGATATAAATCTTGGAACGAAAAAATTTTAATCGGACCGACGTGTTCTCATTCGCGCGATCATGAAATTCTTCGATGCTCGGCAAGTAAACCGAAGGATCGGCCAGCGGAAAGGAAGGTGGATGCGCGTGAATGAGTCGTTAATTGATATCTCGATTGAAAACAAACCGTTTTCCGTTTCTTCTTTTTCCTCCGTCTATCGAAATAAATGGTGGTATAAAATGTTGAGTAAATACGACGCGTTTGGGAATGCGAGAATACGATCGACGGAGGATAAGTGGGAGAGATCGGCCGCGTCGAGACGTCACGTACGAAGGTGTTGCATTTCGGAGTGGCCGTTTTTCTGTCTCGCGTCGGCGTTCGAGTCTGTCGAGGAGGTGCCGAAGGAGGAGGACGAGGAGGGCAGGTGGAGGAGAGTCAACGTGCGTGCTCGCGCACGCAGTACGGTCGTAACGTCATTCCGTCGTGCACAGCATGGGCCCCCATTAGCGGCCCTCGCTTCGTAATAGCGTAATAGCTCGGCAGGTTACTGTAAGATATCGTGAAAACCCATACTCCGTTCGCGATAACTTCGAGTAGACGGATAGATGGACGAGGAACGACGTAACTCGATTGTAACGCGATTCCTTGGGAGATCTTCGAAAACGTTCGAAAAGCTCGAACGTTCTCGTAGTCAGCCGGCGCATCATTTCGCGCTTTCTTAGACGGTGAAGACGAGAAAGGAGCGATACGTGATCTCGACGTTCTTCTCTAACGTCGAGTAATTTGAGCGCACGAAAGATTTACGACGCTCGTTAAGGAATATTCCGAAAGAACGGCGGATGGATCCTCGACGTAAACGAAACGAAGCCGATGACATTTTTCACAAGCTCGTAACGGAGCTCATAAACGAGCTCGCGAGGAGGGCGCTTTTAACGGACGAAGTGGAATTGGTAATCGCAACGATAGGACGATAGGGATAAGTTTGATTCGTTGAGCGTGCAGCAAACTATCGCGAGGAAGAGGAGGGAGGAGGCGGGGGCGAGGGCGGAGGCGGAGGCGGAGGAGGTGGAGCAGGAGCAGCAGGAGGAGGAGGAGGAGGAGGAGGGAGAGGAGGAAGACATTGAGCGTATTAAACCTGCCCGATCGCGGAGTCCGTGCGCGCTGGCATAAGGACGTATCGTTGTCGAAGGGTCAGCTCGATTACCGAAGAACCTTGGAGTTACCTATAAGGAAAAATGCGATTCCCGATTAATTTGCATCGTTCACGAGAAATTTCCTTTCGTGGGATACGATAAGAGACGTACTGCGCGCCGCTTTCTTCTTTTTCTCTTTTTTCCTTTTCTTTTATTCTTTTTGTTTCTTTCTTCTTGGAGAAACTCTCTCTTTATCGAGAATTCTTTCCCGAAAGAATGAATAATGATACGAATGACGAGGAAAAAGAAGAAAGAAGGAAAGATCATCGTTACTTTCTTGACGATCGAGCGATCGGCAGACGTGCGTACTCGCAGATGCTCGCAATATTTTTCCACGCGCATCGTGTTTACCTTCGAAAAACCCACGGCACGAGATATCGCGTCTCTTTCCCCGCTTCCTCCCCGTACTTCTCCGTGCTCATTGCGAGATCGAGATCGAGATCGAGAGAGAGAGAGAGAGAGAGAGATCAGAAAATACATTTTCATTTCTCTCCCTTCGAAGAAGGAAAAGTTTGCCGATCGAGACAACGTCAAAGACACAGCGTATTGACCATGGAGATGAAACATTTGCAGTCGAGAAACGACGCAGTTGGTTTTGGTTCGTTATCGTAATTATGTAAGCATTTCGAGCATTACGAGCGGATCGTTTGCGAAATAAGAACAAACACGTACCCCGTCTATGATTCATGATTGACGACAGTTTCGCTCGAGATGCAGCTCGAAAGCAGGAAGCCGAGGAGTTATCGATGGATATGCTCGGAAGAAGGGACAGCCGGGGGAGGGGAATAAGGGAAGGGAAGATACGAAAATCGAGATCGTTGACCGTATCGATCAGAAAAGATGCAACTTTTTTCACGCGAATAAATTGGAAAATTCTGTTAAAGCCGTAAGAACACGTGCGACGTTTGTCGTTCCGACGAGTTACGCCTCGCGTCCCAAGCGATCTCTATAATGATCCGGATGGTGCGATATGATTTTGCGATTTTGATCTCGACGACGATCGAATTTCTTTTCTTCGTTGTTTTATTCTTCTGCGTAAAAAAAGAACTTCATTTATAACGATATAATAATAAACATAAATACCGACCACCGAAAGCATCTCTCGAGCGACCGTTTAGACTCGATTTCACTTTAATTTCACTATGCTTTCGTTTTGGCGTGATATTCGCTTTAGAGAAGAGTCGACGTAGCGGAGCTCGAATGCAAAGTACCACCGTCGGATATTTTTGACGACGCTCGCCGAGCGGCGAAGGCAGAGATCATAATTGGATTTTAGAAGGATCGTTATTACCTTAACGATCCTCCTACCGGACTGCACGGCACGGCACGATATGGCAAGGCAAGACAAGGCAAGGCAAGGCACGGCACGGCACGGCACGGCACGGCACGGCACGGCGGCCTGGAATTTGCAAGCTGAATACGTATCGGGCAGGCTGCTCCTTTCGAACGACTTTCCGGGAACCCGATCGAACGGTCTAGTCACGATCTACCTGTTTGGGGAAGCGTAGAACTTGTTTTATTTTCCCGAAACACTCTTCCACGTTCCACAGAACGACTCGACCGTTTCGCTATGAAGAAGAAAATATTTGCTCGGTGTAAATAAAACGATGAACCGTTCGAATTGGCCGGATCGCGGAAACACGAAAGGCGAAAGGCGAAAGGCGAAAGGCGAAAGGCGAAACACGACGGGTTCGTCGATACGCGAATTTTCAATTTGTTCCGCCGTTACGAGAAAGACTTGAAGAATCCTCGAGTTGCTTAGAGACTGACACCTTGATAAGTACCCGTTACCGCGCGCAAGTTCGTGCTCGATGTCGCGAGAATTTTCAAAGTAAAGTCACGAGGTGGGCGCATTCGAGTCGTACGAACGAACGAGCAAAATTCGATGATAGAATTGGATTGTAAACGTGGTAAATAAGTAATAATTCGTAATTTCGTAAGATAGTCTTATGCTCGAACGTTTGCTCGGTTCGTCGCTCAAAGAAGGAAAAACGATCTCTTACGATAGGTAAGAAGTTAGACTATCTGCGTGGTACGGAAAACGTAATTCGTGCGAGATCTTCAAAAGTGAGGAAGAAAGGCTGCGAAGGCACACGACTTATTCGGTAGACGGCATAGTTGCGCAATGAAATAGCGCCGACAGTTACCTTGGAAAATGCAAATACGCGTCGCTGTTCGTCTACGACGATAAGCCGCTATCGCGTATGTCCGCGAGCGTATACCCAAGTTTTAGAATCTTCTTCCAAGGAAAGGAGGCAAGTTCCTTTCGACTACCTCGGACCAACGTACAATCTTTCTCTTTCTCTCGCTCGTTATCGTTATGTCAGAAACGATCTAGGAAAAAGGCAGACCGTTCGGTTTGAAAGGATATCTTGCTTTTCGAGTAGGATACTACCTTGCTACCGTGCTTGACAGGGGGGCAAAAAGATTAAGAAATTCTCGCGTCGTACGGTTTTCCGACTAATCGATACGAGAGAGAAAAGATTTTTCCGTGCTCTCATTGGACGAATAACGAATTAAATTGTTTCTTCGACCGAAAAAAAAAAAATGCAAAATTAATATCGAAAGTTGAGCGTTTGTTCGTGACGATTCGGGTAACGCGTCTCTTCTGCGAATCTAAAGAACGTATCGTGCGACGGGAAATTGTTCCGCAAACAACAAAGTTGTTCGACGATCGCTTAATTTGCAGAGAACTTGGTTTCAACCGAACGATTCCTTCGCGAACGTTATCAGGTTGTTTTGATAAATAAAACGAGAGTATCGAACGAACGGAAGAGTATTTACGAGAGAAGAGAAAAGATACGGTGCTATTGCAACGAGAGAATTTGAAATAAAACTACCTTTCTCGAATATAACATTTAATTCGGAACTCTCTTCAATTTCTTCAGGGAAATCTCTCCGCGAGTTTTGCGACGATCAAAAGAATCAGACTCTGTAAGTAATCACGAGTTTGTTGCGAGATGGACGAAGAAAATGGGACTTTGAGAGTGAGAATTCTTTTCGAAAGAGAGAATAAGAAAAGAGGAAAAGAATCCTGTGAAAGTTTCGTCGTAGATTGATTCGTAGATCGATAGTCGTGGAATTTCTTTTCACGGTTCGATGTCGAAGAGAAAGATTTGCGGGTTTTGTTCGTCGGAAAGATCAGGATTGGCTGATTCGATTCGAGAATGAAGAAGGGAGTGAAGATGAAGGGAAGAGAAGAATCGTCCGAGTCTCGACGACGACAGCCGTTAGCGCGCTTGCAAGCGGCCACGCGCGAGAGCCTCTTGCTCTCTCTCTCTCTCTCTCTCTCTCTCTCTCTCTCTCGCGCGCGCGCGCGCGCTTTGGGATTAATATAGCCGCGTGTCGTGCGACGCGTTCTCTTCTTGCATACCGAAAGTGGACCTCGACGTTGGACCTCTGCGTCTACCACCACACCCTCCCTTCCTCTAATTCTATGCGCTTTCCTCCTCAGACGGAAGCATTTATATGTGTAGTGCAGTATGTACGGATATTATACGCGTCTCTGCTACACTCTTCTTTTTAAGTTATCCTACATTTATCAGTATTTTAATCCAAAAACTCGCAAATTCTGTTTACCGTCAAGTAGAAAGAATATTTTTGTTAGTGGTCATAACTTTCGATGGACGCGTTGATTTATTTTGATAACTAGCTAATTTAAATAAAACGTAGCGAATTTGATTGCAACTTTGTAGGTTTCTTGCTTTCTTTTCTTTTTAGATCGTATGCACGTCCATCCTTCGAAAAATTTCGTTTGTGTAATTTCGATAGCGAGAACAAACGGAGCAATAACAACACTAGGAACGCTCCAAATGTGGCTGCGGCTGCGGCTGCGGATGTGAAGGCGTGACGGTGCACTAGCCTTCCCTCTTGCATCCTCTTGCATCCTCTCCGCGACCAACATGTGCAGACGTGCACGTGCGCCTCGCGCAATAGTGATTTTCAAGACGCAAGACTTAGTCATCGATAAGATTTTTCAATTCCTTGCGTTTTTTTAAGTATACCTATACTCGCGATTATTATCGTACCTTTTCCTCTTATTTTTCATTTCCGCTGATTAATGGACGATCGAAAGAAAAGAGAGAAAGTTTTTTAGCTCGTTGCGATTTCTTTCTTCGAAACGCAATTTCACGTTATCTCTCCTAGGTATTTATTCCTAGCGAGACTCTCGGCAGATACATACACGTACGATATTTGTATACGTTTAATCGATTACGCAACGAGATGAAAAGTCGCGAGCATGTGTACTCCTTTGACTCTTCGATATAGCTCTCGAGGATACCTATCGAATATTCTCATTTCCGACATTTCCGTTTAGCGTCGGTACTTCAAGGTCTCTCGTTAGATCTAATATCTCATGGTTGATCATAAAATTAGCATTTATCTTTCATTCGCGAAAATAGATTCGATCGAATTGTCAAAAGTTTTTTCGTATAGGTCGAACTACTCAATGGAAACGACGAGGTAGATGACGACGACGATTAGCGATCATATGACGAGTCGATGCGTAGACTCCTTAGTAGTGTACGTGGAACGTGCTTGGCCTCCGGCTTGTCGTTCACTGAAACTCACCCGTATGGATACACGTACGGAACAACGGGTGCATGCGCGTCGCTAGCGTTGAAAAGAGAGATTTTCTTTCTCTCTTCTTCTTTCGTCGTATTCTCTCGCTCTGTTCTGCGAAAAATAAACGCTAAGAGTTGTTTACCCCGACTGTTCGCTCCATCGCCTTCGTTGCCGACTCTGCACCATTGTTTTACAAAAAAAAAAAGAAATAATCACTTCAAATCTTTCACGAACGTGTGCTTGCGGTAATCGTGAGAAAGAAAGAAAGATTTTCGGAAGGCGTTTGGCGAATTCTCCTAAATCTTCTTCCCTTTCTTTTTCATTGATTTTCCTCGAATTTTCCTTTTCTTTTGCGAACATTGCGAGTGTAAAATAGGCCAAATTTTGCCATATCTATTCCATCCAGTCTGCCGTGCTATATTATTGACTGAATAATAGATTTTTCGATAACACGCAGAGAATCGCGATACGAAAGGTCAAGCTCGGTCGGCCAATAAACGCCGATCGTCGATAGGTCTCTTATCTTTCTTAATTAGACCCGAGTCGCGCGGATTGTTTCCTATCTCCCCTCCGCCCCCCTTTCTCCTTCCATCTATCTACTCGTCTATCCTCATTTCGTCAATTTGCGATTTTATATCGGTATCCTTCAACGGAGTTAAAAAGACGCGTACCGGACGTATACGCTTCTCCATTCCAACGATTATGGTCACGAAATGGTACACGTATACTTCAGCTAGCTAATAATGATGTACGCGAATGGCTAAAAGAATGAACTCGTTTAAAGAGAGATAGAAAATATACAGTTCGTTCCGATGATACTTAAAAACGCAAACTTTTTTTTTCATTCGCACAGTAGAAATATGCTTTACTCCTTTCGGAATGTGTATAAATTTAAACAGATGGAAACGACAAGCTTAGAAAACAATATAAAAAGGATGCTACGAATTTTTCATAAAACCATTTCGCCTTGGACTACAAATACTAAGCAATTTGTAATCGCCAAAGTTGAAAGTAGTTATTTTCTTGAATTTTTGCCGTGCGTTACATAAACGTTAGCGCGTATCGTTTCGTCATGACGGTCGTACCGCGACGGACACTCAATATCGGCTCAAAGTGTCGTGGAACAAACTACTATGGTAGCCGGGAGAGGACAGAAAGACCGATCGTTGGATGGGAAGAGCGAGCGAGCGAGCGAGAGACAGAGAGAGAGAGAGAGAGAGAGAGAGAGAGAGAAAGAGAGAGAGAGCACGGAATACAGTAGCTTTGAACTTGACACGACGACGAAGGGTGCGAGCTTTGCCTCGGAAGAAGATCGTTAAGGCGAACTACAGAGTGAAGATGAATAAAGAAGGAAGAGAGAGAGAGGAACGGGTAAGAGAAAAAAGAGAGAGAGGGGGGGGGGAAGAGTATAGCGGGATAAAAAGGAAGAAGGGCGACCGGTTCAAAAGCAAGTTTCGGTGGCCTCCTCTTCGTATACGTTCAAAGAAGGAAAGAGAGAGAGAGAGAGAGGGGGGACACGTGGGATGAGTTAGGACTCTGCGACTGACAGAAGAAAGATCGACGCCCGAAAGACGATAAATCCTTCTTCGTCCCTCCTTTCGTCCTTCCACCTTCGAGTCCTTCGACCTTGCCTCGAATTAAGAATACGCGTGTCTATGTGCGCCGTTGTAAGTGTCGTATGAAGAGAGGCTTTCGCTCGCTAACGTGTCGGAAAATACGCAGAAAATTTTTCGCTCGGCGAGATAAAGAACTTTTCGAATTTGTATCGCATCGTCCGGTCGTGTGAAAAATTTCGGGAGAAAGTGCAAACATCGACACATACACGTACACACGTGTGCGCGCGTAGTTCTCTTTTTTCTCATTTTTTTACTCGTACAGAAAAACTTTGACGTACTGTCCACGAAGATAATCGATAGACGCGACGCGGTCTCGTAAGGCGGCTGTACTCCGGTAAAAAATCTGACGGCTTGCTTCGTGAAAAGATTTATACGTTGTTTCGAGCCTTATCGAATTTCCTATCGGAAAGGATGACGTCTTTTTCTCCCTCCCTCCCTCCCTCTCTCGCTCTCTCTCTCTCTCCCTCCATCTCTGTTTCGATCGCTCGTTGCACCACGATGATTCGCGATGATGAATCAGCAGATACGATCGATTGCCTCTTTTCGCACGACGAGCGTCGATGACGATTTCTCGAAGAATGACGAAGAAAATGATCTTCCCATATGTCAAAATCGATATGACATTTTCTATTTGGACATATTCTTTTGAAGAAATGGACAAATTTGTAGACAAAGTTACAGCCAATTGACTCCTGTTATTACAAAGGTGTGTTCAATAACGATCGGTGACGTAGAACGATCCTCGATAGAGGTCGGTACAACTTATCTTTATCTTTTGATTATATTTATGAAGATAGTGATATTGATAAGACGTGATAAAGAGAAAGGATAAGGAGAAAGCAGGTGTGGTGGTGGTGGTGGTGTTTAAGTAGAAAGAGTAGCGTACAGACCGCGAAGGTTTGCACGATGCAGAACAGAAGAAAACATAGTAAAGTGTGTTTGTCGCGGTACGAGAGATAGGTCAGTTCGGCGGTAGCGAAGTAAACGCCAGCCGTTTGTACGCTTACGAGTTTGTTGCCAGCGAGTTTGCCGATGTCGGCAAGAGTTTGCTGCTCCTTCTATTCTTTCCTTTCAACCATTGCCTTCTTGTTCTTTTAATCGAAGGAATTTAGACTCGCGATTGGAAGAAACGATATAAATCCACGTCGCAAACTTTAATCCAAAAGCTTAACGAATAATGAAGTTATCTGATTGCTCTTTCGTTCAAATTCATTAATAGGTACGTGTGCACGTACTTAGTTGGAGTATTTTGGCATTTTTGATGAACGTAGAATTTAACGAGGAACGAGTCGAAAGGTCTTTTTTTTTTTTTTTAAGAATCGATATTCAGAAGGGCGATACGACTCGTAAGCGTTTAGTCGTTCCCAAGTACACGAAAGGATCTTTTTCTTTGTAACGTTAAGAGAGATTCTCATTACATATTCGATATACGAGTAGAACAACGATCGTTCGATCGTTGCACGATCAAACAATTATTTCATTCCGCTTCGTAGATAATGCCGCGCGAAAGAACGAGGAGAGGAAATAGATAATACACTTGCAGAAAAATATCATTTTATCGTTGGACGTAGCCTATTCCTCTCGTGTTTCTCGAAATTTCCCAGTAGGATCGGCTGTTGGAAGTAGGTGTACATACATGCGTACATAGATAGACGTATATGTAAGCGAATATGTAGGTAGGTACATATCGTGATAAGCGTTTATTAATCATCGAAATGGCTAGAACGACGTACGTCGTCGCGATGGCAAAACAGAGTGCTTTCAACGACGTACTTAGATATAAATCATCGTTCGGTTTCTCGAGAGGGTAATGCGATATCAACGGGGTGCTCGTTAATGCGCGTGCTATTAAATGAACAGGACAATGGACCAACTTGACTCGTTAGGATCTATGCGTCTACGTTCTAATTAACCGTAGGTATATACGTCGATAGGTGATTACCAAGTATTGAGTATTCCTAAGTATCGAGTTTTCTCCATCCTTTGGTCAAGTGTATAAGTACGTCGATCGTAACGATATTCGATATATTTAATCGATGAAATTTCAACCGGAAGCAGACACCAATTGCGAGCAAAAAGCAACGAACTTTCGTGGAAGAAACCACGTTTGCGTCATCGTTATCGTCGAAAGTACGCCAGGCGTTATCGCGTAGGAAGAGGGGACGAGGTGGAAAACTCTGCGGGGAAGACTCACCGAGGCAACAAAAGCAAAAGCAAAAGAAGAAGAAACAACGCAAACAAGGGCGATGCAACGGAGCAAAGCGACGGCATCGGCAACGCGCGACTAGAGTCAGCCGTCTGGTTGCGCTCGGTCTCTCTCTCTCTCTAGAGAGAGAGGGAGAGGGAGAGAGAGAGAGAGAGAAGTCGCGGGGAGTCTCACTCGTAAGAGATAGATCTGCTCGCTTGGCGCCAGCAGGTCGTGATGGAAGCCGAGCGAAGGCCGCCTCGAGCGCTTCGTGCCTTGCTATTCGTTCGTTCGTTCGTTCCTTCGATCGTTTGTTCGTTCGTTCGTTCGTTCGTTCGTTCGTTCGTTCGTTCGTTCGTTCGTTCGTTCGTTCGTTTGTTCGTCCGTTCGTTCATTCGTTCGTTCGCTCGCTCGTACGCTCGTTCGTTCGGTTTTCGACAATACGCGAGGATGCATGGAATGGTGGTCAAGCATATTAAATATAAGAGGAAGAGAGAGACGAGAGAAAGCGGAATGTCTTATCATTTACCCTATCTCTTTCTCTCTCTCTCTCTCTCTCTCTCCCTCTCTCTCTCTCTTATCTCTCCTTTTGACGTTCGAAAAGGCGTAAGCTCGCTGACGTGAAGATACGTTCTTAACGCTCGAAAAACTATGGGGAAAGTAGGAAATAATAGCCGATTAAAGCGGCTAACCTTTTCCGAGTCGTACCTACAGCCCTTTTCGCTGCACGATTCGATTATTGCTTCTTTTCTTCTTCTTCGAACGAATTGCTTGCTCGTCCTTCCTTGAGAGAGAAAAGATTTTTTCGCAGAGTTACTTTTCATTGGTGCGTACATTTCGCTCGAGGAAGAGAGCTCCGGGAAAAAGTTGCTTTCGAGTGAATTCAGTTCTCCCATTAGATAGTACTAGAGAGGACGTAGGCAGACTCTATGATCTCGAGGAAAAGTAAAATGTAAGAGAGTCGACTACAAGGTGCGTCGGCGAAACGGATAGGTCAGCTTGGCGCCATCGGGTCGTTCCGAGCCGAGGCGAAGGCCGCGAGTCGCTCGCTGTCTCCTATACCGTCGTTGCGGTTTTACTGCTCCTTTGTTACACCTATCATCGGCATTACCGTCCGCCTGCGAGGGCCGTTCCGCTGGGCGTCCACGCAAAATCTCGCTCTTCCAATTATATTATATTCTATTCTCGTCGTGCCAAGATATCTTAGCTCGATAAGATGAACATTCGCCGATCAACGTCTTTTTCTCGTCATTTTATCAATGCCCCTATGACGATATTAGATAATTACGCGAGCGGTGTCTCTTAATTTTTCTTCCCGATGAAAGAACTTGGTTATTTCGATCGCTGATCGAATCGCCTATGGCCGTGTCGTAAGTTCGTAAAAGTTATATTTGCTCGATTAGAGATAAAGCGCATTTGTCCGTCCTTCGCGCGTACAGCACGCTGGATAATTAAATGGAATTATTAATTAGCTCGAGTAATTGGCACGATCTAATACTTGAAACGAGAGAGTCTCCTCTTCTCTATTGTGCTTTCGAGCGTTCGATCGGCTATGCCACCGTCGCGCGCGCGTTGGACCATATCCAAAACTACCATTCGCATATCACCATGTCCCGATAACGTAGCGGATCTCTAATCGGACAACGTGCTTGTATCTTGCAATTCCGTACTTGTCCTAAGCGTTTTCTACACAATGCGATTATATTCCGTACGTCACGATAGCCAGTTTAGTTTCTGTTCGAGTAAACGCACCGAAAGTAATTGGTCTAAAATTGTTTCATCTTAATTTTTCACATAATTGTTACGTCTTAATTTTATAGTCGATCGCGATAACACATTTTTCTCATAGCGTAAAGACCAGTCGGAAATTCGTCCTTTCTCCGATCGTTAAAGATATTGGCCTTCCGCCAAAACAATTTTGTTCCTAGTTTTGCATTTAAAAATATTACATAGCAGATCCCTTTTTGGCTTTCTCATTTCTTTCGTTTCTCCCCCGGTACGCATTCGATACGTAGGCAGAAGAGCACGCTCGTCAGGATCCGTGGAAAAACACGACACGGTTTACTCGGTAAATTTCCTACGTGGCTGGCTTATTCCTCGACAAAAAAAAACCCATGCTAATTCATCGTCGGCGAAGCGTTCTCGTTCTTTTCACGGATGAAGTAGCGCGTTTTATGATCACCGGTCTTTTCTCTCTCTCTCTCTCTCTCGCTCTTTCGTCTACCTTCCTCTGACGTTCGGACAAAGATCCGTAGGTGCATATCCAGAATATCAAAAATTGTTTTCCTTTCGCAGCCTATTCAAGCGTGATAAAAGCTTTCGAGATAACGTATCGACTTTGTAGGAAAATAAGTTGAACCATCAATCCCCATCCCCATCTCCGAAGAGAGTCGATAATTGGTCCAGTTGTAAAATTATCGACTAAATTAGCTGTCATCGTAGCGACTCGCTACAGAGCTTTTTCCAATAAACGACCTCGTTATAGCCTCCTTCCTCTTCTATGCACATTACCCGTTGCGCGTAATAACACGTACTTTGTGCCAGGGATGTCCAAGTTTTTGGAGTTACCTGGGTCGTACATATAAAACAAAACAAAAAAAAATATTAAGATATAGCAAATATATGTACAAGTACAAACGTTTCGTTCTTTTTTCTTCTTTTTAATAAAGAAATCATTCCGCCTGCTTTCGCGACATAAAGTGTCGGCACTCCGCACATGGATGCAACCCTATCACCGTGCGAGACGTCGTTCGCATTCGCTAGATTTCCGCCGCTATCGATGTTTTTTCATCCATAAAGCATTTCGGTCTCCGCACCGGATGATCAGCGATCGAAGCTACCGCAGGAAATTTCCATTGGGCCGCAGCATTACTTGCTCCGTTGGCCCGCCGATCGGACGTCCTTGCTTTACGCGAATTACAATAACGTAGTTTTTTCCTCTCTCGTATCTATGATGATATCGTAATTACATCGCTCCTGTTCCTGTAAATTTTTGTAATTGACGCGAAATAGTCTCGTTGATCGTTTTGACATCCGGGAAAAAGAAATGCAAAATAAAAGTGAAGGAGATATTTGAAAGAAAGAAAAAAGAACCGTGTAAACGCATAAAAGTGAATACACGTAATCACTTTTTCGGTTCGCGGGGCGAATTCACTCGAGGATCGATCGCGACGCCGCGATATCCCGTCGAATTTATAGAATATTTTATTATCGTGAATGTGCGAGGAAGAAGAGAAGATAAAAATACCTGGGAACATCTTCCACGGCCAATGGGTACATAGATATTCCGTAATATGCATTATATAAAACGGTTCAACGAACCGATCGATCGAATTACTTCCCAAGATCTTATTTTTATCTCGATGCTCTTTATCACGAATTCCTTCTCCCTCTGTCTTTTCGCATCGGTCGCTGTTAGAGTATCACTTTTAGGCAAATACGTTTTATAAATACGTACATAATTATGAACTTGGCGTATCGTCGTGCAATTCGCTTGCAACGGTTTTAATGATATTACTGGCGATAAAGCAATGATAAGAATTTTAAAGAGAAGCCGATAGATGAGATAATGTTCCAAGACGTATCGCGCTTCGTTAACGCAATAGATTATTCCGACCGTGCAACTATAATATTTATTATATTTCCTTATCGATCGCTTTAAGAGTATCCGTCGCCCTCTTCCTCTCCTTCTCCTGCTCCTCTATTCCTTCTGTTTCTACGAGCAGAGCATTCGTATCGCGTACTTCGGGACAACGCGGCCTATTAATTTTAATCGAACGCTCGAAACCGAGGAAGAAACGGAAAATGTAATTAAAATCGGCAGCCAAATGGTTTTTACGACGTGGCACCTTTCCTTCCTAAACCTCGTTTAACCCACCGACCATGGCATCTTTCTTCTTTTTCAACCTTATCGAACGATGTCGTTTCTATCACGTTGTTTCTCGTTGTGTTTCCATATACGTATATATCCTTTGTTTTCTTATACGTTGGTACATAAAGATTGCCAGAAATAATATGGAAATAATCATTAAACCTCGATTTCATCGATCGTTCTTCTATCGAGACAGTCGCGAATAGTAATAAACGCAAATATTACGAAGAAGGCGAGTCAAGGAATTCGTCTGGTTTAATCGCCGAGCGTAATTTATCTATGAAATTCGTGGTAGGGAGCGATGGTTGTGTAAATCGAGGAAAAAGGATAGCGTAGGTAAACGGTACGCGGAAGAGGCTCGCTCCGAGCGCAGCTAAGGGAGGGCACTCGAAACTCCGTGCACCTTACCTCCTATCTCGTTTACACAAGACTCGAGGTTTTAAAGATGCGCCGTAACTTGGTACGCGACGCGTACGCGTATATATATGCGCGCGCGTGTGCACGTCGACAGTGCGAATTCGTTCTAGGCAACGCGAGCGACAGCTTTTGCCGAGCCACTTTCGTTTATTAACGAAGCGCCAAGTTATACCTAATATCGAGATTTATTACGTCCATTCGTTCAAGACGAAAGTTTCGATAACGAACCAAAAGATTTTATACACGTATATAAAAATATACATATATATACACAAGAGAGAGAAAGTTTCGTCGATTCAACGCGATTCGAATTAAAACTTGTCCTTAAATAAACATTCGTTTGATCCAACTGTGAAACGATCGTTGTCACGATATCCCACCGCGCTCAAGTAGATAAGAATAATTGGATCGGCCTATATTTCTCATGAAATTAAACGACGCGTCCTCTCTCGTACGAAGATGCCAAAGTTAAAAGGGAAGGAAAGTCAAAGATACGACGTAGATCGGAGGTAACTGCTCTTTCGCTTCCTCCTTGCTCCTGAATAAATTCATTAAAATTAAAATCCGGTTGCTCGTTTCTTCGACTGACAGCGCCATTTCTCGAAATCTGGTAAAATGAAGAATAAGGAGAATATGCAGAAGAAGAAGAAGAAGAAGAAGACGAAGAAGAAGAAGAAGAAGAAGAAGAAGAAGAAGAAGAAGCGAAAGAGGAAGGAAGGATCGCGTTGACCGAAAGCAATTTCTTTGTTCCCTCAGGCCTGCACTTGCGGAGCATCGAGGAGCCGAGGATGACGGCGGAGACGGCAGCTCCTTGTCTGCAGGGGGTGCAAGGGGTGCAGGGCGTTATGGCGGGTCAGGGCATGTTGCAACAGGTGCAAGATGGAAAGTCCACGGGAAGTTATTACACCTCGACTACGACCGTCTACGATCCGGAATACGCTCGAATGGAGGCCTGGCTCGACGAGCACCCCGACTTCGTCAACGATTATTTTCTCAGGTTCGTGCACGCAGGCCAAGCGCTTTATTCTCTTTCCTTTTTCTTTCGCTGTTCTGCTTTTCTCTTCTCTTTTGTTTTTCTTTACAACAATATATTTATCTCTTATAAACAATATATATGCTTTCGATTCGTTGGCCGATAGCGCGAGATCGAGTTGCTTGGATAAGACGATTAAACTTTCCTCGATAAGCTTTAGAAATAATATCGAAGCGAAGCGATAGGTAGACGGCGCGTAGGTACCGACCAGAAGGCACGTTCGTTACTTTCGACCAAAGCACCGATAAGTCCAAGACCGGACTCGGTAGGTGCTTCACTTACTTACCGCAGTCGTCTACGATAGAATGACTTCGACGTTAGGAATATCGACGGTCAAGCCATGGGCCCTGCGCGATGACGCGTTACGGCGTCTATTCCGCGTTCCATTTTTATCCTCGTTATCGTAAAACTATCAAATAAGTCGCTTCTTTCGCGCAACGAGTTTACTTAAGCGAGTAAATCGTTGGTTCGATCGACGGACTTGACTCGATTCGTTCAAATTAATGATTAAGGAGATGAGAAACAGTAGGGACCGAGGAAACAAGAATTTGCGTCTAACCAACTCCGACGTAAATTCGATGCCGTATTAATATTAATTCGCGGAGAGAGCAGTTACGGCGAAACCCTAACGAGTTTTCGAGAGTTACGGGCCAGCGCGCGTTATATGCCACGGTGGCCAACGGTTAATAAATTCGTTCCTTCGTTCGGACGACAACGAGAGGACGACGACTAATTTTGCGTTAAATAGAAAATACTCGGATGCACGAGCGACGAGGGTTTTCGGTCTCTCATTGAAGAATAACGCTTACGCGACGTTGCGCGACGCGTCATCCCTTGCATGCCGAATGCGTTGTCGCACGGTGCGTTCCTGTCAATTATGCAAACGGCTAAATTAATCGGGCCGACGCGCAATACGCGCATCCGCGTCGTAATGCCGGGACGAGAGCGAAATACGTTATCGGAAATTGCCCTTAACTCTTCCTGCGCGCAATCCCGATTCTCCGCGCTACTCGTCCTCGGCTACTCGTTAAGTCAGTTCGTTCGATTTCCTTGTTCGATTTTAATCAATATTACGATCTTATTTCGGGCAGGAAGGTGACACGGCAAACGGTAGACATGTGGTTAGTGTCGCACGCGACGCCAACGTCGTCGTCGAGCAGCTGCATGGAATTGTCGAGTCCAACGCACCCCGGCGGCGGTTCCTCGTCCTCTGGCCGAGGTGCCTCCAGCGGCGGTTCCGGGGCCACGACGCCGGTCAGGAAGATCTCCGCTCACGAGTTCGAGCGAGGTGGCCTTTTGAAGCCAATCGTCAATACGATCGACGGTACGCCGACCTTCCTGAGCGTTTCCTCCGGCGACGCGGATCAATCCGGCGGACAGCCGGTTGGCTCGACTAATTCTGCTCGGCCCCAAAGACGATCCAGGCACGAGCTGAGGCATCTGGACGAGAAGGATCTTATATTCGAGCTGGTACGTTTCTCGTTGGATATCCGGTACGCTCTTTGGTTTACGACATATCCTCTTCAAATATCCTCTTTACGTGTCGTCGCTCGAATGTCCCAACAGGTCAAGGACATCTGTAACGAGTTGGACGTCAGATCTTTGTGCCACAAGATCCTTCAGAACGTGAGCACTTTGCTCCACGCCGATCGCGGCTCGTTGTTCCTGGTCCAAGGCGAGAGGGGTGGCGGGCACGTACCCTCCTTGCAAAATCACGAGACGAGCGTTAACAATACCGACAATGGAACCTCCCGACTGTCCGGCAACCAGGATTGCGGTCAAACCTATTCCAAGAGCAGGTGTCTCGTCTCGAAGCTCTTCGACGTTTGCTCGAGATCGACTCTCCTCGAGATGGAGAAGAAGGACGAAATCAAGATACCTTGGGGAACCGGGATCGTTGGTTACGTCGCCGAAAGCGGAGAACCTGTCAACATACCAGACGCTTACAAGGTTACTATCTTTAGCTTCGAATTAGCTCGAAATCGAACGATCTTACAAAGTTGCGTCGGTTCGCTCGATTGGATCGAACGTAATTGCTTGTTTCGTTAAGGATTCGAGGTTTAATCGTGAGATCGACGCGCTTACGGGGTACAGAACGAGAGCGTTGCTGTGTATGCCGATCAAGGATTGCAACGGCGACGTCGTCGGGGTCGCCCAGGTCATCAACAAGCTCGGCGGAGAGGCGCAATTCACGGCGCAGGATGAAAAGGTCTTTGCCGGTTACTTGCAATTCTGCGGAATCGGTCTGAGGAATGCCCAACTTTACGAGAAGAGTCAGTTGGAAGTAAAGAGGAATCAAGTACGTATTGTGCGAACGAAAGAACCTTCTTCAACGGCGAACTGTTGCATTTTCTAACATTCGCTCGATCTATCGAAAATTCTTGAAAATATTACGTTAATATTTTCGCGCGCACAAGTATATTTAATAAAGGGACGTCGCTCGACGCAGGTGCTGTTGGATCTAGCCAGAATGATCTTCGAGGAGCAGAGTACGATAGAACACATGGTCCTGAGGATCTTAACCCACACGCAATCGTTGATACAATGTCAGCGCGTTCAGGTACGATTTGAAAAATTTCGAGAGTCCTTTCCTACGTTTCGTTGTCGATATCGTCAAAATGGAACGAACGGTTTTCTCTTTGTCCTGTCGATAGGTATTATTGGTGCATAAGGCATCGAAGGGGAGCTTCTCTCGCGTGTTCGACTTCGAGGCGAACGATCTCACGGGCGAAGATTCCGATTCTCGTACGAGGTAAGCAAAGGCCAAACTTGTTCTTGTTCTTATCTGTTACTACGATATCTATTGCTACGAAAAGTGAAAGAAAGACATTAGAAAGAAAAGAGGAAAAAATAGGGAGAAAGAGACGAAAAAAAAGAAAGCAAAGAAAGAAAAAAAAAAAAGAAAAGCAAAAGAAAGAAAAATGTACCACGGTCGAGATTCATACATCTAACGTTGCCGTTTTGTCGTTTCGTAGTCCGTTCGAGAGTAGATTTCCTATAAACGTCGGCATCACCGGATACGTGGCGACGACAGGCGAGGTGAGATTAAACTTTCTCTTTCCATCATCGAATTATGAAAAATCACGAACATTAGTAGAACGACGAGTAATCTCGAGTGATCTTAAAGAATGGTTCACCTTGAGTTTTTCTTTTCTTCGCCTTGCTGATGATACGTACAGTTTAATCGTATCTACCAAGAAACAATAAAATAGTTTTAGACGCGATCGAATTTGAAGCACGTTCCACGTTTTGATTTGGATCGATTTCAAATATAACACGCGCTTTCAATAAATTACTTAAATATATATATATGCATTGCGTCATGGACATGTATTATAAATGGATTATATCGTAATCGTGAGGTGGTAACGATTATCGTACAGGTCGATACGTTCTTTCAGACGGTCAGTATACCGAATGCCTACGAAGATCCAAGATTCGATCCGTCCGTCGACGAAGGTACGGGCTTTCGACATCGCACCATACTCTGTATGCCCATAAAGAATTCATCCGGACAAATAATCGGCGTTATACAACTCATCAACAAATTCGACGATCTTTCTTTTACAAAAAACGACGAGAACTTCGTCGAGGCGTTCGCCATATTCTGCGGCATGGGGATACACAATACGCACATGTCAGTATGTGAAATAGAATTTATCGAGTTTATTGTCGAGTTTATTATCGAGTCATCCGCGTTTTTCTATTTCTCGATTAATTTGGACCTTACCTATACGATCCTTCTTTCGCAGGTACGAGAAGGCTGTGATAGCGATGGCCAAACAAAGCGTTACTTTGGAAGTACTGAGTTACCACGCGTCGGCGTCTTTGGAGGATGCTCAAAGGCTGAGGGTTAGTTCTTCCGAGGGATTTTCTTCTATAAGCACATATCTATACCCACAGCGTATACTTGGTTCTCGCTATAGGGATTAAAAGGAAAGAGGTGGAAGAAATTTTGTCGTCGAACGATAGACCGATTAGCTCGGCCGATTGGTTCCGACAATACCCGCATGAAATATCCATATACCATAACGGTCAATAAAATGAATTTTGCGCGATATTGGATTAACTTTATATCGACGATATTATTGGATTATTCGCGCGTTATTTCATTAAAGCGTTTTGGTAAATTCGTTGTCTTCGATTCTTCCAGGGATTAAGAGTGCCATCCTCGGCGCACTTTCAATTACACGACTTCAAATTCGACGACATACATATGGAGGACGACGAGACTCTCACGGCTTGCTTAAGAATGTTTCTCGACCTGGACTTTGTCGAGCGTTTTCACATAGATTACGACGTACTTTGTAGATGGTTACTCAGCGTTAAGAAGAACTATCGGAACGTAACTTATCACAATTGGAGACACGCCTTCAATGTCGCTCAAATGATGTTTGCCATTTTGACTGTGAGTCGATCGATTACGTATTACGTATTACTAGGAATTACGTATTACATTCGCGTCCGTATTCTATGCTCGATTGTGGAACTTTGTATTTTTATTCGCACACAGGCCACACAGTGGTGGAAAGTCTTCGGTGAAATCGAATGTCTCGCATTGATCATTGCCTGTCTCTGTCACGATCTCGATCATCGCGGTACCAACAATTCTTTTCAAATCAAGTACGTACCTAAAAAAATAAAATAAATCAAATCGATGAAATATTTAAAATTCGTTCGAACGATGATGCACGATTACACGTGTGTTTTTTCTTTTTTTTTTCATTCTTTTGTCGTTTATCAAGGGCTTCTTCCCCGCTGGCGCAACTTTATTCAACTTCCACGATGGAACATCACCACTTCGATCAATGTCTAATGATACTGAGCAGTCAGGGTAATCAGATCTTGTCGAATCTTTCACCGGAGGAATATTCTCGAGTGGTCAAGGTCCTCGAGGAGGCTATTCTATCGACCGATCTTGCCGTCTATTTTCGAAAGAGAGGAGCCTTTTTCAGCTTGGCGCGAGGTGGCGGCTATAATTGGGCATACGGCGATCATCGTGAACTTTTGCGTGGTATGTTGATGACCGTATGCGATTTGGCGGCCATCACGAAACCTTGGGAGGTCGAGAAGAGAGTGGCCGAGTTGGTCAGCAGTGAATTTTTTGAACAGGGCGACATCGAAAGGCGGACGTTAAATATTACGCCAATCGTAAGGATCTTTTCTTTTCGTTCTTGAGAATTTCTACGATACAATATCTACGATAGAATTATCTACGATAGGATTTTTGCGAGAGAAATTGTATCATTGGCTTTGATCTTTGCTACAGGATATTATGAATAGGGAGAAAGAGGATCAGTTGCCGATGATGCAAGTTGGCTTCATCGATTCGATTTGCCTCCCCATATACGAGGTACGAACCCATAGTTCGATGATATACGTTAAATTGAGAAATGTGATTATAAATACTCGATACTCGCCGTGCTTTCCGAAATGGCATACATTTACAAAAGAATATTTTTAGGCATTCGCTTTACTATCGGACAAATTGGAGCCCTTGGTCGAAGGTGTCAGAAACAACAAGCGACATTGGTTAGAAATTGCGGAGTCCAAGTGCCAAACAGAAAATTGCACGAATCACGACAGGACGTCGACGCCATCCGACGACGACAACGAAGAGATCAACGAACAAGCGGACCAATAGCCGTTGATACATCAGTGCACGTGCGATTAAAGTTTAATGCCTCAAAGAAATGGATCAACGGATCGTACCTCGCGCTTCGATCATCGACAAGAGTGACGAAGGAACGAACGAACGAACGAACGAACGAACGAACGAACGAACGAACGAAAATTGTCGTTTGCCGCTTCGAGAAATCTATCGAGAAATTTTCATTCATGGCCGCAACATTTTTCTTCTCCTTTGCGGTCAAAGAATCTTTCCTATTCTTGTGATTTCTTCGGCGAGTAAAAAGAAAAACAAAAAAGATAAAGAATCGCTTATATCTCTGTTCGTTACGATTAACGAACATTGTCTAATGTAAGGATCGATAAAAATAAAATTGTAATTATTCTCGTACTCGCGAGATAAAAAGAAGGTTCGTGATAAAAGAACGATCTTCGTCCTCTCTTCGAAAGAGAAAAGAGAAAGATATAAGACAAATCGATCCTGAGATGCTACTCTTGTACCTGACCCGTATTGTACCTATATACACTATGACAATATTTCTATGTTTCGAGAGAGGATGGAGAAGATGATACGAGAAAAAAAGGAAAAAAAGAAGAGAAACGAAATGTGATCGCGAAAGATCGTTCGTGGATCGTTTTCGTTTTTCCTCTCGTTTGTATTTATAAGGATCTCTTGGAAAACCAATGGACGCAAACGCGATGTGCATAATGACACTGAACGCGCGTGTGTCTGTCTGTCTGTCTGTCTGTCTGTCTGTCTGTGTGTGTGTGTGTACGCGTGCGTGCACATGTAATTATATACACGAATACGTATGTATGTATGTATGTATGTATGTATGTATGTATGTATGTATATTCGTATACCAAAGTGCACATTTACATATATCGAGGTCGATCGCAGAGCGACGACGAGAACGGTACTTGTCGTCTCTTCTCATATCCGTTAGTTAGAATCCTTCGACTAAGGCGAAAGAGAATCAGTGTCTCTCTTTTCTCTTCTCTTTTCCTCGCTTCCCTCTTTTTTTATCTCGAAAAATTTTGGCGGCTGGATTGTACTTCTTAGACGTCTCGATCCTTGAATATAGAGCACGGTTTTCCTTTTTCCTCACATACATTTGTTAAGTCACGATGGTATATCTTTTATGTTGGATCGAATATAAGTAATGACGATTACCCGAATCAAGACGATGATCAGACATAACGTTAGATGTATACGTCTATAGCTATCTTTTTGGAAAGTCTTACCTTTGCAATAAGGCTTTAAAAAATTCTCATCATGTCTCTAATCGTATCGCCATAATAACTTGCATTGGATGTGATTTAAAAAATGTAATCTTTAAAGTTTTCTCTAGTTTGAAAAAATTATTAAAATGGTTTGTGACGAATAAATGCAAACTCGACAGAGTGAGAGATGGTATTAAAAACAAAGAAAAGAAAAGGAAAGGAAACATGTATGAAATAAATTTGCGAGAATCCATCGTAAATTTTCGAAAGTCATTTGAAAATAAAGATGAAACCTACGATGATCATGTTTCGATCATTGTTCAAGCATTATTAAAACAAAAAAATTCCGCAAGAAGTAGAAAGAGAACCAACGGAGTGTGTCACGTGTAAATCGAACATATCATTCTCCATAAGCTTGTCAAAATTAATAAATACTAATGATGATGATGATAATGATGATGATAATAGATATGATAGTAATAATAATAACAATAATAATAATAATAATGATAATAATAATGATAATATTAATAATAATATTAATAATATTGATAATATTAAATAGTGATAATAATAATAACAATAATAATAATAGTAATAATAATAAAATAATATCTGGAATAATCGGGCTCAAGGATCTGATAAGTTTATCCTATCGTATCTATGTATAATTCTTGTAACCTTTCGAGTTCGATATAACTCGATACAATTCGATATAATTGACGGATCGAAGACAAGACCGCGTCAAATCAAAGAAGGAACGTCGATTTTTTGTTGACTTTCCAAGCACACCTCAAAGAGACTCTGCGAAAGATATGGAATGATCGTATACGACCGATCGATCGTAAGGACCAACGGTTATCATCTTTCGTTTGCGACAGGTGTTAAATCGAATTTTTCAAAGGGGACGAAACTTCAAGAGTCGATGAAAATATTAGTTAGAGAGATGCGCCTACGTGTGTGAGCGTTATTACTTATACGAATACGTTATAGTCTTAGTTAGCGTTTTTCTTTTTCTACGTGTTCCTCTTGCATCTACGAAAATGTCCTTTCTTTTTATTATCGATCCCAAAACCTTTGTCCCTCTCTCGCCGATCGCGACACGGCGAGAATAAAGAAAAAGAAATAAGAAATATGTCATATTTGGAAGAAGATGCGTTGTGTGAGTGTAATCGAGCGCGCATTATGACGTAATGAAAGAGTAGAAAACGGGATGTTGTATTGTATAATTTTTCTGTAAATTATTGATACGAGACGATGCGAAAGGCATGCGACACACGGTACACACACACGATCGTTTATCGCGCCACGCTTAACGGTAGCACGAAAGTCATATATTATACGAACGATATCTAATATATTAAAAGAAAACTAAGTTATGTGCGATACACGCGAACAACTGTCGTTTCGTTTTTCTGCCCATGCCCAAGGTTTCAACGACGCAAGTACGAGGATGATCGATAGATACTATTTATCGATCGAAGAAACTCAGATTGCAATTTGGCTCTCTTCTTACGGAGAGAGATTACGAGAGGATAAGGAGCGACGGTGGGATTTCGTTGATAAAACAAAAAAGAAAAAAAGAGAAGAGAAAAGAAAAGAAATGAAAGAAAAAGTTGAGAAAATTCGTCTTCCCGCAAAAAACTCGTCTAATCTGCCAATATCGCAATAACATTATTCGCGATAATGTTAATATCGCGATTGTCGATATAAACGCTGCCCTTTTGTCTCCCATCTCCATTATTCGATCGAAACGAAGACCTACGAGCGGGCTTCTCGAGAACGGACGATTTTCTTTGGAAAGAGGGAAGGGGCATCGAGGTTTGCGGATAAGGTGCACTTAACGCTTGCTTCTTGTCGTTCAAAGTGGATCAACTAATTGGATCTTAAAAAGGTTCGCTCGAGTGGTCGACGAGTCGAAGAGAAGAGGGAAGGGACGAGAGAGCGGTCGAAAAGCACGCCGTTGTCGTTGCCAGGCACGACGCGATCGTTTCGAGTTAGGATCGATAGTTGACAAATTGTGTGCCGCACGATGTAGGTCAATCGAGCGCACGTCGGGCGAAACAAGAATGTCACAAGCTCGTCCGAACGGACCTTGATTAGCGTTGCCAGATGCCGCGCGAGCATGCCTCGATAAACAACTTCTTCTTCTTCTTCTTCTTCTTCTTCTTCTTCTTCTTCTTCTACTCGGTGAGAACTATTAAGCCGTCGTTTCGTCTAGCGAAATATTTGGAACGATCTTATTTCAAATATGCGTTTATTTCTTTCGTACAATGCGATCGTGAAAATTGAAGGGAAGGAAAGGAGGAAAGAGGGATACAAGGGAACGGTGAAAGATGGTTCTACTGTTGGGGAACGTTACGGATTATACGATCTCGTGCGACGGTCAGCTCGAAATCGTTGCCAGCATTGACAAGTCTATTGTGAGCGTCGGCATGTGTCAGCTGATGCATAGGTTCTCCATTCAATTTGATCACCACGTCACCCGCTCGTAAGCCAGCTTTATCGGCCAACCCTCCGATCGTTACCTTTCGCAACAAAAAGTACAAACGTCGCGTTACGATCCGAGATTTAATATATTAAACGTATTAAAGAAGGATTTTTTTTTACTCTCCCTTCGTCTCGCCCTTTCTCGTTGGTTGTTTAGGGACGAGCACCGCAACTGTGGCATAACTATTTCATCGTACGGGTATTAGAACGATCGTGGATCGTGCGAGATATCAATACTCTGCTGTAGAGTTCGATCAACTAATTATCTTTTCGCATAAACGTTGAAATATGAAAAATAGGCTCGTCGTACTTGACAAAATAATCATCCACGTTGCATCGATACAACGAAAGAAAGAACCTGGACTTGCGTGGCAACTAAAAATTGTACGCTCGTCCATTAAATCATACCCTGACGACTGTCAAAGGAAAACTGAAATCCACTCCTCCGGAAAGGCGAAGGCCCCAAGGTTGAGCATCGTTTCTCGAAAGTTTAATGTCAACTGACATAGTGGATCGACCGATTCGTTCCTAAACTGAATATCTGAAATCGGAAAGACGACGATAATGAATACAAACGTTATCGTTTGTCACGAGGGGAAGAGAAAATATATGTAAGGGAAAAGATTTGAAATAAAAGAGATAACGTCAAGAGGAGATTTCTTACGAGCTGACACTCACCGACAGGTTCGAAGAAGAGAAGAAATTTTCCGAGATCTTTGGTCGCCCAATGCGTAAACTCTAGCGAAAACGTTAAGCACGAAGTTTAGAGGATCGTCGAAGATCGTCGAAGATCGTCGGAGATCGTCGAAGATCGTCGGCTATCGACGCACGTACGACACGACGATTTCGTGAGATCTGACGACACTGATCTCGCCTATACGTAAATAAACGGCGTTCGCCTTGGCCGGCGCTAATGACGATTCCTTCGGTCATTATCTCTTAGCTCTCACCCTAGATAATATCATCTACACGAATGTCGACTGATCCTTAGGTGGCCAAACGCTGCCAACGTTTTCGTTTGCTCGTTTCTCGAGCACATACCTAAGTATTTTTACTCGTCGATTATCATTTTAATGATCTATCTCGTTAGTAATCGCGATCCGCGATCGAACAATCAAATACATTAGTTCGAACGAATCTTTGTAAATGATTCCGTTAACGAACAATAACCTCTTCTTTCGTACAAAAGTATTTTCAATTCTATCCGATGTAGCCGCGTCGACGTCAAAGTGTTTCGCAAAGAGAAGATTAAAGAATTTTTCACGAGCTTTAATGATCTCCCTACTTGACCGTAAGTCATCGGATAACGGCAATTTCGCCTATTAGTCTAATGGCGAACGCGAACGTTTTATCGTCAAATTCGTCGAGCGTGCGAGCAAGAAACGGGTAGGGACGAGCATTGGAAAAAAAGTATCGTCGGACTACTCGAGCGAATCGCGTACTCAAAGGATTCGACTTGGAGCTGGCGTGTATCGTCTTTCTCTCAAACGATGCGTAGGTACTCGAAAGACTATTTAAAAACAATTTACCGCTGGAGAACGCACTCGACCGACCACTGGAAAAATGTATTAAAAGCTCAACGACGGTGGGACGAGGCAAGCCGGGAGAGGGAGAGAGACGTCGGATTATATCGACTATCTCTCTCTCGTTTCTTTTTCGAAGAGCGTCCTCTCGAGAATTCCGTGTACCGGTAAAAGCAAAGGAAGGCAGTAGCTCTCGCATTTGGACACAGCACTCGTCGCCGTCGTTGCCAAAGAGGATCGACGACGAGGCAAAAGAAACGAAAGAGCCGTGTGGATGAAGGAGTGGAGAGGGAAACCGAGTAAGCAGTTCCCCGTGGATTTCCACGAGTAGAGGTAAAGTTTGATCCCTCGGAGGGCGCACGCGAGGGCGTACGCGAGGGCGCACGCGAGGGCGCACGCCCCGGTCCCAGCTACACAGCTGAGTGGGCTTTAAGCAGTCACGAACGAGTCCTCGTTCGTTGCAGCTGCACCGATCGTGGCTCGTCTCTTCGTCTCTTTTTTCTCCCTTCACCCTTCTACGAGTTCTACATATCTTTCTCTAGCATCCCTCTTTCTCCATCTTCCCTTTTAGCTTTCTTTCTTTCTCTTTCTCTCCCCTCCCCGACCAATCCCACTCTCCCACCCCCCCTCTCCCCGCCGCCATTCGTCCCGCTTTCGTCCGCTTCGTCGTTGCATGCGAATCCTCGTGCTAATCCTCGCAATTTTTCGCGTCGCGCGTGTCAACGTCGAAAGGGAAGCAACGCCGTCTACTCTGGTCTCTTTCGATCTCGGAACGGAAGGTCCTATGCTAACGCGTACCTGTTGGGCTCCATCGGTGATACAAAGTTGGGAGAATGGAGCTTAGGCCTGAAAAATGGCATGTGTCCAATGGTATGTAAGTGTTGATATTATCGCTCAGTGTTACCAACTGACGATTTACTTTTTCATTGATCTTCCTTTTTTTCGCAACCTTCGTAATATCCAATCGTATTTTCTCATCTTGACAAGTCGTCGGGCTTCTATCGATTTACGCGCTCGCTTTTGCGCCCAACTTTTTTAAACTCTTTAATCTCCGAAGCGTTGAGCTTTTAACGACGAGCAGGTGTCGTGGCGTTCGAAAGTGCTTCGAAGAAACGCGAATATGCGCAACAGTTTATGTCGGTAGTATTATAGAGTATTTTCGACGATTTTTTTTCTTTGTCTTGGAACAGTTTCTCGATGATCTCTGTCATCGGGAAAAGCGTTTATCGTTCCATTTTAATCGACCGATATCTTTGTATGTACATAAAGATATATATACCCATATATATGTACGTGCACGCTCGTAATCCTCACCCATTGAAACGTCGACTTTCAAAGAAAGGAAAAAATATTTTAACGAATCAAAAACAATTCTCTTTCGCTGGTCTATTCGTTATCAATTTGGATCATTTGTATGATCGAAAGAATTTCCCTCCGTGTTTTCCGGCGAGCTTAAATAAATTTCGTAGCGATCTCTTAGAACGTTTACGCTATCGGTTTGCATAATCGATGGTAAAACTTTTGAGTACATCTTCGGATGTACTTTACAAGATGTATCTCAAAACCTAATTGGAACGGGAACTCGAACGAGAACTGGAACGAGAACTAGAACCGAATAATCCGCGATCGGATTTTTGTTTTCCTCTCCGTTATTTACTTTCCCGTTGGATATTGCATCTGTCGATTTTCACCGAATCAAAAGGAAAGAAAAAAAAAAAATGAAAACTTTGCGGCCGCGCGCGAAATAGGTCGAAGAGTGAAATTAGTGCGAGTCGCCAAGAGGGAAAAGAAATATTTCGTTATTTCGATGGGCGATACACGCTGAGCGAATTGGTGACACGGAGTAAGCGAGCTACGAAATTGCCCGTCATCGGCGCGTTCATGCTAATGAAAACTATAAATTTGCTTACGCTCCTATTACGTCCTATTTTTCTATCACGTCCAAAGGTGCAAACCGTTTTCATTCCGTAAACATTCTTCCCTCGTTATCCTACTTTATTAACGTAATAATATGTCATCGATGTACTTATTTTCGATTAAGTTTAAATACGCCAGAGAGTTATCCTCTTTCGTAAATATTCGTAGACTAGCGTAAGCGAGAAGCATCCTTACTCGAAATTGAATGGAAAGAAATACACTTGACTTGGAGGTCAAAAAAATGAAGGCTTAACAGATAGATATCCACTGCCACGCTCTAACTGGCCTATCGATTTTTCCTAAAATCCGTTGTTGACCTTAATAGCTGCCTCTCGTTGAGACCCTCGAATATTTAGAATCTCTCTCTCTCTCTCTCAACGCATTATCGGCCACGCAAATATTCCAAAAGTGGAACTATCTCAAAAAAATATATCTTAAAGATACGTTCGATCATATAGAGAATTCCAATTATCATATCCACTTTTTATCGAGACGATATCGAAATTAATGTCGAACGAATAACATTCGAAAACTAGGTATTAGAAAGATATTACTATCGCTCGCGATATAACGCATTAGTCCATTCCTACAAGAGTTTAATCGACGTTCCAAAAAGACTCGAAATTACGCTCTAATTACGAACGATTATACTTGGAGCGTCATTTTTTTCGAGTGGCCAAGCAAGCTCGCGTGTTCGGACGTCGTTGGAAATCTAATCGTGAGGTAATCGAGAAAGGTCGAGGGAGATAGAAACGAAGAAAGAGAGAGAGAGAGAGACTCCTACGGAGGTGCGCAATGTACTCAATTTGTAGCGCCCACGGTGAGACGATACGATGAGCTAATTCAAGAAAAGAAAAAGAGAGAGAGAGAGAGGAAGAGAAGCTTGTGTGCAGTCATCCTCGATCGGCATGCATTTACTACGAGTCGAACAACCCTCGCCATGGGCGTTACCAAAGACGACTCAGCATGAAACTATACAGAGACGACGGAGAACGCTGCTGGTGGTTCGCCAGCATGGAGGGTTGAAATTGTATCGACTGATAATTATCGAGTGTCTATATATACACGTTATACGATGTGTGGCATGCACGAGAGAAAGGGAGAGAGAGAGCGAGAGAGATATGATGCGATGTCGCATAGAAGAAAGAGAAAACTGGCAGATGCAGGGAATAAAAATAACGAAGGGAATACGAGAGCTTGCGTTTGTGTGTGCGAATGATGAAAAAAGCTGTTATCGACAATTATTCCTTCTATTGTTCGCGTATGAAGATGGCATGGTACGAGCGACGCGAACTGAAAAATTCCACTTTTTTTCTGCTGTTTCTTTAATTTTCTTTATTTGGATAAAATAAAATAAAAGGCAGAAAAAAGTTGAATTTTTTTATTTACGTCTCTCGCGCCACGTCATTTCTATATAAAAAAGTTCGAATTTTTCTTCTACCGTTCCTCTTTTTTTTTTTTCTTTATTTCAATGAAAAGATTTTTCTTCGTTTCCATTCGCAAAATGTTAAAGAACAAAAATAACGAGAATTTATGAAAAAGATAGACTGACGAGATAAGGAAAACATAGAGATGATAGATAGAGGAAATTGGTGGTTACACGAAATTGGATGAAAATGAAAGAGGAATAGATATCGAGATGTTGAAAAGATGCATAGAAGACGTTGTTTGAAATCATCCTTCTTTCACACTGGAATGTTTGTGACAGCGGTATTAAAAATGTTACCAACGTAGAAAGGGGAATAAAAGGGAGACGTTCGTTCCACGTTTGTAAATGTGGACGACAAACAAAGCTCGTTCGTTCCGTATTCACGATAAATCTTTGAGACAATGTTGACCTCGTTCCGATGATCGATGAAAGCAGTCCTGTAAAGCAAACTTGGGAGATCCTTGACACTGAAATTTATTTGAATTTTTCAAGTTTCAATTTTATACGTGTACATTGAACGAGGATTCTCAACGATTTGGAAGAAAGTGAAAATGAATTGTGGAAGCTTTCAAATATATTTATTTTTCACGCAAGGCCTCAATCACTCTCTCTCTCTCTCTCTCTCTCTCTCTCTCTCTCTCTCTCTCTCGTTCTTTTTCTCTGCGTCAAGGATACGTAATCGCAAATTTCTTCGATGACGTTTATCCCATTAGTTAAACTTTTATCGGCCCACGTTGAGAAAAAAGTTCTTTTCATTTTATATAACGAAACTTCTCCCTCGATGAAAACGTCTTTGTCCAGGGCATTCATTATACACCACGCGATTAGGTACCGTTTCCTTCGCGATATACTTAGAACGATCTATTTTTGATAAAATATCGTAATAAAATTCTATCGCAAGGAAGGTAGAAAAAATTGTAGAAGAAATTCTAAAAAAAAAAAAATTCTAGTCGGATAAACTAAATCGATTACATCGATATACTTACGTACGTAAGTACGCATACGCATAAATGGAAACTAATAAGTAGAAGATGTAGACAATTGAATAGACAGATGTAACAGGATAAGAGAGGAAGAGGAAGAGGAAGAGGAAGAGGGTGAGACGAGGAGACGTGGACCCAGAGGGTGGCTGTGTGGGCGGTAGCCCACTGGTTGTGGCGGTAGCTGCATCGATCGTTCCGACTCGGCAGCTATAGTCCGCCACTTCGCGTACGAACGATGACGCGACCTCGGCATGGCCTGAAAAATTTCATAAATCATACAAACGACTCGTCGGAAGAGACGAGACGATTGAAACGAGCACCCTTCGCGAAACGTTTTTCCTTTTTCTAATGGGTATTTATTTTTTTATCGATTTGTAAATGTTCCACTCAAACGAGTATAGAAAATTTTTTGTAAAAAACAAAAAAGCAAGACTGGATTGCGACGGGACAGCCAGTCTACTTTCCGAAAAGTATCGGAATGAATATCGTCTGACTAACGTCCATTCTTTATTAACGAAAATCCTTGCCGTCGACCTTCATCTTGGCGCTTTATTGCTCATCCAGAAAGGTGCCTGCGCCAGAAGCATCGGGGAAATTAGTTTGAGCCGTTTCAGGGAGAGGATGATACGGTACGCGGAAGAAAAAGAGCGAATGAGAGGGAAGACGGAATGAGAAAGAGAGAGAGAGAGAGAGAGAGAGAGAGAGAGGTGAGACGAGAAATTCTATTTTCAGATCGAATTGAAAGTCGTTCTGGGCAAGAAGCAATCTAGTATCGTTTGTAATTCGATAGCCGTCGTCGATACCGAAGCTACGTTATTGCCTCCACCGAAGCTTTTGAAGGGACGTATGTACCTTTGTAAACTAATGATCCGTGTTAATTATCGTAGCAATTCTCTTTCAATGATATTCATTTGGGAAGATAAAAATTTGCGAAAACCATTACTTTCGATCACGCGACAATGGCAACGAATATTATCGCTACCTTTGTATTAATATCGGTATAGCTATTTTAGACGAAAAATTCATACGCTCCAGGCATTTTTTATTACTTTAGGATAACATCGTGAGTACGGCGAGAGTCGTGGTCAACCCACTTTCCCTTACGTCCTATAATATAATTCGATACGTACGTACGTATACAAGTATCTATCGATATTCGCTCGAGAACGTCCACTACGAAGGCCAGCCTTTGACAAATATTTGCCAATGCTTAGGACGCTCTTGCCTCGTTCTAATCGAGTAAAAAAGTGTCGTGTTTCGTGAGCAAGGAGGAAAGAAAATTCGGAGGAAAGAGAAAAGATGCTCGAGCAAACGTAGATACGAGTAATAAGATAAATTGCAAATTTAAATAAATTTGAATAAATTTAAATA
This sequence comes from Vespula vulgaris, assembly GCF_905475345.1. NCBI lineage: Eukaryota > Metazoa > Arthropoda > Insecta > Hymenoptera > Vespidae > Vespula > Vespula vulgaris. The sequence continues at coordinate 4,963,884 of NC_066601.1, read as the reverse complement.
AAAATGGGATATCGTCGTTGTCGGAGATTCGACTATATCGTTGAATGATGAGAAAGAGTTGGTCGATCGATCGAACCGCGTCGACCATAGACAAAGAGCGATAGACATTTCGATTCTCTCGCGCCTTTCCGATCGGCCTTCTATAAAATCGGTGTGAAGGTGGACGCGTACAATCGCGCGCTAACCGTACATATTCATTCGACGTTCTTTGATCGACGACTCGTGAGATTCAGCCAACCTTTAACAAGCACGGCACAGGACGGCACGGCACGGCATCTCGATTCGATCCATTCTACTCGTAACGTATATCGAATCATATTCGCGTCTATTTCGATACCGCGCGATATCCGATACACCAACGGGATAACTCCAACGATAAAACGTCGCGCGTCCATCTACCTGAGAATAAAGTCAAGTGGAAGATTTTTAGTAAGTACGAAAGCGATGCTTTCGCGTACGATCTATTTGTTGATAAGTATGTGATACGCGTTTCTACATACGTGCGTCTGCTTAAGCGTATGGTACAACACGACAACGTGGCCTTTCGTTTGCGAAATCGCAAAAAGCGTATTACAGGTACTTGATCCGCCGCTGACTTTGGCAGGAACTCGAAAACGTCTCGTGCGGTTTTAGAATAAAACCCATCCCTCGAAATCGATAGCTCTTTACTTAGGGAAATTCGCTCGAAGGAGAACAAATTGATCTCACCGATTCGGCCTGCTATCCATATTTGATTTTCATCGGGTAGCGTCCTTAACCGTTTCTAACTCGATTCGTCTTCGCTAATTCACTACGTGACGTTAATAATCGACACGAGCAATCCAATTTTTGGCAGCAGCCGTATGTAGGTACCTATAGGTCTCGCTTCACCGAATTATCGGAAATTGTTCGAATTGCGAAACGTTTAATCGGAACGAGGTAACCGTTCGAACGAGATCTTTTGTCGCCGCGCTTCATTTTCAACGGTACTACGATATCGAGATTCTGCTTCAAAGAACTGTCGTTCTTTACGACCGGTACGATTACATTGTAAGCGAGAGAAATGGGATGCGAGATAAGAAAAGAACGGAGAAAAAAAGTGTATCGAAGGTCGTTCTCGTCTCGAACAAAAAAAATGCTTCGCGATGAATGATGCCTTCGGAAGTAGACAAAATTTATGTAAATAATTTATGGAACGTAACTTTCGAGATTTGAGCGTTGGATATAGGTCGACGGGTGTGCGCCGACAGATGTGCACACGCCTTTCGTACTTGGCTCCGTTTGCAAAATTTCTCACAGGATCGCATTGTAGAGAAAAGTATCAGGTTTTCGTTCGAGCATACATCTCCAAATGGGATTTATTTTAACGAAAAAGTCGTACCTATTATTTCGAGAATATATTCAGACGAAGAAAGAAATAATTTTTCTCTGCCAAACAGACCGTCTCATCCTCGTTCATTCGCCCAACGATCGCCGAGGATAAGTAAGAAAATCGAAGGTTTCTGCGTTTTTCCTACCTCGAGAAAGGAAGAACTTGGCTACGACCTTAGCAGCGGTGGAAAGATGTCGAGGATATTACCGGCAGGACTTTACCTGCGACCCACGGAGCCGGGCCTGAAGCTCGGCACCACTTGAACCGGTCACCCGTTAGAGAAGGTAAAATTTTCATGATTTACACGTCATCTTTATCGATTTTTCTCGTTCGTTTATGCGCGAGGAAAATTATTTTTTTCCGAAATCATAGAACGAAATCGTATGGTCGAACGACATTTATCTCTCGTAAAGAAATCTTTCAAAGGTCTGCGCTGATATATGGAAATTCTCTTACACGATGTAAAAATTTTGTTTCTTATCGTCGGACAAAGTTCGCACTCGTAATCGTCGATCAGAGCATGGATGACTTGAAATTACGATAATAATTAGTATAACAATACGGAATATTCGTAGAGCTCTTTGAAAATATTTTATCGGAGAAACGGTACGCGTATAGAGATTTCGAATCGCGTTTGTCGGCTCTTTTGCCGATCCAATTAACGGATAAAAGCTCCGTTCGACGAGAGGATTCTCATTCTCTCTTTCTCTTTCTCCGTCTCTCTTCGAGACGATCGATGCAACTTTGATAAAAAAAATCGAATCTAGTCTGTTATTATCGCTTTGACTGAAAAGGGCAAATGAGCAGGACGCGGGATGGGCAAGTCCTGGCTCTTGGCTCTATTTCCTGCGACGATGACGACGATGACGACGATGACGATGATGGCATACGTCACGATGGCGGGAGCTGGTACAACCTCGACGCCGTCGTTTTTTACGACGACGACGACGACGACGAAGACGACGACGACCACCACCACCACCACCACCACCATTACCACCGTCATGGACAGTAAATTCGAAAAAAAAAAAGTAAATCTTTCTGAAAGAGTTATCGTACGCGTCTGTCATACACGTTTTATATCCAGTCGTTTGCGTCTAGACGTAGTCGACTTAATTAATCGATTCAATTATTTACGCGATACGTCGTTTTTACGGCCGACTATATCCATTTCCCAAGTTACTTGTCCAATACTTGTCTAAGACGCAACATCGGGTAACGTCGCCGTCACTCGATCGGCGATCATTCGACAAACGTTCGATTTTTACACGCAGCCGGATATAGAGGAAGCTCTGGACGTGATCGAGGCAGCATCCAGCGGATCGTTGGGGGAAGAGTGCGCGAGTACGGCAGGTTTCAAGTCGCTGCCAGCCGGCGCGTCTCTCGATCCACGTCGTTACGACACGGCACGTCAGAAAACGGATATGACGGCCATGATGCTTCAAAACCTCGGCCCTTCCGGTGTTGCACGACACAACGGTGAGCGAGTGTATTTACGTCTACTTATTTATGTGCAAGCGTTCTATCGCCTCTTCGTTCCACAAACTTTTATCCGTGAAACATAAATAGCGCGTCCTTCCTCGCTTACTATTTCTCCTTTCATCGAGAACGTGTCATCGAAGCGTCGGTCGTAATTCGATCTTTTTCTTTTCATTTTTCTTTTCCGACACACTTTTCTCTCGATTCATCCCGAAAATCTATGAGCCGACTAAAACGGTATGGTGGCAAGGGGCGTGGCAAGGGTAGACGGAAGAACGAGAAGGTTCGAGTAGAATTGGGCACCGTGCCTACTCCCCCTCCCTCCCTCCCTCTCTCTCTCTCTCTCACGTTGCTTATATTTCGCGACACCTGCGCGTCACCTGTTGCTCGTACGCTTGGACATATTTCTTCTTTCAATTCTCTTCGTTTTTTCTTTTTTTCTTTGTTCTTTTAAAAACGAACGACGCTTCGACGACTTTCATCTTTCATCGGAGCTTCGTTTCCGGCGAAGCTCCAGACCCTACTCTCGAGACACTGACTCGAGACAACGAAAGCGAGATTCTCTTGAACTCTCTTGATTAATCCGACTCGTGTTCCAAACCGGTGCTCGTAGAAACGCAAAAAAAGAAAAAAAGTAATGCGCTAAATCTTGCGATATTTAGGAGCGATTCCACGAAACATATGAAACGTTCTCGCGTAGAGTGCTCGCGTAGAGGTTCCATGTCCAGCCTTGAAGCGGTTGCGCATTATTTATGCGACTATACAATCGGTAATATTATTCCGGAGGATAGACAATATAAAATAGGCACGTGCCACTTCGCTGGCTTCTCTCGTTCGAACAGAATTTCAATGGTATAGGCGAAGGAAGAAGGTAACGAGAGTGTGCACAGACCGGATGCTCGGCCGTCTATCGATCTCTCCCGACTCGAAGCCCCACCTTACCACCTGCGTCGCGCACGTACTCCGAAAACCACACGCTCCTGCCTTTTAGCTTCTCTCCCTTCTCGAGGACTTTTTCCTTTCTCCGATGATCGCGACGTACGCGAGTCGTCTGCGAGCGCTCGTCGATCGTCATTGGCATGTTTTAATTTTGAAAAGATTCAGGAAATACGAACGAGATACGTCCGTAGGTCTTTTGGACGTCTTGGCGAAGTCCTTGCTCCTTTCGGTGAACGACGCTGTGGAGGCAAGAGTGATCGCATTGAACGCATCTACCGGGACGGTGATAAACGCCGTGTGGCTCAAGAGGAGTCCCGGAAGCGTGGGCGAACCGATCGAGGTCGAAGGCCACGCTCTGCAGGCAGGATCCAGGCCGGATCCGGGTCTACCCTGGTTCGAAAATGCTGGTGCTAGCTCGGGATTAAGGTTCGACGGTCTTCCTTCCACGATTCTTCCCTCCGTCTCTCTTTCGTTTCGTCTCGTTTTCCTCCCCGTGCACGACACTTTATTATTAATATCTGTCTCGCTCTACCCTTCATTCTATCTCTATTCTCGTCTCGAGGGCTTATTTTCTGAGTAACCGAGTAAGCGATGCTTAAAACTACCAAGAGATGGACATTTTTCACGCGTCGAGGATGAATAAAGAAAGTTCGAAAATAAGCTCTTGGTTTCGTTTTCAACATCCGTCCGAAAATCAACGTCGACTCGGAAGAGAGAAGGCAAATTGCAATGGAAGATTTGCGTTAGATCTCTTCCAATTGTCCCAATGTCTTTCTGGCAAGCTTTTCTCGATCGAACGATCGATGCTCGTTGCGCGAGCGCGACTTTCTTCACCGAGTCAAATAAGACATTATTTCTCTCGAATAAATCTTGCAGGCCGCGAACGATCGAACTCGAGAAAAGCCTGTCTCCTTCTTTCTATTTCTTTTAACCGTTCGAACGATTAACCTGCACGCACGCACACGCACTGCCGAATCGGTTCATTATCCAGCACCAGACATTCTCGTATCAAAATCTTGCATCTTCCCCGAACGGTGGAATGTACGTACCTGTACGGAGAAGAAAAGAAGTAAAAGTCCGCGTAAACGATTTAGAGTCCTTAGCACCGATCATAAAATATCTTCTTTCTCGCAAAGAGTACGTTCTACCGAAGAAACGAGTATCGTCAACGATTCGTAGGCTCTCCACGATCATTCATCGTCCTTCATCATCCCGTACGAGCGTCAGGTCATAGAAACTCGATGTAACGAAGACGGCGAGTAACGTTATTTCGCTCGTATCTCTTTGACAAGCAACGTTCCGATAACGATCGGACGCGACGCGTCATCTACGGCGTACCGTCGATTCGTGGAAAATCATTAATACGTTGAATTACAAACGTTGAACGTTGAACGTTTCATCAGCGTGGGGAACGAGTCGCGAGGTGGTAAAAGGCAGCGAAAACGATTTCGTCGAGTCGATCTCGCGCGTTAAGGGTACCCGCGTCGGGTTGGATCGCGGAGAAAGTGCCAGGAGGCTTGGGAGGGTCGAGTCGAGGGGAAAGGGCTGTTGGGGGGTTAAGAAATCGGCGATCGACGTCGGGGTCGCGTCGTTGCACGAAGCACGCGCGTTTGAAAGAGATCGAAGTTTCTATGACGGTTGTGTGGCGTTTGCGTGTGATCCCAGGTCACCGAAGTTCATGCAGTCACCGCCGATTGAATCCTACAGGGGTTGGTGGACCATCCCGTATTTCTCCTGCAAGACTCGCCAATGGCTCATCTCGTACAGCGTCAACGTGCGCCCCCCGGATTCTCGACACGGGTTCGTACTTCCCTTTTTCTTCCCAAATTTCCCCTCTTTCCTCTTCCGCCGACGAGGTATACCGCTATCTCCTATATTCCTTCCGCTTAAATTCAACCCGCCCCTATACTTTCTTCCACTTATCCCCCAGTAACTCCCCTCTAGTTTCTTAAACTTTGATCCCTTACACCTAGGAAAACTGGAAACTCTGAAACTCGATGCGTCGAGGAGTCTCGGTGGAAAGCTAAACTTCGAGCTAAGCGAGCTCTCTCGTCTCGATAAACTTTCGATTAAGAGAAAAGTCGCGAACGTTTTTAGGGAAGATCGCGAGGCGACGAAGATGGACGATTGAAAGGCAACGAACGAATTAATCGTGTTCGTTAATATCCGATCGGCGAATCGACATCGGTCCTCGTCGTCGCTCGCGTTGAAGAACCGGTTCGCGCGGTGCCTCGATTCGCCGCCCTTCTCTCGGCCGGAGATCTCGCTCTTTCGCGCGAATCGGCTTTCCACCGATTCCCTTCCCTTTCCTCTACGTCCTTCGGGACGAAGTTTAAATGGTTGCCAAATAGCTGTTTGTAGTTGTTCCTTTCGTAATCGTTAGTTACAACGCAATTTCGTACGTACCTATCGTATACGAAAAATGTCACGATAAGGCGATCCAGCTAATTCCCGTATACGTAAAGAACGCCTCTAGATCCGCGCCTCTAGATCCACGCCTCTAGATCCAGCTTTATTCGAAGTCTCGATGCCGATTAGAAATAAATCTTGCTTTTGTTTATTTCCCCAAGTGTGCGAGAATTTTTGAGCATGGATATTGATATCAGCGGCTTGGAGGTGAATCAATGCAATGCATCCCCCTATGGCGATAGCGCATCGTCGAGTAATCAAATAGCATCCTTTAGAGGCACCCACAAGTGTCAGGACGATACAACGCAGGTAATCAAATTTTTACCAGAGACGAGCGAACTTTCGACCGTCGTCTCTCGTTCGTCGCTTTTCGCGAGAGCCGAGGGCACGCGCGCGTTCTCATCTGTTCGACCGCAAACAATGCCCCCGTTTGTCCCAACGACAAGAAGAGATTCCTCAAGAAGAAGAGATCTGTCATCTTTTTTTTTTTTTTTTTTCCAAATACGTGGTACATCCAGCATGCGCTCGGCCCGATCGCGATCACGCAGTACGTCTCGGTACGACGAGGAATTCCAAAGCCACATTAGCCAACGTTAAGACGCTTATCTTAATGTCGTAAAAGCGCGTATGCGTCTTCGGCGATAGATAGTAATTGGATGCCGACGCTTTCGAAACGAATATTAAAGACGTCTCTGTCGCGTTATATCCGCGCGTTTCTTCCAACGACAACAAAATAGACGATATTTAGCTTAGACGTTTACCTCGCTGCGATATATACGGCGACTCGAAGAATCGGAGAAACTTGAAATATATTTACAGTGCGAGTATCACAGTCCGAACGGTAAGATCAACGAGCACGGAGTCGGAGCTGGATGGGCGAAGGGCGCTTACGTTTGCAAGTGTCGACAGGGTTTCTACGGCACGAATCTCCAACGGACTGGCTTCGATGGGATTCTCGTTGAAGGTTGGGCGATTGAATCAAGTACCGGTGGCTAGATTAACGACAAGTAGAAACTACACGCACACGCGTAATAGGAAGAAAACGTTATGCCCCTTTCTTTCAGCGGCATGGAAGGAGATGCAAGAAAATATAAGCGACTCTTACGTCAAAACGTTTCGATGTTTACGCTGCGCACCGGGATGTGCCAAGTGCAAAGGACCGGAGCCTTGCTTGGCTACTTACCGTTGGCCCTTTAGGTATCTCGAACGAATTAAACGCGCAACGAAAGAATTCGCGCGACGAAAGCGGTCTTTAAATCAACGATATCGTTTCAAGGATCACGCTGCTGGCATTCTCCATATTTTGCGTCTTCGGCACCGTCGTCCTCGTGGCCTACATGTACCAACACCGTAAGCTAAAAGTATTCAAAGTCGCCTCGCCTATATTCCTGTCCATCACGCTTCTGGGTTGCGCCATAATGTATCTCGAGGTATGGATTTCGATCGATTTTTTTAAACGAAAACACGACCTTCTCGAGTACTCCATTCTTCCTTTTTTTTTTTGTTATGTAGATGGCAGCCATATTCCCGGTGCTCGACATGTACTCGTGCATAGCCACGAAGTGGACGAGGCATCTCGGCTTCTGCATTTCTTACACCGCTCTGCTGATGAAGACTTGGAGGTAATTGGTTCGAACACGAGCCGACGACGTATCGAGCGAGCGAACGATACGCTTACGATCGAAACGTTCCGTTTCTTCTATTTCGCAGAGTATCGCTGACTTATCGCGTTAAGAGCGCCCACAAGGTCAAACTGACGGACAAGCAATTGTTACAATGGATGGTACCGATATTACTGGTCATGTTAATATACCTTGGTACATGGACGCTCAGTGCGCCACCGTACGCGGAAGTGATCGCCGATAATTACGGTCTGAAATTTTATCAATGCTCTTTCAATTGGTGGGACCATAGTCTAGCCATTGGTAATTAATCGATACACTTATGAAAGATACGATTTACGATTAAACGTTTCTTTAACAAGGAACTCTATCGGCCGTTTCGTTTCAAGGAGAGATTCTATTTCTCGCCTGGGGCATAAAAGTCTGTTACAACGTTCGAAACGCCGAGAGTCTCTTCAACGAGGCACGGCTGATAAGCTACGCCATATATAACATAGCCGCCGTTAACATCGTCATGATCTCCATCCAGTATGTAAACTCTCTAAGAAACATTTGAAACGCAGGGCAAAGCAAAAAAAGAAAAAGAGAAAGAGTTGAACGTAACAAAGAATTCCTCCCCCTTTTGCACGTGAAACGAAAGAGACAAACCGTTTTACCCTTCCTCCGCAGCCTCTTCATCTTCCCGCACGCCGGACCGGACATCAAGTACTCGCTGGGTTTCCTTCGTACTCAGTTGTCGACGTCCGTCACCATTTTTCTCGTATTCGGACCCAAGGTACCAGGGAACCAGCCGACGCTAGCTTTACCCCTAACCATTTAACGGCGCAACGTTTCTTTTTTGTTTTTTTCTTTCAGGTGATTCGGGTCCTTCGAGGACAAGGCGATCAATGGGACAGCCGGGCGCGAGCTCGAGGCGTCACCGCGAGTTTCTCGCTAAACGGAATCGGCTTGGTGCCCGAAGAAACGACCGATCTCTATCAGGAGAACGAGGAACTGAAGGTCCTGATTTGAGCTCGATATCTCGAAGGATAATCTCGCGTAAGGCGTTAGATCAAGGAAACGTTCCTTCTATCTTTTTTTTTTTTTCTTTTGCCCTCTTTCCAGGAAGAGATACAAAAGTTGGCGGCTCAGATCGAGTTCATGAAAATCGTTCACATGGAGATGCACAACAGGCACATCAAGCCCAAAGTAGGTGGATATTTCAGCGCCCATGGTCACACCCACGGTCATCCTTCGGCGGCGCAAAGTCCGATAGCCAAGAGCTCGACCGCCAGTTTTATTTTAAAAGTATGTACCTAAGTCGACCCATCATCATTCTTTTCTCCTCTATCTCTTCCTGCCCTGCCTCCTCTCTCCTTCGAGGTAAACGACCTAGGTGAATCGGCTAGTAGTAATGGTCTGGTAACGGCCCGAAATCTAGATGGTACTTTCTTACACCCGAGGAGAGATTACATATCGAGGAAAAATAAATTGAAATTAAATAATCGAGCAGAGCGCGGTGGAACGAGGTGCGTCAGCGGCCGCGGCCGCGGCCGTCGAAGATTCGACCTTTCCGTCGGGGAGCTTGCATCGAGCACGAAGAATGGAGATGCTTCGAGAGAGGAAGGCCGGAAAGGAGAGGGAGAAGGAGAAGGAAAAGGAGAGGGCCAGAGAGAAGGGCAGAGAAAAGGAAAAGGTTGCCGCTCAGCAGCAAGAGGCGGAACAGAGGGAGCTGCCGCATTCGAGCTGCGAAAAGGTCTGACTAGTGGTCAACAGCGAAGAGGTGACTAAACGGTTTCGTTCCCGACGAATTAAAGAATCGAACAAATATCTTTTCTCTTTCTCGTACCGACAGGACTGACCTTTTTTTCTTTTAACGTCGCAGATATGGTTGTGACGAAGACAATACATCGATTCGGCTGAAAAGTCAAACGAGAGAATATCTTCTCGCACGTCCGCACGAGGAAGGAAGGGAAAAGACTCGAAACGGTTTCTCTCCTCGGTGATCTCAACCGAGACGAGCTTCCCTTCGAACGGACAATCCCACGGTGGTCGTATCGTCTCGTACGTCGCGTTCCTTCGAAACCTTGGCTGATCGGCTCTTCTCTCTCGAGACGCCGCTCCTCGACGACAGGCAGGAGAGAGGGAGAGAGGGAGAGAGATCTTCCCTCAAGAATTTTCTGCGAACGGTCGATGCGTATCGATGAAGATGCGACGTCGACGAGCGTCAACTTTCGTTCTTTTGGGAAAGACGAGAACGGACGGCGAACTTTTATATTCGATTAAATCGTTGAAAGTTTATATCTAGATATAACCATATCACGCGTGCGATCTTTTCTTATCGAACAGCAGCCTTCTAATATCCACCTTCTACGTTCGAAGGTAAACTCGCGAGTGTGGTCGAATAAAGAGAAAGGATAAGAAGAGAAAGGGAAGGAGAGCGAAAGGTCGCGTTCGATCCGAGCATCGAATCGATATCGGTACATTGACAATATGTGTAGAAGCGACGAAAGGGTTGTTCGCCGCTTTGTTTTTATATCTTCACTTAAAGTCGAGTAACCCCGATGTGATTACGAGGTATAACGCCGTAATCCTAGATTCGAATCCTTCTTCGTTTTAGGAACGTGTCCGACTCGCGATAACCAAATTATCGAACGATTGATTGCAACGTCGAAGAGAGCATGCATCGTTATGTCATCTCACGAGTACAAATCATTTTACGACAATAATCGCTTGCGTGCTCGATTTCGGGGAAAAGTCCGGCAAGTTTCTTCTTGCGTTTATCGATTGCAAAATCACGCGTTTATCGTTTCGATGAAAGAGGGAAAAAGCGAAAAAAAAAAGAAGAAGAAAAGAAAAGAAAACGTAAGACGTCGTCGGCCCTCGTTGCTTTACAATTTTGTAAGAGTTTACTTAACTGCTGCACTAATCAATCTAAAGATTTGAGAAAAGTAACGAATAAAAGAGCAAAGATATATCGCTGTTTCTATCTAACGTAAGATATGTATCGTATTTATATCGTCGTTGTTGATTATGCGATTTAATCGACGCGCATGAGAGACTCGCAGCTGTGCTCACGTGGGTAAGCGCGTAACAAGACGCGTGCTTACTCTACGCAGACACGCACGTAATTACGCGCGCAGATAAATACGACGTATAGACGACGATCGGTCCGACGATCTTCGGCGATCGATTCGTCGAACAGAATCGATGAATTAAGATGCACGCGGACCGACGTCGCTTCGATCTCCATCTTCCACTAATCGTAAGTTCGGACGAGCGACTTAACGTTTACGTTTACGAAGGAGAACGAGAAAACGTTCGCGTATCGAGATCGACGTGTTCGAAAAGCTTTTACGAAAAGGTCGAACGAAGGGACGGCTCGAGTAGCGCGAAGCAAGTCAATTTGGAAATTTATCGCGGAAACTGTAAGGAGAGTCTGGTCGCGAGTATTGGACGACGAATGTGTCGGGTCGGTCGACTGCCGCGACATACGCAACTACGTCACGAGAGGCAAGCTACATAGTGAACCGAGAACTTAGGATCGCCGCGATTTTCTTTTGTCCGACATAGTTTCCAAAGCTCGCGACGTATATAAGTACATAAATAAATTAACGATTAAGAGAACGAAACATGCTGTAGTATACACGCGCGCGTATGTCGCTCAGTTAGTAAAAAGTATAAAAAAGAATTATTGTACGTGCTTATAAAAACGCGATCATAGCTTAGTCGTAGGACGATAAAAGACGATAGAACCGCGTCCAAATCCGATTCGACTCCGAGGAATCGAGCGAGACTGTGAGACAGCCAGACAACGCAACGTGTCTCTGCGTAGGCTACGAGACGATCGTCGTTTTCGTTCCCACTTTAATCGTTACTTTGAACCTCGACGTTCGACGTTCAACGATCTCTCCAAGTACGATCGTTTCGTTTCGTCGGCGCGTATCCAATCGATACTTATCGAGCGATACGTTTTCTTATATTTTGCGAAAAAGAAGAACAAAGGAAGAAGAAAGGGAACACAAGGGAGAAGGAAAGAAAGGGAAAACTTGGCGACTTTGTTCGATCCGATGGAAAATGCGAACGAACGTGACAAAGTGGACGTTAAAATAAATGTGATATGTAAATTTGTCGTCCACTTTAATTCTTTCTTAATTACGGCAGAACGGCGTAAACAATTATTCTCGCGGTAACGATTCTCTCGGGGGAAGAAATTTTAAAAATTTTCCGTCGAGTATCCCGATACACAACATGTGAAATAGAAAAAGGAATTAACGTCGTTCTCTCGTACGCACGCACGCACGCATGGTGGGGCAGGCACGCTCGAGTACGTACTTGGACGGTTTTACAACGGCAGACGGCAATAATGATTTTCACGAGTGGTTCTTTGTTCTCGCGACGCGTAAAAGGCGTTAAGGGACGAGGAAAGAAAGAAAGAAGGAAGGAAGGAAGGAAGGAAGGAAGGAAGGATCGCTTTTGATGTCGCCTATCGTGAATACCTCCGCGTTTCGACGAAAGCGTCGATTAGTGTCTGTCGATCCCCTTTTAAATGCAAAAAAACGTTGACGCGATCGAAAATATTATACACTCCGTGAAACTCGTTGATCGATCCTCGCTTATCGCAAGACTTGGCGCAAGGAAAAGGAAACGCAAACGGTAAGATTCTCGTTTACGGAGAGTCCCGTAGATGCGCTCGTCGCATACGTCGAAACGTCGATGAACGATTTGACAATACGGTACATAATCGTCCTCCGATCGTTCGAGTCGAGAGGGAACTTGAGAAACGGGAGTAAGAAGAAAAGGAATTTCGTAAGATAATTCGTTCCAAGGCAACAAGTCCGCGTACAACCGAAAAACATATTTGTAAAGATGTACTGTATGTCGATGAATATAACGATAAATGAGATACTTCTCGTCTCTTTTCTCACTTTCCTTCCTTTGCGTCGTTCCGTCCGTCCGGATAAAAAAGAAAAAAGTTTTCCGATATTTCGATCTTTCTTATTACCGGCAAATCCGCTTAAATCTCGATACTCGACGAGGATTCGACGTTCAACTCTATTGAAATATACGCTCTGTATAAAATGTAAGATTATTAGCAAAAACTCAACTTGTGATCCATCCGATAATAACGTCGGTGTCGGATCGATCCTTAATGACGATCGAGATCGAAAGATGGCACTCGCTGTTCCCGTCGTCGAACGAGGAGTACTTCGGACGGTAACGTCGTTCTCCTCGAAGGATTCGATATATTTCGAAACGCGTCCGCGTTCTCGTCGGAGATCGTCTTAAAGGATAAAAAGCGCTTGATAAAAATCGATGGGAATAAAGAATTGAAAAAATGAGAATTTTTTGTCGAACGCTCAATTTCCTTTACGTTCGAAAACAAACGAACGAAGTTAATTTTTATTTTTAAAGAAATCCGATTATAAATGCAAAAGGATGGGAGGAGGAGACTCGAGGAGAAATTCAATTATATCGATATGTATTATAGCGTAAGTATGCTCTTACGGAGGAAGAAACGATCGAAAGAGAAAATCCGCTTATCCTTCCTGATACGCGTGTTCGTAGCTCGGCCTTCCGTTCGATCCCTCCTCTCCTTTCTTTCTTTCCGACGGCGAGTGGACTAGCCAGTTACGTGTAACGATTTCGTTAACGTCGCCCTGCCTGGAAAACGACGTGAATTCGAGGGGTATGTCGTACGAGGAGCAAGCGGAGGAGAGGAAAGATTGGACGCGTAAACGTCTTGGAAACGCCAATGGACGATGACACGATGACCGACAAATACGTATAAATAGTGATAGATCTGCGCGTAGCTGAATCCAGGAGGTTTAACACGCTCTCGACAAATGATTTTCCTCCTCCGTTCGCCTTCTCATTGGTCGCCGCGCAGGCAGGCCTCCGGAACGTGATATTGTAGCAATCCCATTTAAATTGTTAATTCGAAGTCGGCTTCGAGAAAATAACGTTATATTCGGTCTACTGCGTACGGAGCCCGGTCGATCGTTTCGTTCATCGACACCTTTTCATTCGGCCCTTTTTCTTCGGGCCTCGAGAAGAGTCGATTCGGAACCGGTCCAACTTCGAGCGAGAATCGAACGTCGAAAACGTTGAACGTGCAGCATCGTTGCACGTACGCGCGATACAACAGAATATTATAACTCGAATCGATCCGTATGCGGTAAACGCGCATAATAATGTGCTTCGCCCTTGATATATAACGTACGAGATGTTTTCCTCCGATAATGAAGGAAAAAGAAAAAGAGCTAAACTTTGGAATGCTGCTATTCCATTAAAAGTCAAATAGCTCGTACTACGGGCGTAGCGTATTTACCGAACAGGTATTTGCTAAACAGGTGGGATTAATAATCTCTCCTAGTGTTCTCAGTTGCTAAGATTTTTGAGACGTTCGTTAACCATGTTCGATATAAGCTAATCGATTGTAATAAAAGCGAGCCGTGCGACGCGTACGCTTGAAAGTAGAAAAGATAAGTAGAAAAGCGTGTTTCCTTAAATATCCATATTCAAAACGACGTAAATTTTATGCGCTGCGCTGAATCGCTCCAACGTTGGAATTAAACTCCGACGATGAATTTTTTTTCTCCGATGCACTTACGTTATCGTTAACGAACGCTCTTGACACGTAAAAGTTCTTCGTACGGACAGAATCGAGAATAAAAGTTGGAAAAGTGGGTCGTCCGCGTGACTAGAAAATAGCTGAGGGGAAAATCGGAAAGGGTAAGGGGGTAAGACGCGAATTAAACTCGTCCGATTTTAACACGAAATTGTCTCGGTTACTTTTACGCCTCCAAGACCAATAACGAATAAACGCCGCATCCCGCGAATCGTCCGCGCGGGAGAGCAAAAATAGTCTTATTAACGTAAAAACGGCGTCGGTGATGCGAGCGGACGCGCGTAAGAAAGTCGCGATAATCCGGCAAAGCGATGCCGCGAGTGACGTTTCCCGGCTACCCGGCTCGGATAAAATAGACGTTCTTTATTGCCGAAACGTATGAAGGTAATAAATTACCAACGCGTGCGAGTACGCCGACTAATGACGGCTTTATGATCGATGTCGTTAAAACCATATCCTTGTCGTACGTGGGAGTAAAGCGTACCTACCCACGTATATATGTACTACGTACGTGATGGAGGAAACAGGAAAAGGGATGAAGGAAGATAGAAGATTGAGGTAGGTAAGTAGGTATATAGAAAGAATGGGAGAAGGGTAAGGGTATCCGACGTGACGACGGTACGGGATAACGCGCGCTCGATTATCGTCCTTGGGTCCTCGAGATTTTCATCGGCGACCCGATAATAAATCGTGCAGTCGCCGTAACGCGTAGATTCGACTTGGATGAATTGTACGAATAATTGGCAAAACTCTCGTTCGGCCGACTCGTTTCGGCCAGCGAGACGGGTCCTACGTCGTTCGAGATCGAGTTAAACTTTGCGAGGGTCGCAAAGCAACGATCTTTGAGAGAATCGTCGACGCGACCACGGATAGATATTCAACGGCTGCTCGTTCGTGCCGGCGACGTGCCAACGGCAACGAAAGAGAGATAAAAATCTAGCCTTGCGTCGCAGGTGTGGTCTTCTACGTAGCTCGTCGTCATCTCCTAGCTTCCGATATGATACCGATGATAACGAGATACGTTTCACGATATACGTATTCGCGCGAAAAATCAATCCGACGCGCGAAAATAAGCGTACGTAAATCGACGATAACTATCGTATCGTTCGTTTCCTCGTCGCCATTCGATGCCATCGAGAAGTTTTCGAATTCGAAGCAACAACGTACGTACGATTCGATGAAATTTGCATCGATTCGCGCGTGCATTCTAGAAAGCGCGTGATCTACCAACAGATCGTTGAGTTTAGCCTCGCCGTGAGACCGCCGCTTTATTGTTTAGCGAGCGAGCTAATGGACTAGTAGCATAGGATTTTACAAAAAGAAAGTATCGGTGTGGCGATACTGCCCTTGCTCCAAATCGGTAGATCGAATTGCATGTGTACCTATCGACGTATCGAAACAAAACGGAACGAAACGAAACGAAACGAAACGAAGCAAAAGTCGCATTCCTCCTTTTCTAGGCCGAGTAATAAATTGTTCGGATCGATAAGCGATCGAATTCCCGTGATAAATCGATACCGTATCATCCGCCCACGTGAGAAAATCGTCGGTGACGATCGAACGCGCTGGTGAATTAATCGGGAATCGTTTAACGCCTTCGCATTACCGAATGCTGACAACGAAAAAGAATTGACGCCACCTGAACAAAGGCGGACTCCGTTCGTCGAGTAGCGTGAAACGTAAGCGATAAGGGGCAGCAGGTAAACGTAGGTAATCTCTCGCTCGTATAAAAATCGACCGGTGAGAGACATTTCCGTTCAAAGTGCGCTAATTGAGAGATCAACGAGCGTTTAAACGGTCGTTAAACGTTTGCGTATAAAACGAACTTGGAGACTCGGCTCTTTCAAATGCCTTCTCGCAATTCCGTCCCGTCCCGTCCCGTTAGTTATCATACGTAATTGTACGATGGAACATTTTGCATCGCTTCCCCCTCTTTCTCCCAATGAATTTCTGATTTCAACATCGAACACACCTACTTACGTAGATCCGTACACGTTGACTCGTGACACGAGCGTGTCGAAGGAAAGACGATATGAGCAAACGTGCTTTATTACAATATGCATGTATTTATTTATATATGGACACACACACATACATGCGCATATATACACATATAATTAGTATAATTTGAATAATCGCGAAAGAGTTATCGCGAAAATTTCGCAACTTTCTCTTAGAATGTGGCTGGCTCCCGAACGAAGTAAGAGATCTGTTGTGCGCTTCGAACGCGAGACGAATAAACGTTACGATCTTGCCAATTGCGAATTGATTAACATTTTATGCGGGACGATTATATTTTTTGCTCACTTGACCATAATTGCGCGAGGCTCGATCGCGACGACGGACGTGGTCGTTTCGTTCCATCATTATTATTCGTTTATTAGCGTTCTTCGCCAATATATTGTTCGTTAACGAAACCGTTCACCCACGTAAGTACGTACCCTCCGTCGAAATTCTCGCTATTCTCGTCGAAACGGTTAGACAAGCCAACGGTCAACGGAAAAATGGAGAAATGAACGTCTCGTTGAAAATCGACCGGTTAAGTACCTACCAGGTACTTAGATATGCCTGTCGTATCGTCGTTTACAGTTTATTCCTGCGTATTACCGATTGGATCATAAGATCGTGCATTTGTATTTTCTTTCAAATCGATGCTCGTTAGATAGATACGTATCTACTACGATCGACAGTTTCGTTAGATTTTTTTTTCTTTTATCGGCGATGCAGTCTAATCGATTAATCGATAATTACGTGGTATGCGATGTTCCAATCTTCGATGTCTCGCTTCGTAATTAGTAGCAAGTATTTCTTTGATCGCGGACTATCACCGATCTCTAGTCGCCTCGTCGTATTTCGTTTTCCTTCGTACATTTCTCATTCGCGGAATTATCTCCTATATATAAAATAATACTTTTTCCAGAAGAGACCAACGACGATGCGTTTAATAGCTTCCCGACCTCGTTCCAATAACCTCATGACTGACGAATTAGACAGCTTTCGCGCATTACGTCACGAGGCCGAATCTATCCTAGATCGTTATATTCTCCGGTCGAGTAATCCTTCGAGTTAAGACGTAGCACGCGCACGCGAACGTTCTTCCTTCGCATCCTTACTCTTTTTACCTTCGTACGTTTCAATTTTATCGACTACTCGGGAATCAGCGCGCGGTCGATTCTATGACCGTGCGATCGAGAAGCGGATATTTACTGGAATAGATACGAGAGAGAAGATATCCGTTCCTATCTTTCTTCTTCATCTTCTTTTTCCGAAAGAAAAGATGAAAAATTCATTCCACGAGGTCGTCGTAAAAATATCGATCGGAAATTGGCATGGAACGTCGAAGGATTTCGACTTTTTGCGGGCCGATTAACTTGGCTGCGCTCGATCGATTGTGCCTTTGTGTCGAGAGGGAGGGAGAGAGAGAGAGAGAGAGAGAGAGAGAGAGAGAACAAGTTCCGCAGCGAGGGATAAAAAAGCGAAAAGAAACTGTGCGAGAAAAAGGCGGATATTCCGACGATAGACGCTAACGTTTGGCGAGTCAGCAATTAAGCATGAAATGTAAACAATTATTTTTCCTCCCGTCTATCAGTTTCGGTTCGTTTATTTTCTCGCTGGCACACACGTTCCATTCTATACAATTATAAAATCACAAGGCTGTACTCTAATAACGGGAGCGAGCCGTGCTATTGCTAAGACTTTCAAGGCCAAGGGTTTATCAAAATTCACAAAGTCCGCGTTCTGTGTCACGCTCCTTCCTTATTCTCTCTCTCCCCCTGGCTCTCTTTCTCATTGTCAGTCATTACCACCAGTATTATTATCGTCGTTACGTTTGCCTCGTTATTTTGTCTTCGTTTGATTTGATTTGATTTGATTTCATTCGATCTGATTATTCCATATTTTTATCTTTTTTTCCATCACAGCGTTAAAATCTATGCAACGATCGCGAACGGTACATTTTTTATAATCTCGGAAGGTGCGGAGAGTTACGCAACGATTTCTTCTTGTCCAGCCTCCTCCCACGTATGCATTCATATGCATCTTTTATCGACAGATGTTGTTAGACGCAACCCACATCGACCGACTTTAAAACATTTTTCCGTCCGTTTTATGATTAAAAAATGAGAAATATTGAAAATATTTTGCAATCTTCCTTTATTCGACGATAGCTTTCCGAGTCCGATAGTTCTCTCTCTCTCTAATCACTCCTATCGTATGCGAATGAATTTTCCTTCTCCTTTATCTTCGATATCGATAGTATCCGTTAGCAGAATTCAACGATAATTTTCGTCGCTCTTTTTCGTTCTTTCGTCAAGAAGACGCGCACGGTTTTTGTTCGGTTTATTTATTTTCAAATTATACGCGATTAGCGTCACGGAAAATTCTTAGTCCAACGCGAGCCTTCGCGTCGGCGTAGAAAGTACAGTTTATTCTTTTCTCCTCGACGTCTTATCGATAATTATTAAAAGCGATACTTTCTTATATATTGCGCCACTGTTTTACGATTATTTTCACCGACCATACTTACCTTACCGTTAGTTCATTAAACATGTACACGCTTGCTCGCGTTCACACATCGTTCAGCGCCTTTCGCTCGTAGAGTATGTGACTCCAGCGACGGGATATCGGCAATATCGGCAAAATATGAGCGCAACTGGAAGCGTAATAGGGAAATACTATGCGTCTATTGCATCGGTGTATAAGCTCGTCTAGGTGGTATCGCGTGTGATGTAATGAGAAAAAGCGTATAACGCGAAAAGATTCGACGTGATCTTTCGTGTAAAAACCATGACGACGACGAGCCGCGTCGATATATCGAAAATCCTCGCCGACGAACCGCCCCACCGCATACGAATCCGTTTCTCCATTATCTACCTTGGAAAAGGGAAAGAGTAAGAGAAGAAAAGAAATTATAAATATCCTTAGCTTCGCTGACACGTTTGAAACGTTCTTCGGAAACAAAAAAAAATAGAAACGAAATTATCGGTATCGTTGTCGTAACAAGAAATTGTAAAAAATATCTTATACGCTCGATAGAAAAATACACTTACCACGAGGCTTCGTTGTTGCCGCAAGACGAGCATCCGCTCGAACGGGTGAAGAATCTTGACGAAAATGAGAAATAAAAAATGAAGTTGTCGTCGCGATCGCCATCGACTCTACCTCGCGATTGTACGATCCACTATTAATCGAATATTACTTAGTTCATGTATATCGTGTATAAAAAATAAGCAGAAAGTATTAAATTTTTTGATCTCCGTCAGAAACTACTTTCGGAAGAACCTTTTTTGACACGATTCTTTTCAAAGAAAATAAAGCTTTTTCAAAAATTCGAAAACGTCGTTAAACCTTTGTCTTTGAAAGAAGACCTTGTCCGTCAAAATCGATCGAGGATTATGGCCGTACTCGTCGATATCGAACAGCCTTCGATCGAACTCGTTTGTATACAAACAGATGTATGGAAGAGGAGAGAGAGAGAGAGAGAGAGAGAGAGACCGGTCAAATTTCGATTTGTATACACTTGATCGTGTATACACATACATATATGTGCGTACGATACTTGGAAACGATCAGTAATCTTTGAACATCCCTCGCACGCGATCGTCGTATAGAAAGGAATAACGTCGGTGACATATTTGATATCTATAAAATATTATAAAAATCTATAAGAATCGATAAAATAACGTCATGTTTATGAGCATAGCGATAAAAATAATAATAAGCATTTTAACCGGAACTTTTTGTGACTGCAGCAAAACAGTTTTAAAGGAAAAATACAAAGGTAAAAAGTGATAGGATCGAGCGATGCGACAGAGCGAATAAGTTTAGAGTCAGTTTGAGAAGAAAAATAACCAACCTTTGCGAACGAAGAGTTTTAGTTTGTCATTAACGAATCGATAAAGAACGAAGAGCGAATGTTTTAAACCTGTATAAGAATAAATTCGTATACTTAGAGATAATTATCAATGTACATATCCTAACAAAGGGAAGTATCACAGCTTATATCTTATATTTTATCCTTTCGTACGAATAAAAAAATACACCATTAAGTAGGTACGCCATTAAAGGCGAAAACACGATTTATTTTGTTGCTAGAAAAAATATCATCTTCAAAGAGTACGAACGAACCTCCCCCCACGAGACCTCCTCGTAAACCTCGATATGATGCTCGAAGGTTCGAAATTGAGGAAAAATCTCCATCGATTTCAAATCGGTTAGTCGAACGAAAAATATTGAGCGAATTACTATATATATTAGCGATCACTATCGTATCTTTCTACGATTTTCAATAACTTTTTAGATGGACTACGAGCGAATCCTCGATCGATGATCGCGCTATAAAGGTAGTAACGGCCCAGATCGAAAGGCAACCGAATGGGGAATCACGAAAGAGATCGGTATTGCTTTTGCGCGACGCCGATCTAACGTCGGACGAGTTAGAGCTAAAAAGATCGAGACGGGATTCTTTCGTGATGTCACCGAACGATAAACACGATTATACGGAAAAGACATTGACGAGGAAAACGTACGTACTTGGGAGTTATTTCCAGACCATATCGTTAGTCTTAACGATCGTTTTACCAGGAAGTATACGTAAATATGTCGTACATATTTGTATCTAATCGCGTTAGAAAGCTGATCCTTCTTGGAAACGGAACGGCTGATCGATACAGTCGCAAATACACAACAAACGATCTTGTTTATTATTATCGTAATCCGTCTTTTAGGCTCAGCATGGTAACGAGCGACGAAACCGAAACGTTCTACTTGGATATTCCACCGACGTCGTCGTCGCATTTACCTCGCACAGATCGTTCGATGGATCGTTCGACGATTCAAATTAATCCTACGACCACGTCCACGAATACATCCACGTCCACGAAAATCTATCGTTCAACGCAATATCCGAAAGACTTCGATAACGGACGAATCGTACTACAAAAATATTTTCTATTTTTCAGTAAGAAAAAAAATGAAAGCGACGATATCCGAGTAATCATTCGAGTGAAAGGTATCCGTTGTGAAAATAATGAAAACGTTATCGCAGATGAATCGGATAAATCTCTCCATACGGCAAACTTGTCGACCACGGACTACGCGAATTTGGGAGGAGAAGAATATTTAACGAAAAAGGAGAGGCGAAAAACGTTGTCGAAGCTCTTTCAATGTCACAAGTGATATAAATATAAATTGTACTCGTGTTAATATACCGTGATATCGTGGAAGGGTGGCTTGGAGGGATACCGAGAGACAGAGAATGGAATTTTGAAAGTGGAAATCCGTCCGTCATCGGGTTTCCCGAAAACTCATTTGGCGCGACCGAGCGACCGCGATTTTGCTCGAATTCGCGTTGGTACGCGCTCTTGAAAGATTTAAAAACGATCATTCGCGGTAACGCGTCGTTTCTTATACCCTTTTTCCCGTTCGATCTTGCCTGCTCGAAACCTCGCGCATTCTTACCGCGTTATATCGACTCGAGTCGTTGATTATCCTTTACATCGCAGCGGTTATAATTTCATCAGCCGCGCGAGCGAACGAAAGGCGAAGAGGAAAGAGAACGAGCGCGTGAAAAATTGTTGCAGCGTCGCGAATTATCGCCAAGGCGCGACTCGTGTTCCATCGGATATCGGGAGAAAAAAAGGGATGGAATCGTCGTGTCGACCGGCGCTTCTCGAATTACCGCGCGCGTTTTCTCGATCTACGCTCAATGGAATTTCCGCGATATTGAGAGAATCGAGTAACGAGTAGAAAACGCTCGGCGAATTGAAGCGATCGAAAAAAAAAAAATCAGCTCGTTACGCGAGTACCGTATTATCCGTAGATCGGAATTCGTTTCTTCGAAATTGCCTCGGAGAAGGAGGAGTAACTTCCATAACAGTCCTATTTGAAGCGCGATTTCTATCTCGTTATACCGCGTCTCATTGGGAAAGACAACAATGACAAAAGAAACGAAAAAAATTCCTTTTTAAACTTCCTCTTCCTAGCTGCGTAGACTCGTAATAAGTAACTACTTACATACGTCGTTGTTTTGTCCAATCTCATTGTTCGCTTCTTTGTTTTCTATACCAAATGAAACAATAATATAGTGTAATATTGTATAACGAATCATCGACAATAAACTAATGTGTATTCGCGCGAAACCAAACGTTTCGCAGTCGAAAGGTCGTATCATCGATCTCGACTATCCCGTGTAACTGGGATAAGGACGCGCCAAGATACGCGCGTCCTTTTTCGTTAGCTCGAGATATTTCTTTCTTTCCTTTTTTCCGGCAGCGCAGGCGAGTGTATTTGTTTCGCGTAGGAGATGCAGCAGGAAAGCACGCAGAGAAGCGTCGTCGTTTCGTTCGATCGACGAAGGAGAAATGTTTCGTCGGTCTCGTCCGAGGAATATTTCACAAGCCGATCCCAGGGGATCGTTACGTCTCTCTTCTTTTTCTCCTCTTCGTTAAAAGATACAGATGTACGCTGCTCTCTCCTCTTAAACAAGGTATATTTAGAAAGCGTTGACCGATGCGCGTAGCGTGGAAATCGCTTCGAATTAGGTTCGAATCACTCTAGTCGGGAAATCCCGCTCTTACGTCGCTATTTCTCTCTTCCCCTCCCTCTCGTATGCCCATAGGCTCGCGGTTTCGTCGCTTACGGCCGAACACCTCGCGATTCGACGTCGCCAGCCGGTTAACCATTTGCGCACGTTTTCCTGCCGACACGACATTTTCGTCGTTCCGAGATGATCGTTTGGCCACGAAAATATCGATAATACCCGTTGATTTAGAAACGATTTTTCTCATGAAAAATTACATCCTAAGCCACTCGGACGTCGGCCGTTAACGTCCGCTATCTCTCGATAGATTTTTCTTTGATTTGTCGGATGAAATGCCTTTGCTTTTCCGTTCGCGCGTCGTTCAGCCGTCACGGATCAGGAGGAAAAGATTTCTTTTTTGGAATAAAAATATATCGAATAGAAAAAAGTGAATGAGCATATTTGCCCGCCCGCATAAGTACTTACTTAGCCACGCGCGCGCGCGTGTACACACTCGTGGATATACGCGTTACGTACCTATATGAGAGATAAATAAAACTCGCGAGCGTATTTACGTACCTATTCTTAGCCTTGATCGAGCTCTGGCATAACCTTGAGAACGTTAGAGCGAGATCGAACGAGTAATAGTTCGATCCTCAAAATCGATCGAAAGGAGATAGAGAAGAATGGAAGAGACGTCGTCGTGGAGAATTGTTGTCGTGAAATTTATTTCCTTTTATCGAAGAGGAAGCTCGTATTCGCGCGAGACGCATAAGCGAGTATATTTACGTACCTAGGTAGGTATTAATCGACTTCCAGGAAAGAAAAGAATTGTTCTTCTCGTGATTTAGTTCCTTTCCGTCGGTGCGAGCCGTCGAATAAAAAGTTGGCAAATTCGAATGATCGAGATGTTCCAACGATACCGTAGTATAAAGGAGGAGAGAACGCGAGAAATAATATTTATAATATTTGAGGCGAGCCGATGACAGGGCACGCAAGTACTCGAGTAAGTAAGCAGATAAACTTTTTCCACGTAAATGGAGAAGGTGATGTAACTGCGACACGCGCGTCTCGAGCATACATATCGCCGGCCTTGCATGGATCTCGATCGACGAAACGGAAGACATACGGCTAGAGACGCAAAACGATCGTTAATTATCGTCGTTATTTATCGTCGGGAGATGCCGTTTCTCGATGAGAAATTACGTCGTCGAAAACCGTACGATCGGCTTTCCGCGCGACTCGCACTATTTCTTCCATGCTCTTTCTCCTCTCCTATATCCCAGTAGTCGTTCGAAAGCGTACGCCGCGTTTCTTTTTTACAGCCGTTGCAACGTTATCTTACCGTTATCTTTGTCGCGAAGAAGAGAAGAATCCAACGCGCGAAAAAAGAAAAGAGAGAAGACTGGAAAGGGATAAACGTGGGGGCACCGATCAACGATTCAAGTTCGAAGGCACGATCGATCGAACTTGGAAACAGGTTTGGAAATTGAATCGACGTAGGTGGCTACGTGGAAAACGAGTTCGTTAAACTTGCGACCTTAATTACCTCCGCGAACAACTACGCGGACGTGTAGCTTTTACGTGGCATATACGCGGTATAAAAGCTTTATGGTACATCGAATTATTTCTGCGCGTCAGCCATACTCGCGTTAATTCGATCGAATGAATTCCATTAGTACGGGGATACGTATTTTGCGTGCGGCGACGAGGGAAACTCGAAAAGCAACGATCGATAACGGATATGTCGTACGGTACTTACCGAGTACCAAATTGTTTCGTCATCATTGATTTTCTAGTCGACGTGCGTCAGCAATTTTCGACGGGAAGAATGGCTTCGGCTCGAACGTTGCCAAGAAATTTGACTTTTCTAACGAAACCAATATCGACAACGAATAACGATAACGAATAACGATAATCGATATTGGATCTCATACTCGATAATTGAATTTTAACGTCTTACGAACCCGCTTTAACGATCTCCATGCTGCTAGATCGAGCAACGATTTCGAAAGAGCCCAAAGCCACTCTCTCTCTCTCTCTCTTTCGTCTCTTTTCTCTTTCTTAGGGGCAAGAAATGGAAAGGGCTCAAGCTCGATGGCTCGTCCGACGTATTTCATAGCGTAGCTACTCGAGGATGGCTCGGAGCATGATATATGTGCGGTCTTAGCGCGGGCTCTGGATTCTCTCGAAAGATGCACTACACTTTGGTGGTATTATCCTCCGACCGACGTTATCGTCGAATCTCGGGACATTCGAGGGCCGCCGTTTCGGATTTTCATAAATAAAGATGCGCGTTCCAGAAAGGAACGGCGACTCGTGCGCGAGAGAAAAATGAGAGAAAAAATATAGACGCGCGAGCACGCGAGAAATAAATGTAGGAGAAAAGCTTACGTACCTTTTCTAATCTCTGTTAAACGGGCGACGGCAATCGCTATCGTATCCGTCCGTCCCATAAATCGTGCTTAAACGGCATGAGGTGGTCAGGAATATCATCCTTTTGGTTTCCTATCGGACGCGACTCGCGTCGATTCGAAACGCGGACCCGCGAGAGTTTCATATTTATTACTCGGCTAACGACAAAATTAACACGCTCCGATGACTTTTCACCGATTAGTGATTAGGCATGAAACAAAGAAAGAACGGAACGGCATAAGTGAACTATCCTTGAACTCGTTGAGTCCGCCGCCGCCGCCGCCGCCGCCGCCGCCGCCGTCGCCGTCTCATAGCAACGCCATTAACGATTCTCTGTGTCATGGATAATTGTATCTCTCTTTCTTTAAATACGTCGCAATTATCCATATTGCGATAATAAGAATAATTAAAATACGCTCAATTACGTCTCCTCGCGAATTACTTAATAATTTATAATCAACGCTCGGGACGTGGGCTCGATCGCCATATCGGTAGAGGCAATTTCACGCAGTTGCATTCGTTAAAATTCTATATATGTAGACATATAGATATCGACTTGCGATTTGTTCGTTTTCCCTTTTAAATCGTACGAGAAAGTCGAACCGATTATGCGCGTGTCCGATGAGAGAGGTATCCGTACGTACGGTCTTCTCGCGTCTGACAATGACCCGATTACGAAATTACGGGTATGCACGATCGCAAATTGTATAGTATCGTCCTCGAAGGAGGAAAAGGCTCGAGGAAGGAAGAAATAGAAGGAGAGGAGATCGACGGACGTAATGAAAAATTTGCTGTTAGTTGCCGAAAGGCGAAGAAGCGAGAGCGGCGTCCTTTGGTAACGCCGAAATGAAGAGAGAGAGAGAGAGAGTCAAGGTCTCCCTCAAAAGCGATCGTTCGGAGAAGAAAAACGACCGGTCATTCGTCACGAGCGGCTTCGTTACTCCGAACGAAATTAAAAGAGATTATAAAATGATGTTACGTTTCCGGCATTTGACGTTTGGCCATCGAAACGATTCGAAGCGCCGAAACTCGGGCAGGAGCACCCTCGGGATTTTCCGTGTCGCGTCGCCGCCGCCGCCGCCGTCGTCGTCGTTGTCCATGGAATACGCACGCTCGCGATGGCGAGCTCTCGTAATTATTAAAATCCTCTCCGGTCGCCTGACAGAGTGTCCCTACTGCCAATGGCACGCTCATTGTTCTCCCGTCAAACTCAGATCGAGGTTTTCCGAGCCCCGAGAAACCCACTTTGGCTTTGATCGTCCGCCGTCATAAGTTCCGCAAAGACATTCTCCAACGATCTGATCCTATTGAATTCTATCTGTGATATTATGTTGCTATTTATTTCTTTTTTATGCTCGACTAGTTATCGACTTTTCTCGAGTACGATCAAGCAAACGAGACGAAGAAACGTCTTTTACATGGGAAAAGGATCGACGACGAATCGTCGATGACGGATCGACGATTCCAGCTGATAGATGGAAGAGAGAAATAAAAAGAATTGTATCTAGTCTGGTCAAAAAAAAAAAAAAGAAAGAAAAAAGCAATGAAACTAAACCGCGAAGCCATCGTCGATTCGTTGCGTCGCTTTGGTCCTTGAAAGGTAGGGATCTCGATTTCTGGTCGAGGTCGAATCGACGTCCGCGTTCGATCGCTTCGGTGAACGCACCGTCGAGCACAACCTTATCACTGTCCTTAGTTAAATTATGTCGGACTGTGATTCGCGATGAAAAGAGAAAAGGAAAGAGGCACGTAAAATCGATGATATTCCTTTGTCGATAGCGCACACCGAAACGTTTCGGACAAAGGAGAAAACTCCTTTCCGGAAAACTTTCGGAAAAACGTGGGGCGTTCCTCTTCTTATTCACGAAGGCGTTTCAACCGCGTAAGAAAAGGACGCAACGAAACTTTTTTCACCGATTTCGTTATACCTTCCATCCTTGTCTCTTGAAATTTTTTCGTCGTTTCTATAAACTAATTTTATTCCGCTTCAAGTTTTCATCGATCCTTATCGTTTCTTGCTACGAAATACGCTCCGACGCGCGCTTATCTGTATATGCACGTGCATAGATATGTAAGTACGTAGTACTTAGTTATGCGTCTTCTAGTCGCGCTTGCCTGACCGCTTCGTCACTCGCACACCCCTGGCGATGAATATTAATTGCCATTGGCATTTGAATAAAGTTTGTCATAATAACTGTATCTGCTTCTCTCTCTCTCTCTATCGCTCTATCGCTCCATCGGTCCGTCGCTCTATCGCTCTATCGCTCGTCGTATCGTACATAAATCACGGAGATCCGATTATAACTCAGTTGCACTTGTCGTGCTCGACTATGAATTAAAGAACGATCGATGGAACTCGTACAATCTATCCCCGTCAAATAGATAGCACTGATTTATATTATAAAGGGTCTCTTGGAAAACGTAGAAACTCTTGCAAATCCAAATGATCGTTAACGAAGTTTTTGTTAAAACGCGGAAAACGAGTTCGAGAATCGACTTCGTTCGACGAGATCGACGGAGGAAGCCGTCGAACGCTCGCGCGCGAGCAATCCTATTATTTCCTTATAAGATCGGCGATTAAGATCAAAGTTGATTTATTTCCAGGAGGGTGTGGAAAGTCGTTTCGTCCTTTGCCAGACGCGCCTTTTAACGCGTCAACGCTCAAAGGACGGAGGCGCGTGATCGAACGAACGGCACACTCCTACCAATGAATATTCATCGAACTCTTCGTTCGACACGCCTATGAGTCTATTCGTTCACGCGTCGCACGCTACCGACACGTGTTATTGTTCGTTTTATAGAAACCCGAAGGAAGACGAATCCGTACGAAGCAAATCGAGAAGGAGAGTCAGAGGAGGGAAAGAATTCGAGAAGAGACGAGCGCCGAATTATTTCGACTAGTCGTCCAAGAGGTAGGGAGAAGAAGAGGAGGAGGAGGAGGAGGAGGAAGAAAAAGGGAGAAAAAAGGAAAACGTAAAAAGAAACGCGAGATAGCGATCGAGCGATTCGATTATCGAAGAATTAGCATAATCGGGCGTTCGGTGCGTTTGCCGCGATGAATCCGTACCGCTTTCAAGGCCTTTTCGAGATCGATAGATTCGCGATGAGGAAATAATTGCTATACCATCGCGCGAGTTATCGAATGCGCGTCGCCGATGGTGGATCTCGCAAAAGCGTTGCCGAGTCGGGTCGGCACTCTCGTTGGCGCATCTTATTCTCGATGATATCTTCGTTTACGTAGCGTTAACGATTCGATCGTTTAACCAAACGTACGGCGAAGTAAAAACAAAACTTGTTGCAACGGCGAACGACGATTAAACGAGAGCGAATATCGTTCTACGTGCCTCGTCGTCGAACCGTCTTTCTTCACGATAGACGAGGCGATCGCACGCCGATATCATCCCGTCGAGTGCGAGCTAAGAGGCGCGCGCGCGCGCGCACGCGCGCACAAAGGCCTACGTACGTACGTAGATGGATAGATAAATGGATGGATACACGTATTCGTGTAAATCGACCTTTAGAACGTTTCCGCGATCTTACCTGATAATTAACGTTACGATCCACGCTAACCGACGACGTAACGCGCTTTATACGCCGCTCGTACGAATCGAACCAACGATCCTTTTTGTTTTCTCCTTTTCCCCGTGGTAAAGGACGAACGTGGTGGAACGGGGCCGGCCGACTGTATCGGGGAAGTCGAACGCGGGGCGGAACAAAGATTCCGCCGAACGTCGAACGCGTCCACGTACTCGATTGCTTTCCGCTTCTCGCGATCGTTGAAAGGTAGATCCTTCTATCCGCCATGAATCACGAAAGATCGGCTGCGTTATTACGCTCGCCGTATGACGAATTCTAATCGTTCTAAGCGTCTCCTTGGTGTTTATTTCCGGAAGTTGCGTCGGACTCGCTTCTTTCGTGCTCTTTAAGGCGCACGTGCGCGCGTACGCGGACGCGATTTACGCGTGCACGCTAATTTCCGTCGGTCCAGAAAATGTTATTGTTTCAACGGACTTACCCATGTAGAGATACTCGTATGCACACAACGAACTCCGTTCGGTCTCGTAACGTTTCCATCGGCCTTGATACACGAAAGCGTGATAGCTAACGCAGTAGTCACGTTTCTCGTGCCAACATCGACGCGCGATCGTTAGAAACATGAATGTGTCTCGAGCGAAAATAGATCTTCGTGGAAATTTCCGAATCTTAGCGGGGGAAACGCGAAGCTAATTACCTT
This sequence comes from Vespula vulgaris, assembly GCF_905475345.1. Taxonomy (NCBI): domain Eukaryota; kingdom Metazoa; phylum Arthropoda; class Insecta; order Hymenoptera; family Vespidae; genus Vespula; species Vespula vulgaris. Next base: position 4,934,307 of record NC_066601.1, on the reverse strand, counting down.
TCCATTTTCTCTCCTCGTAAATCGATCCTTTTGGCTTTCGAAAGATTGGAAGGAAACGAAGTAGCCCGAAGAAAACGCGAAGGATAACGCGATAAAATTTGAATTTCGCGTGGCGGAAGATTGAAGCGCTCTCGAAGCGGCAATTACCGGTCCAAGCACCCGTTTCTCCTCCGTAAGGCGTCTCATCGGGCAAAAAATAGGACGACGCGAGATACGCGCGTACTACGTAGGAACGACTACGAAGGATCGCCGATCGAACGCATCTCTCGTGACTTTATTTAGCTTTCTCGATTTGACCTAGAAATAAGGTAAGACGCAATGGCCGGTATTGCGATATTACAAACTCATCTAGAATCGTTCGATCGAAATTTATCGATTTTTCCTGGAAAAAAGTTTTGCGCTCGGATTTTCCGAATAACTCGCGGACGTAGATGGAGTGAGATAGAGCGAGCAGACGTAACGTACGATCGTTCCTCGGTCGGAACTTCGTGGAAGAGGCAACGTTGTTCGATGACGACGCGAACTCGTGAAAAAGATCGAATGTTACTTCGCCGAGACTTCGCTGCTACCGATCGTGACTCACCACGTGAAACGATACAAAAGAGATGGATATTTCTTTCGCTTCTTTCGACGAAACTCGATCGCTAGAGGAAAGTAAGTACTGCCTCGGGAATTCTTGGTACGACCGGATTGGTCGGATAAACGGAATTCGCTTTCGAGGCTCTTGGGAGTTCCCGAGACGCGTTACACGCCTCCGGGCGCGACTCGTGACGTATTCGTGACGTCGACGAGCACACGTGCGAGCGGTCGCAGCGTGCCGACGATCGAGGAAAATTTCACTACCATTCCCGATAAGACCATCTACCTCCTTTTCGCTCCCTTCCAGTTAATCCTTCATTATTCACGCATTATCCTTTCGACGACTTGGCGCTTTAGGATCTTTAACGAGGCTTCGTTTTCAGCGTACTTCATTCTCCTTAAAGCTTCAGAAAGTTTTCAAATCTTCGCGGGGAAAGTGTCAGTCGGGTCAAGCCGAGCGAGGTTTGATCTTCCTCGTAGTTGGATACGTCTACGTCCTACGGTCCTACTTCGAAACGTTCGAAAGGTTTTAGCAGCCTCCGAGATATCGGCTCCCGAATCGAGGCTAATAATCGCAAATATCGGGCGAAACAGCGGCGGGGGGAGACAAAAATTGTAGGTTGAAAGAAGAAAAGTAAGTGGGTAAGGGAGAGGTCGAAGGATCGAAGGGTATAGAACGTATTTACCTACGTATCAGTTCGTTTCTTTCGTAAGTAGCGCGTTTTATCGGTTATCCGATCGTAAATCAGATCGTACGATAGGAGGAGCACGAGTTTTCCGACGCGGAACCGATGTAGGCTCGAGAATTTTTAATCGCGTAGAGATTATACACGGTCGCAAGGAGATTGAATATTCAAGGAGAGCGCTATTAATCGATCCAAGAGATATCGAGATTAATGGAAAATGCCGAAATACGATCGATCGCCGATAAGCGATAACTTTTAACTGGGTATACTTATCCGTTACGAATTTCTCGCGCGAGAAATTAGTCGAACAATGGCGAGACGCGTGAAAGCAGCAGATTTTGTTTAATCCGATATCGAACGATCGACGTTGCGTTCGCCTTCCGTAAACGTACGTAATTGCTCACCTATCTAGGTGATCTCGGCCGAATAAAGAGAAAGAAGTAACGAACCTGCGCTATCGGGTTCGGAATCGATTCTCTCTTACTCGGAAAGAGATGGAATTGGTGAAAAAGTGACAATTGTCGCGGGGAGTCCCATGGGATAGGTGTGGAGAGGGCGATGGAAAGTACGCGCGTTAGAAGGACGAGAGGAGAGAGGGGGGGAGAGAGAGAGAGAGAGAGGTTTGGGAGGAGGAACGCGATGCGCCGAAGCGTAGAGTAGGTGGTGGTGGCGGCGGCGGCGGCGGCGGCGGCGGCGGCGGCGGCGGCGGCTGCGAGACCGTAGTCGATGGACCACCCGAAACCCCGTGGTGGGGTGAGGTGGGGGCACCCCTGACCCCGGTATTAGCTGGCGCGGTGAAGGGAGGCAACGTTTATATGCCGCGGCAATCCGCCCCGTAGACGCATTCGCTCGTACGCTTCGTCCAAAGAGGACTTTACGAAATAGAAACAAAGGCACACGCTGTCTCGTCTTTCTCGTGTTCACTCGTCGTTTTCGTCGAGTCGTAACGTACAAGGAGGTATAACGGATATCGAGGTCGAAGGAGGACGACGTGTTAGAAGCGTTTTATTCGTTCGTTTCGAGAGTAAACACTTCCCACGTAATTTAGCTCGAAAACGTATTATTAATCGAATAAAAGGGAGAGAGAGAGAGAGAAAAGATATCATTTCGAAGCTCCTTCGGCACGAGATCCCTTTGCCGTCTTGTAGGCAGTGAGGGAAACGCTGCGCTCTCGAAGAAGCAGATAGTTTCGACGAGTTTCAAACGACTCTTCTTGCAGTTTACTGCTTCGCGAGGGCTGATACCTATATCAGGCCACGCGTACGACGAAACGACGAACGAAGGGAGAGAAAAAAGACGTCGTTTTCAAAGCTTTCCGAGGAGAAGAGAGGAGAGAGTTTGAAGAACGCAATGGCAGTCGCAGCAGCTCAGAAGAACCGCGAACTCTTCGCCATTAAAAAGTCTTACAGCATCGAGGTGAGTGATCTACATTTCCTTTCGTCGACACGATGGTATCGAATATCGAGGTAAGAGAACGCGTTCGTTCGGCCGATCTTTCTTTCAGAAAAATCCAAAAAAGAAAAATGGAGTAAAAGTCGAGAGTAATCGCGTTAGATAGAAACGGTCGCTGAACGTCGAAACGATCCCTCGAAGCGGTTGGTTCGGAGATTTCAATGCGCGTAAATTCGGTCGTACGTTGCATTCCCGTCGAATGGGTGTGGATCGAAACGTTAGGTTACGTGACTCTTGCGCTTCTTCGCGGCCGTGTCTCGGTAAATTTCGCAAGCATCGACGAAAATCGCGCGAGAGATGGCTCTTTGAGCGTTTATACTCGCGCACGCCGCCTTCTCCGAGTGAAATTCGCGCGTAGCTCCGTCGCGAATGAAAGAAAACGGAAGAAGAAGAAGAAAAGAAGAAAGAAAAAAGACGACGGTCTGCGAGTAGAGAAAGTACAAGCCTACTACGATCGTTATCGCTGGAATTTTTATGAAATCTCGTCTTTTTATTTTCTCGAAAGACTTTCTTTAAAGTTATTCGTTGTTACGCGTTACACATCGCGATCGTGCAATCGGCTTTCCGATATGTACGTATATACGTGCGTACGCGCATACGTGTACGTGCACACTCAGGTAGCTACGCGAAGCAAGGCAAAAGGAGATAAAACTCGTAAACCGTTTCCTTTTACCGTATTTCGATATTATCTTTACAAAGGTCTCGTCATTGACGCAAACAAATTGCGTCCGTTAGCGTTCGACGCGTAATGACCGTTGACGAGTTCGATACGCGATACGAGCGACGATGCCTACGTTTCTTTTCCTTCTTTCTCTTGTTTTCGTTGCTCGATTATCGTGGAAGGATTATCTCGGCGTTGTGTCTATTTAAAGTCGTATTGCACAAGGGGGACCATCTCCGTCGATGACTAACCAAACCATAAATAAACCGTAACTACCGATATACCCGTCCATTTCGAGCTTATTCGATCGACGACGAATCTTTTCGACTTTAGAAAGATTTTATCGATGCCTGGATGCATTACGTAAGGTCGCGAGTACTTTGCTTACGAGGAAACGTCGATTCTACGTTTATATGTAATTTTCTACTTGCGACCACGTGACATCAATTACGATATTCGCGACTCCTCTCTCCATCGTCCTTTCTTTCGACAAGAAGAAAGAAAACTCCTCCGATCGTCGTCGACGAAACTTTACGATTCGTCGATTAAAGGGACCGAGTAGCATCGAAAGGAGGAAAGAATGGAAAATTCGAAAGATTCTTTTCCTACGTAGATCGGAAACGTAGATCGGTCGGATCAATCCGTCTGGTTCGACGACCGTGTCCGTCGTTGCATAAATTTGCATGAGTAGAAAAAAAAAGATGTCGACTAACCGAGAAATCGATAGTTTCCTCGTAGAACGTTTCGCTCTTTTTCTTTTTTTCCCTTCCACGAGAGTCGTTCGCAAAGGGAGAAATTAGCGAACGACCTACGAAAAGAAACTTAAGTGCCCGTAGAGGAAATGAGAAAATAAAAGTAACGATCGTTGGAAGAGAACGAACGCGTCGGAAAGGAAAGGAACGATTAGCGATCGCAGAGGCGAACGTAGACGCGATTACAGACGCGATCGTAGACGCGATTGTAGACGCGATCGCGGACGCGATTGTAGAGTCTCTTTGGCGGATGCGACTCGACGTCCCTTTCGTTCGTGGATCACGCGTTCTCGTTAATACTCGCGTGTTTAGTCATTACACGGCGGACCTTGAGTGGTAGATAGGTGCGAACCACCTACACGTACGTACATTTCACGTGCAACCTTACTGCCTGCGGCTTTAACGTCGTTACCAGCGATTAGACGCTCTTGCGATCGCGAACGAAACTCGAGTAACTCGCGTTTCTTTTTAGCGATCTATCGGTTTCTGCCGTACCACCGGCGGCACTATCGATAACGAGACAAGAACGGTGGTGGACCCGTGACTCATTCGAACGGAACTTGCACGCGCCCATATCTGGCCACCCGATCGGATCGAGTAGAATCGGGCTACGATCGGATCGTGTCCGGTAGGAGCTAGGGTGCGCGAAGACGTGACCTTGGCTCGTTACAATCGAGATCTCGATGTATCTTTGCCATCGAAATGTCGCGATAGCACGCGTACGTACGCTCGGAGATATCGACTTCGTTGTTTCTTTCTCTTCTTTTTTCATTTTTTTCATTTTCTCTTTTCTTTTTTTTTTCTTTCACGATTCAGCGACCGCTCGGTATACCTGGTTGCAAAATCGTTCGACGCGTTATAATTGAGAATATACGTTATAAATATGAGAATAAAGAGGGAGAGGGGACTGTAAAACAGCGAAGAGATAAGCACTGAACGTTGCTCCCCATAATACGCTACTCCTTTATACGTTTTACGTCGTCGACGTTGGTCCGTCGACGTGTTTGCGAGCGCGCGAGCGAGCGAGATAGAGATAGAGAGAGGGACGGTCTCGCGTTAAAACGACAAGCGAGCGGAGGATAGCGGATGAAAAAAAATTGGAGTATAATACCGGACATGGACGTTAAAACGTTTACGAGCACACCTTCGTGTACACCTTCATCGGCATGCTAATTATTCGAGACTGCTAATTGGTCGTATTTGAATAGCGGTTCTCGCGAGCGCGGGCGCGATCATTGGATTCCTTTCGTCGATCTCCTCTGTTCTCTCGCTCTCCGCGAGGGATATCGGCTCTGCGAAAGAAAAAAATCTATCCGTGCGAATGGCGACGTTCGAGATACATTATGCATAACGATCGCGCAACTTGTCACCGCGATCTAGCTCTCTCGATTTTGCTCTTTTTTCGCGCTTCTCGATCTCGCCTCACCTTGAGCCGGCCAGTTTTTATTCCTCTCCGGAGATATGCATTATCGCGGGATATCGCGTTGATCCGTGCCCGATTACGATCTCGGGGATGGCACGTCTTACCGACTCTCGTGAGACATCACGGACGGGGATCAATTTTTTAACGCGCGCTGATTGAAATTTCCTTTCGTTTCGTTTCCTCGCGATTTGCGAGCAAACCCTTTCGACTTGAGATAAAACGAATTTTTACAACGGAGCGACGAGTTGAGATACACAACGTCTCATTCCCGCGTTTCGCAAAGAATCTGCTAATTTGCGTCTGGCATTATTGCGTCGGTGATCGCTCGATCCGAGGCCGTTTTTCTTCTCGAGCACGGGGCTCGTGCAATTGCTCAAGGTCATACGCGACATTCCGCGATCTCCTTCTTTTTTTTTCGTCCGAGGGATTACGTGGGATAGCTTTGGTTATAGGCCGTAAGCGGTAAGAAACGCATCGTATAAATGAATGCGTGCAGGCCACGCGCGCTCGTCCTCCTCGATCCCTCGCGCTGTTCTTGCAACGATGCAACAACGGTCTGGCGTAAGCCGGCAAAGTACTTGGCCCAGTTTGCGAGAGCAAGCGTCGTCGATCGATTGCTAAACGTTTTCTTTAAACCGTGCCAATGCACTTTATCGTGGCGCAAAACCAAACTGAAATCGATTTACTCCGAAGCGTACGTTCCGTTCGAGAGAAACGTCGTCCGATGGGTACGATCGGTCCGTTAATATTTCCTCGATCAGAGAAGAACGGAGAGGACGAGTCCGGAGAAAAGCGGATCACTCGCCGCCAGGGACCTCTTTGAGCTTCTTAGAACGGTCAGGATTAATTCATTTCCGATCCTTCGGCAACAGCCGGAAGGGGACGGCCAGGAAATTCATTTCCGTTAGTTCTCTCTTCGTTATCGGTCGCTCCTTTGAGATCGAGACTTGAAACGAACTTTTGTCTTTCGACGACAAAGTTCTCGCGTGGATACGAACCGTAAGACCTTTTCGAGCGTTCTCTCGTCGTTCGATAAGAATCAAAGATTCTACGAAGACGCATCGTTCGAGTTTGAAATATTTTCTTATTTCTTGCAGAATGGTTATCCAGCGCGGCGCCGTTCGCTAGTGGACGACGCTCGTTTCGAAACATTAGTCGTCAAACAGACCAAGCAAAGCGTTCTCGAGGAGGCACGGCAACGAGCGAATGGTAAGTATCATTCATCGATTTTCTTTTTTTTTCTAAACTTTTTTTTCTAAGTACGCACTCGAATCTTTCTTCCCCGTTCGCCCAAACGTTACTCGTAGTAGAATAGAATAGCATCGATGTCGCATGACAACGTTTTTGGCGTTTATCGTTAAACAGACCCTAGCGCCGATCCTTTGTCCGCTCAAGAGCAGCAAGAGGGAAACGATGAGATTTACGTCGACGCGTCGAGCGACGAGGAACAGGGCGAGACGCTGATATGCGCGAGCAAGGAAGGAGGTAAAAAGAAAAAAAGCAAAACAAAACGAATAAATGTGTCCGTAGCACGTTGGCATGAGCACGTTACGTTTCTCGCTTTCAGAAGCTAGAGCGGAGGCCTCCTCGGACAGCGAAGGGAAGCCTGACGACGATTACGACGACGGTAAGTGCGACGTTTCGACAAAAAGAGAATAAAAAATTGAGAGAAATTATATTAGCAATTTATCGCGAAATTTGCACGATCGAGCGAGCGAAGAAATAGAGGAAAAGAGGATGTCGGGGTAAATGGAGGGTGAAACGAGGGTGAAACGAGGGTCATTGTCGAGGATATTTACCGGACCAAAGTGAGTGGAGTCAAGTGCTGGCTCGACACTCGCTCGCGTGAATTGCGTCGAGCGCTACTCTTTCCAAGTTCCTTCGTGCATTTAGAATCGTATTATCGTTCGAAGAAAGAGAGAGAGAGAGAGAGAGAGAGAGAGAGATCCTTTTTAAAAGGCGACGCGACGTTCTTGCGAGGTCACTCGGCATTCGAGAGCTATAAACGTATAAAACGGTTATTCCTTCTCGTATTTTCATCTCTGTCCGCGAAGTCGGCACGTCCGCGCTCGACAACGAGAACCACTTTACTTCTTTTCCAACCACTCACCCCCACCGCTGCAGCTGACGACAAAGCGAGAGAGAGAGAGAGAGAGAAAACTCTGTCGGAAATGGACTACGAATCGCGCGATTATTATAGCTCGTCGCTTTGTCACTTGACGGTACCGAGTATGCTGGCGGAGATAAAGAGAGCGAGAGAGAGAGAGGAGGGGGAGGGGGAAATTTCTATTAAGGTCGCTCGGTCCTTTGATGGATAGGAAATGATCGAATCTCTCGATAGAATCTTTTATAGAACGCAGAGATATTTTTATTCTCTTTTTCCGATTCTTGTAATCTTATTTAACGTTTAACCTTGCTTGACTCCAATAAAGAAATATCGAAAAGATAAAAGAGAGATATAAAAGAGAGTTGTGTTCTCGACAGATGCCGGATTGACGGAAGAGGAAGTTGTGCTCGCGAAAGCGATAGCGGAGAGTCCGGAGAGCGAGCACGTCGTGCAAAAAGCCGCGCTGGTCCTTCGTTTGCGCGAAGGCATAAGCTCTCTCGCTAGGATCCTGAAGACCATCGAGAATTTCAAGGGTACGGTTACTCACGTGGAATCGAGACCGTCGAAGAAGGAAGGTCATCAATTCGATGTCCTGGTCAAGGTCGACATGTCGAAACAGTGTCTCCTTCAATTGATACGAAATCTTAGGCAAAGTTCCTCGTTGGACGGCATGACTTTGCTCACGGACAATTCTGTCAGCGTCAGGGATCCGTGGTTCCCCCGTCATGCCTCAGATCTCGACAATTGCAATCATCTGATGACAAAGTACGAGCCGGATCTCGACATGAACCATCCTGGCTTCGCCGATAAAGAATATCGCGCTCGTAGGAAGGTCATCGCCGAGATAGCCTTCGCCTACAAGTACGGCGATCCTATTCCCTGCATCCCGTATACCGAGGTTGAGAACGAGACTTGGTCCCGCGTCTTCAATACCGTCATCGATTTGGTACCCAAACACGCTTGCGTCGAGTATCAAAGAGTCTTCAAGAAGCTCCAAGAGGAAAAGATTTTTGAGAGCCATCGTATACCGCAATTACAGGAAGTCAGCAATTTCCTGCAAAAGAATACCGGATTCACCCTAAGACCAGCCGCTGGACTGCTCACCGCCAGGGATTTCCTTTCCAGTCTCGCTTTTAGAGTCTTCCAAAGCACGCAATACGTTCGCCATATCAACAGTCCGTACCACACGCCTGAACCGTGAGTACCCTTCTCCTACGTACGATACGATACGAGGTGGGAACGTCGTACGATGTTTCTGAATAAAATCGCTATTATTTGAACGAGACAGCGATAGCTTCGATCGATATATGTGTGTGTGTGTGTGTGTGGGTGGGTGTACGTGTACAGCGAGTGTACGCGTACAAAAAGAGAGGGAGACGAACGGAGAATGGGAGGGAGGTCCTGTAACGCAATTACCACGCTTCTGTAAGCTGGTAATGGAACTCTAATTGGCTTTTAACGACACGATGTCGTTGATAACTCACTTGCGCCCAGTTGCGAACTATCCTTTCTCGTTCGTCCCTTGATTTTGAGAAACGACCGACTTGTAGCTTCTATCGTTCGAGCTCCCTGTCGGAAAGCAAAGAGAGAGAGAGAGAGAGAGAGAGAGAGAGAGAGACCGAGGGTCGTCTTCGAATAACATTATCCTTTTCCATCAACAGAGACTGCATTCACGAGCTCCTAGGACACATGCCTCTGCTGGCCGATCCAAGCTTCGCTCAATTCTCGCAAGAGATCGGTTTGGCCTCGCTCGGTGCCTCCGATGAGGAAATCGAAAAACTCTCGACCATCTACTGGTTCACCGTCGAATTTGGACTCTGCATGGAGAGTGGAGAGGTGAAGGCTTACGGAGCAGGTCTCTTGTCCGCTTACGGCGAATTGCTCCATGCGCTGAGCGACAAGTGCGAGCACCGACCTTTCGAGCCATCGACCACAGCCGTTCAAAAGTATCAGGATCAGGAATACCAGCCCATATACTTCGTCGCCGAGAGTTTCGAAGATGCCAAGGAAAAGTTCCGTCGTTGGGTGAGTCGTCGTCGTCGTCGATCGAATAATTAAATGCAATGCCGTACACGAAACGCGTTCGTAAGATCGACCACGTTTCGTTGACACGTTTCGTTTACCTACTCTTAACAGTCTCGTTTTCGCAAGAGCCGGAACCAAAACAGCATTCCGCTCGAATGTTTCAGGTATCAGCCATGAGCCGGCCGTTCGAGGTCAGGTTTAATCCACACACGCAGCGCGTCGAGGTTCTCGACACGGTCGACAGGTTGGAGGGAGTACTTTCGCAGCTGAATACCGACATGACCCATCTTACCAACGCGATCGACAAAATCAAACGTAACTTTGCCGCGTAAGAGAAACCGGCTCAGGAACCGACTCTCACTTCGCACGATTATCGAGATGAACGTTTATCCTCCTTCTTTTCTTTCCTTTTCCTCTCTTTTCTTTTTCCTTTCTTTAATCCTTAACCTACCGTATACAGAAAATAGCGCTTCACGTAGACGTTGTCCGACGAACGCTTTATCGAGAGGGAACCTCCTTGCACTCTCGTTGCGCTCTCGTTGCACTCTCGTAGCATTCCCGTAGCATTCTCGTTGCTCCGTTTTTCTTGCTGATTACCTACCGATCTGCCTAGCCATTGTTTCAGATAGGCTAGATAAAAGTAACGTTCGAAAGGATCGAAGCTGCCAAGTTTCGCGAAAGAGATCAGAATGTGTTATTGGAAATGGGAGAGAAAGGGGGCGGGGGAGAGAGAGAGAGAGAGAAATCGTTATCGAAATTAGGACTTTCTCGAGTTCCTTAAGTTTATCCCGCCGCGCTTCGTAAGATTCTTCCTTTACTTCGGAGAGCTTCCGGGTACGGCGAAGAATCTTTTTTTGTTTTCCTATCATTCTCGTCCGTCCCACGCGTCGAGCTTGTCCTCGTTCTTGTATAAAGTGATGCAATCGTAATTCATCGCGGAGTCGTAGCCGGGTACGCGACGGAAATTCATTAAAGCGAAAGAAAAGGAACTGAATTGGGACACTAACGTCCTTATAATACGGATACTCGAACGAAAGTGAGTGCGAATAGGAAGGATACGTTCGCTACGAAGGTCGACTACGCCAATCTAATTTTCCACGTCATTGGTAAAAGTCTCGATCGAGCGAGACCCCCGTTTCATTGGCGAGACCACCGTTGATCGTTAGGAATCACGCGTTACGTTTCTGTCCGACTTATCTCGAGCGAAAAGTCGTTTTAATTGCGCAGCTCGTAGCGTCGAGCTTCGACGATCCTACCTGAGGTTTCTTTTCGCGCGTACCCGCCGGCTACACTTTTCGTTGTTACGTTCTATCGTATACTCGTATTTCTACTCCACCGTACAATACCGTATGCGTTGTATTACGTATTTCTTTCTTTGTTTTCTTTGCCGATAAGATCTTTATCGACTTCGCAATGTTTGCGTCTCGATGAAACACCGTCGTTCCTCGCACAAAAGCGTCGCAGAGTTAAGACTAAACGCGCTCGAAATCTCTTTTTTTATTTTTTGTTTGTTCGTTTTTGCGTACGAAATAGGACCGATCCTTCGGAAGAGCTTTCCAAAGCGTCGACGGTCCTCAACGCCGAGGCATATTACTTATGGTGCTTCGGCCAAGACCAAAGGAAAAGGAAGCAAAGGAAGAAAGATGAGCTTTCGATCCACCGACGTTGAAGAATCGACGTTACATAATAGAAAAATATAGCATAACCCTTGCGCGTAGTTAGTGTATCTTCGCTTATCGTTGGTGTACCCTGCGCATCGACCGACCGCTATCTTGCGTTCTTGCTAACTCGTACCAAATATCCCCTCGTAGGTGCGTACGCGTACGCAGCACGCGTATTACGTACTTGTCAAGCCGTAGCAAAATGGTCGAGCTATATAAAGCATTTTCTTTGTATTATACTGTAAAGTACTCGAAGCATAATAAAGATATAAGATGTGTATCTTACTCGTCGTCCGTTAAATCAAAGCGTACCCCCGCATATGTATTCCGTTGAAAAATCTCAGCTAAAGGTTTCAATCTTGAATAAAGAGAACAAGTTTCGAGCTTTCTCCTAACGACGAATCGTGTAACGAGAACGATGCAAACGATAAGCGCTTTTGGCAACAAGCGCGAGTGAGGAGGTTATGGCGAGTAGCGATCGATGGATCGATCGGAAACTATCGAATCTGATCGGTCGAATGACCGAGGAAAGGAAGGAGAGAAACGTCAGCTCGATTCGTTCGGTGAGTATTCTCGTAAACGCTTGTCCTTCAGCAAACACGATGAGGTTCGGAAGGAGGCGCATGGTGCCACGTTAACCGGGGAAAGAGAAAAAAGAGAGAAAGAAAAAGAAAAGAGAAATAAGAAAACAGCGGCGCGACAGCATCGAGGCGATTATGAAATTTCTGCCTTTCGTTTTCGGCGCGGTCGGGCTGGAATGCGCCGACGCGAAGATGTGGAATGACGGTGACGGTAAGTGAAAGCGACGGATAATCGATCTCGAGTTCCTCGTTTCTCGCTTCCAGATCATTCGGACGAGACCTTCCGCATCTTCGTTTGGATAGCTCGTCTCAAGCGTCTTTCCCTGATCGCCTTCATGCTGCTCAGCGTGCTGCTTTATTACGTGCCCGAGTCTCGTTCCCGTGAGTAGCGAAGAGAAAAGGGGCGACGAACTTAGGAGAGTTTGAAAAATATACATCTCCGTATATGTCCATAGACGTACGAAAGGCTTGTTGCTTCTTGATCGATTTCGTGGCGGATGGATTGAAATTCGCGCTTCGTGCTACCGACGGTGATTACCGAAAGAAGATGAGAGTTAAGAGACGAAGATTACAAAACGAGCAGGAGAATCAACGGGGAAGGCGTACATGCGAGAAAAACAAGATCTCGACGAACGAAGGGCCATCTTGGTCGGTCTTTGACGCGGCTCGACCGCCGCGTTCGAACGATTACTCAAGCGACGAATGTCGTATCACTTTCCAGGTATCGAGAGATCGCGAAACCGCGTTCGAGGCGCTTCGGTCAAGATGGGAAGTATCAAAGTCGTCGCCGGGATCGACGACGCTATCGCGAGTTCATGGGGAACGACGGGCCACCGGAGAGCTGCCTCGAGTTGCTGTCGCCTTTCCTACAAAATCGATACCAACAGAGGCGTGCCGTTACGACTCGGAACGACGTGTGTTCCGTTCGTCTGAAGAAGGAATACGATCATCGCACGGTTGACAATCCGCTTAAATATCGGGAGGATCTTTCCTACCCGAGTCAGAAATTCCCGTTCGAGTACGAGGAAGATTACGCGCCGGTCGATACGGTTAATACATTCGCTTCTCTCCCTTCTTTCGCTCGCGCGCACAGTTTCGCCGAACGATATTCTCCTTTTGTCTGTTACAGGATATACCGACGAATTATTACGATTCGCCGTGCGGCAGGTGAGCGAAGGAAGAAGATTGTTCCACCGAGTCACGGACATGAATGATCGCGCAATATTTTCGTTTAGGTTCGACCAAAACGTCGCCGACATCGCGACCTATCGGTTGCGAGAGATTATAGGGGACAACAAATTCTTCGCGAAGAGGGAAGAGAGATCGGTCGTCGATCTCGAAGGAGAGACGGTCCGTAAGAGACAAATGTCGGGGCTACGACAAATGCACGGTGATACGATACCGGAGAGGTCGTACAACGAAAGCTCGTACACCAGTTTAGAAGCGGAAGCGGACGACGAGAACTCTCAATGCGGAAATGAAATTGCGACGGGGACGAACTTTTCGAAGGAAAGAGACGTCGAGGAAGCAACGACGAGTACGTCGATGGCACGGCGAACGATCGGAGGATATCATAGCTCGTCTTCCAGCGAAACTTTATTCTCGTCGAGAACGCTGCACGGGAGACGATGCGTCGCACGAGAATAGTCTCTTTTTTCTTTTTTTCCTTTTTTGATTACGACGGATATGCAACGGGGTATCGTCATCTTTTAATGAATCGTAGTAAAGCGAGTTCGGGGTTGGAGGGAGAGGGAGGGAGAGAGGCGCGTGCAAACGAACAAAATATTCTCGCGTTGACGCGTTCCTGATATAAAAGAAGTAAGACGAGGCAAACCAATTTCCCGAGAAAGGAGAAAGATTAACGAATCGGATTGTCGGTTATTCAGATCCCGAGGGAAACTTCTTCTCGCGTGCCGTAAAGTGGACCTTCGGAGGATGTTCGGGAACTTGTCGACGTCTCTCGGCGAAGTCGGGGAAGGAAGAAAAATAGTCGGAAAGGAAGAGACTCGCGAAAAAGTCAGCGACGTCATGGACGAGTGGCTCTGCTTCTAGCAAGAAACGCGAAGCAGAACGGGTTACGGCCGATAAACGCGACCTCCTGCCTTACCAATCGCCATAGGTTATACTCGCTCACGCGCGAGAAATTAAAAATAGGACCAGACGAAAGTCGCGCTTTGCTTTCATTTCTCCGATGCTTGTCAAATTTTATGTCACGCGCTGCTACAATAGATATTTTTACGGACTTTTTCAAAATTTGTAATTTTCTATCGTTTTCACGACGTTAGAAATACTCGATGCCGATACTCGTCGATCGACGTTGAGAGAAAAAGGAGAACGTAGCAAACGACCAAGGCGCGTCGCTCCGTTTGGTCAAAATTTGTTCGCTCGATCGAGAGCAAACTTTGTTTTTCGTGAAAATTATCCACGCGAGAGGATGCGTCACGCTCGTAAAGTTTTGGCGCGAGCGTTGAACGTGCTCGAACGGAGAAAAGTCGACTCCGTGAATCGGCGAGAGGGTTGGTTCGCGCGTCCACTCGCGTGCTCTCTCTCTCTCTCCCTCTCGAGTTACCGGAAGCGAGCTATCGCGCGCCTAGTATTCGTGGCTTAAGAGCAATAAAGGACGTCGGTCTCCGGCGACGAGCGAACGAAGAGAGAAAACGGGCCGAGACAGTCGAGCGGAGGCCAAGAACCGCGTCGGATCGCGAACGCCGTCCCCGTGGAATTGTCAGGAAACACGTGACACGCTACTGGACCTCGCGACGAGACGCAAACGACTCGTGAAAGAGATCGGGAGACGGAGAGAGGGACCGAGATCCACTTTCGCTCGTCGAAACATCGCTCGCGCGTTCTTGCACCATCTTCCACCGAAAGATGTACTTTTTCTTCTTCTTTCCCCGATCGCGTTCCAACGTCAACGTTTTCTGTGAAATCGTCGATAATCTCAGCTGAGAATTTCCCACGAGCTTCCTGCGATCCAGCAAAGGACGATACAAAGTACGGTAAGTCGCAGAAACGACGCAGCTACGAAACCGCTCGACGATCGGTTTCGATCTTTGGCGAGTATAACGTGGCGTAAACGTGCCTAAGTATCGCTCCGATAGAATTCTAAAATTACCGATGAGATCGAGATCTTCGCCGAGATCGGCCGAGTTTCTCGGCATGAATCAGAGACGATATCTCGGACGGTATCGAGTCAAAAGTCGTTGTTCCAAATATTAAGATTTTCGGTGCGTGAATCACGATCGACTGCCGAGCGATACTAAATTTCCTTAGATCCATTGGCGCGCCGCCAAGATCGCGAACTCTTGGGTCCCCGAAGAATGGGAGCGTGCGATACCATCTTTGCGAAAGAGAAAACGCGCGACTACTCGCGTGAACTTTACTTTTCGCGCGAACAAGGAAAATCCGCTCTGCTCTTTCGAGAACATAACACGAAGGAAGATCGTAGGAAGAGATACGTATGTACCTACTTATGTACGCCGTAAAGATAATATCGCCATGGAAATACGAGGATTGAGGGAAATGGATCGTTTTCTAGATATATTTTTCTCTTTTTATCTCTTTTTTATTTATATTCTCATTTATATAATTACAAATCCGTATTATCGTGCGTTGTATCTAATCGATTTCTTTCGGTACATCGCAGCTTCTTCTGTTTAAATACTTATAATACGAATGTCTACGCGTTAATTACATTTTTCTTACTTCATTCGTCTGGACTATGTTTATCGTAGGCTTACTTTTGATCTTTTCGATTTATTTGTATTTTGATATTGGACTTTCCTTCGCTATACGTTTGTTGTATATGTACGTTTCGTAAATTCGTGTTCGTAAAATTGTTGTCTCTCTCTCTCTCTCTCTCTCTCTCTCTTTGTTTTTCTCCTTTTGAATTCTGCGAGAGATGGAAGAGGCCCGCATAAATTTCCGGGGAATGATATTCTCGCGAGACATCGCATTGTTGGACGACGAAACGAATTCTCAAGATTCCTCGAGACATGTGCGAAGCGTTCTATTAATGTAACGCATCGGATCTCCCATGCTCTCTGTTTCTCTCTCTCTCTCTTTTTCCAATTGCTTCTCCCGTTCCGCTCTTCTCTTGCCTTCTTCCGTTACTTTTCCTCCTCTTTTCCTTCCTCCCGTTCTCCTTCGTTTCACCCTGCGTCGTTAAGATGGCCGGCAGAGCGTCGCCCTGGGAAAAGAGCCGCCGTGTTTAAACCGTGCATCGTGTATAAGAGAGACGTGAGAGAGAGAGAGAGAGAGAAAGGAAGCAAACGCCTTCGCGAGATATTCCTCTCGAGCTTGCTTCCGTTTCGATTTCGAATGGGAGAGACACGAAACATCTTGTAAATGGGTCGTAATACGGAATGCCGAGAGAAGGACTAGAAGCTAGTCTCTTAGATGGGATCGAGTACATCGTATGAAATGTCATCGATACGATCGTTCCTCCTCTTACTCTTCAGTCATTCCGCGTCCTCTCTCTCCTCATTCTCGTTCAGAGATAAAGTCGATAAAACGAAATCGATTCCTGTATACGTTCGTGACGATAAAATCGATACAAATTTACTTTACTAACGGTACGATTGTCATGAAACTTTGCGTTTGAGCTCCACTCGATTCTTTTCGATCGGAAGTATCGTACGCGGTAGTAAAAATAACGATATAAATCGTGAGAATCGTCCAACAGATTCTTCCAAAAGTTCAGTTTAATAGATAAAAATTGTAAGGGTAGAGAGAGAGAGAGAGGAGAGCGTGACGTTAAAGACCCGACATAAGTAAGTGCTTCTTTCTTCTTCTCTACGAAAGACAAAATAATGTCGTTCGAACGTGCATGGGTAATCGATGGCCGATCCGATCCATTTTAGAGAGACGCTTTCTAACGACGATAACGAAAGGATTCCGCGCGCTTTGACGCGTTTCTTTTCTCCTTTGCAGTGACGAGTGCACGGAGTATGACGTCAAATGCAATTAGGGGTATCCGAAGGAAAAAGAGTTCGCTGTGCGAAGTAAAGGTGGCCGTTATCGGAGCGCCCGGAGTTGGAAAAAGCGGTGAGTACGAAATTAACTTTGTTTGCAATAATTAAGTAAACGACGATAATGTACACGAACGTGTACGTACCCTTTCGTAATACCGAAAATGCAAGGTACTTTAACTTTTAACTTTTCGATAGGTCGAACGCGTTTTTATACGACTCCTCGAACATCGTTCGTTCGCTCGTTCGGACTTTATCGGTAAACTCTTTTTTCCGCAAAGACGATCGTTTACGACGCTCGTTTGCGAATTTGGCGCGCCTTTGGAAGACCTTGGACTAATAGCGGAAAAGAGCAGGCGGGACGTACGAGTTTTCGCGTTTGACGAAATTAATTAACAGTTTGTCTGATGGACGAGTAACGCAAAGACGAAGAAAACCCTAAAAATATTCTTCGAGCATTGATCGTAAAGATACGAGATATATCCTTGGTTCGAACTCGAAACTCGATCGCAGTTTTCTCGAAGAGAGATCGAGAGGAGGATGAGCAGATTCAAGTGCAAGTGCGACGAAAACCCTTGCGACGTTAGCTAGAGCGAGAAACAAGCCGTGATAGCTCGGAGGACCCTGAGAGCAGCCAACCCGGGTGTATTTTTGGTAATGGCACGTGCTAAAGACAGGTAGGCGAGTAAATAATCGCTCGGCTCAACGGTTGCTCTCGCTGCCGCGTTTCTTCTATTTATAATGTTTTATTTCGAATTCCAACGAATCGTAAGAATGTAAGATAGCCGACTATACAGGTGCACGGAAAATGTACTTGAATAATTAACACGCATCGGAGAACTCTTGTCCGTCGCTATTTCGTGTTTTTCTAACGAAGATCTTACGATATTTCGACCGTTACGTATTTCTATGTCCAAAGTGAATAGGTCTTGACAAGCTCGTACGCGGGTACTTTTGGCGAGCACGAAATTTGAGAAATATTCCTTTCCAACAAGGAATTCAACGGGATCGTATTTTAACGAGAAGCGATAAAAGATTAAGTAATAAAGGTCGCTCTTCTTCTCCCGAGTATAGACCGCTCGAGACATCATTTCATTTTTTGTTAATATGCCGCAAAGATTCTTTTTTCTCCTTTTAGAATTATTACGTTTAGATGATAACGAAAGAGAGAGAGGGGGGAGATTCAAGTTCACTCTTTATCGCCGATACCTCTCGTAACAAAAGTCCGATAAACTCTCCTATCCTAACAGCGGTCTGGGAGCCTGTGATCGATCGTGTCGGAAAAACAATAAAGTTTGAAATATTTTTCTTCGAAGCTCGAGAGATAGGGGATAAATGTCGCGAGAGTGATACGAGGCAAGGGAACAAGGAACGAATCGTCGACGGAGCCGAATCGCGAGGCTGTCACCCGATCTCGAGATGAAAAGGCGCCGCGCCTTGCCGCTTCGGCGTTAACGCAGCGCTCGTGCAAGGTTTTGTGGCGCCGCGGCAGGTTCGAGTTCGAGGTAAAAATAGTGTGGTATACCTCGAAGCGGGTCACTAGGTCTCTGCTTCTTCTTTCTCCTCGAGCTCGAGATATCGAGATAAACGAAGAGGGCGCGAACGCGTTCGTTGAAATTGGAGCGAATCGATCGACGATCTTTCAACGAAGGAAAAAAAAAAGAAAAAGAATCCGCGAGGCGAATTGCTCGACTTTGTTATTCGACTACGACTCTAAATTACTATTCGAAACAAAGATCGATCTCGGAGAGGTCGAAAGATCGTCGATGCTTTTAAAAGCTCCAACTCGAAAGACGTCAGGTGGAACTCGTCGTTCGTTCTTATCCTCGAGGAAAAACGTCTAGGCTGACACGCGTAACGAACTCGTTTGCCACGGAAAAAGTTACGTTATAGCAGCCGTCGCTTACACGTACGTATCATTGGTGAAACGCAAAAGCGGAGAAGCGATATAAAAAAGAAGCATTGTGTTACGCGCGTATCGACGTTGCGTCGATTACACACACGCTCGACGATGTAATTCGATCGTAAAAAATCGATTCGAACCACTCCTTCCTTCTCTTTTGTTATTTATTTTTTCAACGAGCATCGCTTTGTCGGAATTTTATAAAATGTTTCAGTGGATATACTTGTTAAAACTCGATACGCGTAGAAAATATTTTTGTACTATTTCCCAACGAGAGTACCAGCAAGATAAATCTCTATATCGTGTCTAAAAAGAAAAATACGAATTTACTCAATAGCAGGATTTGACGACCGTCCAATATCGCTGTTACCGAAAAGAAAGCTGGGTGCCAAATGAGAAACACAAATGTTAAGATCGCGTATGAATTTGTTTTCGATTCCCTTCGCCGTAAATACCGATGCGACGTAAATATCGATCTGACCATGCGTTTTCATTATTTTGCAGCGCTGACGGTGAGGTTCCTAACGAGGCGGTATATCGGAGAATACGATCACCAATCTGGTAAAGCTCTTTTCAATTTACTATTTTCTATCGTTTCTTTAAGCGATTATTACAGGCATCGATCCTTTAAAAGTAAGTGACAATAGAATGAACCATTTTCTGAAGTATTGCCAACGGCTGTAACCGTTTCTAAGACCCCGACTCTCTCTCTCTCTCTCTCTCTCTCTCTCTCTCTCTTTCTATCCCTCTTTGCATTCCTCCGACCGCGTCTGGTCTAAATTTATCAAAGACGAATTTGACACTAGACAGGACGGGTACTAATGCGAGGTTGATACTCGAAAGAAGAAAATTCTTCTTTTTGTAGAAATACGTAGACACGGGACAAAGTACTACTTACGTACGTAGAAACGATTTCGAAAGAGGATCACGCGTGATCACGCGGTGAATTGGAAAATAAGTCATCTATTCTGTAATACGGACCGTCCTACGTTTCTAATCTTTTTTTGATACAGCGAGAGCTACATACATGCATGTATATCAATTTTCAACGAGGAATATCGTCTTTGTTACAGAAAATAGATACAAGCACGAAGTGCTGGTGGATGGAGAACCAATTCTTTTTGAGATCTTGGACTCTTGTCCGAAGGTAATATCTTTTTTAACGCGATATTATACCGCGTATTTTTCATCTTAAATAAATATACGTTCAGCTTCCAGAAACTTTATAGAAAGTTTATACTTGTAGAAACGTAGAAATCAGATATACACGCGTCTAAAATATACGTGTACGTATTTAAAATTTGTATTTTTTTCTTATTACGTTACGATCTTTCAGAGCGACGACGAAATGCCGTCGATGGAAACTTTGCAGTGGGCGGACGGCCTCCTCCTCGTTTATTCGATAACAGATCGAACTTCTTTCAATTTCGTGAGAAAAGCGAAAGAAGCTTTGGCGGTGGCTGATCCGGAGGCTGCGATGCCTCTTGCCATGGTTGGAAACAAAGCCGACATGGTTCATCTAAGACAGGTCAGCGCGGAAGAAGGGGAGATCTTGGCTAAAGACTTTGAATGTTGGTTCAGCGAAATTAGCGCGGCAGAACAGGTATATTTCTTTCGATCGATCGAACTTGTCGTCTTTGAAAATCAACGAAAAATCTAACTTACGCAGGTCGTCCAAGTAGCCGAATCGTTTCACGAATTGTGTCGCGAGGTTCTCGCTGCCAGACGAAGGAACAAGCAGTCTTTGCTCGACAGAATGCTCGGTAGCAAGGCAACGAGGACATATTCCAGGGGTAAAAGCGACTCCGCATTACCCAAGGATTAATAAATACTTTATCTTAATAGGATAGGATTTTCTTCGTTGATTGCGCAGAATCGAGCGACCGAGAGAGAGAGAGAGAGAGAGAGAGAGAGAGAGAGAGAGAGAGAGAGAGAGAGAGAGAGAGAGAGAGAGATTCCCAGAAACGAAAGAAGACTCGTTGCGTACGAGTCGAAACGCCAAAGATTGTATCATACTGTTAATATTTTTTATCCAATACCATGTACTACGTAGAACTCCATCGTGCACAAGTTTTAATAACATACGCTTATAAAGAGAGTTATCTTTTTCCAATGGATGAAAAACTTTGTGATTCGTTTTAACACTTTGAGGGCCAAACATTTCACTAAAAATTTAGTAGCAGTAGTCGAAACCGCAGTTCTCGCCGAGTTCTTCGTTTTCTTTCTTGAGACAAAAAGTTGCATACTTCTCCATAGCTGATTATTTTACCGAACGTTGAGCAATAGTCTCGGCGGAAAACATCGCTTTCCTAAAGTGCGTTGTCAACGAATTATTGGTACACGATTAAAGCAAAAATAGGGATAAAGCCGATTAAAATAGGCTGCCAGTCGGTAAGCGCTACCGAGAAACAACGCCTATCGAAGTGTTAATAAATTCACGACTTTAGAAATCATCGATCGAACTACTCGTTCATAATTACGATTCGATGCAAGGCTGATGATATTAAGCACGGACGAACACAATAAATTTTGGCAAGAGTCAAAGCTATAACGATCGATTTATAGGTATTTATTTTGTACTTACAATAAGAAAATGTGAAATAAATATTTTACTTATTTATTATAGTATCGAAGCGATATGTAACTCTGTATCCAGTTAGATTTAAGACTCCAATCATACTTTTCATACGTCACTTGCGCGCGTAAACACTCAACGCACACGCACACGCACACGCGCACACACACCCTTCGCTCAAAATCGTATATATAATATTTACAGATAATACGAATTATTTATTTAGCGTCGTCGTAAGTCTCTAAAACGTCCGCTAAATGTTCGTTGTCTCTTGGCTTTTTAAATTGTTTCCTCTTAGTATTGGGCTTCTTTCTTTTAACGGGTGCCAACTTCTTTGGGCCATGATCTTGCATCGATCTGATTCCTTGTTTTTCCAGATACTCGTCTATTTTCTGGTCGTCCATTGCATCTACCGCCACGGCTCTCCATAATTTTTGAAATTCCTCGTCGATAGGAAAATGGGCCGTTTTATCGTTGTAAAAGACAATTTTTTTTTTGTCAAGAGGCCGCGTTATAAGTAATATTTCGTTTTGTAAGCTCTGCAAAGACAAATTTATTACCTAAATTAATGATTTAAAACATCAAAGCATAAAACATTTAACAACGATTGTACCTTTAAATGCTTGTCGCAATGGGGTAAACTTTCTTGTATATCTTCTAATAAAATCCCTCCTAGTCCCTTTAGATCTTGTTGCTTTAAAAGTCTCAATAGCGATTTCTTGTCCTTGATTTTATACATAGCTTTAAAGGCAAACCTACCATCCGGCGTAACGTCTATTTTAGGATTCTTTAGCAACGCCTCCGTCTGAAGCCACGTCTTTACCTGCGGCGACGTAGTAAATAATCGATCGGTAAGACCGTATAGTTTGACGTCGAATGTAACAGCGTAATCTCACGTTCTTACTTTAGATCCTATGTCCAGTTGATTGGTTTCGTCCAAGATTTCTTCCAAGGTTAACGGATGATCGTCCCCGTCTTGATGCCTAGCTCTCATATGTTTCACTATTTTTGCCAAAACACCAAATTTGTATTGGGTACTGCCGATCATAGTTTTGTAGTTGACCATATCCAACTTTGGTCCGGTGGAAACGACGGAAGATTTTGTTTTCTTTTTGTACTGATCATCCCGACTGGTATCTTTCTCCTGTTCCTTCTTTTTCTTCTCGACGCTGTGTACATTATATACTCGTTAGTAACTTTCTAATACGCTAGAGTTTTCAGAAAAGAGACACAACATAGGTTAGACCTATAAGATCGATCTGGGTACTCACGTTGGCGTAGTAAGGGCTCTTTTCTTAAAGAGCTCTCGCTCCCTCAACAACGCTGGATCCATTTTATCGAGAACTATCGTCGAGAAGAATATTCGATGCTCGAAACGATTCCTTTATTTCGGACTACAAAGTCGACGGCATAGCTCTCACCCGAGACACGAAACGTATCGTGCAGCTTGGTTCGTCCGTCGGCGGGAAGAGTGCGCTGGTATAGCTTAAACTCTGCGACGCCATGTCGTCGACTTTGTTCGATAGTTGCGTTCGAAAGGCGGCCGCGCGATTCGTAGGGACGATCGAAATACTTAAAGGTGGAAATTCGAGTGCCTCGGTGATCGTCCTTCGTTCGTGCATATTTCGCGTGACGTTATTCTTCCGTAACGAGAAGAAGAATTTTCGTGATCGTTCGATCGATCGTTCGCAATAACGTAAAATAACGCGAATCGACCGCCCTTCGATTCATCGGACTTTGAACAAATATTGTGCTCCTTGTTTCGAAACGATCACGATGCCAAAGAATCGTATCGTTTTAACGAATCGTATTATTATTCGTAAAGAGTCAACGGAACTCGAATAGTTTCGAAGCACGAGCTTAATCGTATGTAATATCCTCGAAATTTGCCGTTTTACGACGTCGCACAGTCCCGACATCGCTAACGGAATTTTAAGACCGCGGTAATTCGAGACTAAATTTTTGAGGAACTCTTTGGGGAAGTCGAGAAGACCGTAATCTCGAACGATAAGGACAATTATTTTGACCGAGCGAAACGGTTCAAGCTGGTTTAGACGTCTGAACCATCGCGAAGAATGCTTAGGAAGCAAGGATTATCGGATACGAGCCCGGACATAACCTAGACGCAACCCAACGCATCCTCGTGGTAAGTAGGAAACGATTAGGCGTTAGTTGCTCTTCCGCTTTACTCTATTTTCACGTCGTTTTCATTTCCAACGCATAAAAGTGGCCTTAACGCGTTAACGGCATAAACGAGACGATCGAATCGGCAAAGGGCAAGTCGATCGATCTACTCGAAGAGTCGAAAGACGCGACTCCTTCGGTTCCTCGTTTCGCAAGCGAATCGTCGAAAGGCACCGTGGGATATCCTCGAGGACGTTTCTCTGCGCGTTCGTATTTTTGGAAAATTGCAAACTTTCCGACGTAAACTGTCGTCGGTAGCCGCGTTATAAAGGGGCTTGGCCCGATCCAAAGTTTCTTCTTTGCTAGCTCTTTGGCTAGCTCTCTCCCCGCGATTTCCGCTCCCTTGCTCATCGCGGAGGATGATAAAAGTTCACGCGTTTCGTCGCTCGTCGAGAGTCCGGGGAAGGGAAGGAGAGGAAGGAACTCCGTGGATTTAACCGGTGGTAGTTGGTTTTTACGAGGCTTAAACCTTCCATAACGGCTTTCTTTGAAAGTCGCCATCTCATCGATGGCGCTGGGTTGCGTCTGGGTTGCTGGAGAGGAATAATTCGGATCAATAATATAAACTATCAGCGAGAGACTGGTAAATCGAATATAGATCGAAGAACGTAGATCGTTACCTCCTAAGATCAAACTGTTCTTTTATTAAATAGGAATCGATCGCGATTTATCGTCGATAGGACCGTCGGGAGGATTCGATGCCGGCTTAGATCGCTGGATCGGAGAC
Source organism: Vespula vulgaris (assembly GCF_905475345.1). Lineage (NCBI taxonomy): Eukaryota > Metazoa > Arthropoda > Insecta > Hymenoptera > Vespidae > Vespula > Vespula vulgaris. The sequence continues at coordinate 4,910,021 of NC_066601.1, read as the reverse complement.
GATCCGAGATCGAAAAGATCGCGGCGCGCCTCTCGTAACATGCGCGTTAAGCACACGCTTCTATCGCGAACCGACGTGGCAGTGTGATGGCGATGCTGGCGGTGGTGGTAGGTGGTGGTAGGTGGTAGCGGCGGCGGCGGCGGTGGTGGTAGCAGCGGCGGCGGCGCGCAACGGAGGCTTCGGAAAAGAGGGGTAGTTTCTAGCGTCGGACGCGAGTCGCGTTTTCATCTCTCTTGTTCCTCGTACTATCTTTTTTTCTTCTTTCTTTCTCATATTCTTCGCAAACGATCGATTTCCTCGACGTCTTTACAGCACCTGATCTATATACGCATCCGATAGCGCTCAGGGTTTACGTCGAGTACGCGCGTTTGGTACTTTCGGTTACTTCGTTCGCGCATCGCTGTTCGAGCGAGCACTCGATCGAGACCGATCGAATTACGTAACGAGAGTCGAGGGAACCTTTTCGATCGAATATTTTTGATCGAAGCGGAGGAGGACGTCGAAGCCGTCGCTAGGTAGCACCGTGCCAATGACGCTGCCGACGAAGCGGGGTACGGGGCGGAAAAGAGGGGAACGGAGTGTACGGAGGAGGAGCGAGAGGAGAGCGAGAGCGAGAGCGAGCGACGGTGGGGTCGGCTGCTGGATACGCGATGGGCCGATGGGTGGATGGGGTGGGTCGCGGTGGTGCTCGTTTAAGAGAGAAAGAGACGAGGAGAGAAGCAGCGAGAGAAGTGGGAGGACGGGGAGAGTAGGGATGCTGGGGCGGTTCGAGCGAGAGCGAGTTGACGCAAAGTAGCGTACGTCAGTTTGTGTCAGACAACGGAGCACGGAAGATGCTCCCGGTTCTTCGCGAAACGGATGGACCGTCCTCGGCACCGAGGTCTCGACGTCGTCGCCGTGTTCGCGCGACGGCGAGGTCGAATCCGCGTCGTCGAGGTACCGCCTCTTTTTCCTCCTCCTCCTCCTCCTCCTACGCCTCCTCCTCCTCCGCTTCCTCCTCTTCGTCCTCCTTCGATTTTCGCGAGCTTCTCGAGAGGAAAGATGCCGAGAATCAAGTCGAGGACGAAGAGATCGTTCGAGGCTGGAGCGGAAGAAGAGCGAGCGGTATCGTTAGACCGGTCAGTACCAGCACCCTCATGACCACGGCGTTGACTCTTCTCTTGATTCTACTACCGGCTGCCTTCCCGGATAAGATCAACATAGGTGAGTGTGCGAACGATTCGCGTCGGACAGAGGTAGGAAGGTGTTGTTGGCGTTTCTTCCTCGTTCGTTCGTTCGTTCGTTCGAGCGAGCGTACTCGGCGTCGGCGACGGCGACAAGGAAGAAAATTCGTGTCGGAGATGTAACGAACGTTCTTTTGCTTTCGCCGTCCAGTTTCGTTTGAAGGGTGCCGTCGCTCCGCGTTACCGTTATACCAACTCGTCGCGCGCCTAGTCTCCTTTCGGAAACGTTCGAATAATAATCGAACGAGCGAAAAAGGCGAACAACGCTCGCGCACTTTTTCTCGTAAAGATCGAATAACAGCGGGTGGCAGTGTTGTTGACCGAGCAACGACCAAGAGACGCGTACCGCCGCTTCGTTGTCGGAGCGGTGCGCTCAAAGAAACGTTTCGTGCGTCGCAGCGTGCCGCGACGCGCGATCGTATTCGTGGATTACGAACGACGAAACGAGCTTTCTTCGAAATCTTTTGTTTCTCGCGGCTCGTATCCCGGACACGGGTAAACGGAGTTCTCGTTTTTCTTCTTCCCTTTGTTCTCTTTTTTATTCCCCAGCAATGAATACAAATTGAAAGTTAAATCACGCCGCGCTATCGGCCGGCGAACTATCAAAATAATCCAATAGTTTCGAAATGGCGAGTGTAGTCGTTCGTCGTTTCTCTCCGCGCGCGCGTGTGTGTGTGCGTCGCGTGCGCACGCAGGCTCGTCGACGCGAATTAGGTCGAGAGCCGTAGGATCCGATCTCGATTTCGAAACGAAAAAGGTAACGACGCTTCGCCTCGCCGATAACCGGCATGACCCAACGATGTAACAAAACGAATTTTTCGCGCTTCGCTTATCCTTTCATACGATCGCGCTTACGAGGATCGTCCTCGTTCGCGTGCTTCGTTTCGAAAGTGGAAAGTTAAGAATCGCTGACCGAGATACACGGCATCGTGCATCTAGGAAAAAGGAGAATGTGATATTCGGTTAAAAGCCTCTTGGATTACCATCAATGCGGGTTTCAGAGAGTCGTAGCGCCAGAACTTGCGGGAAATGAAAGAAAGGGAGAAAGAGAGGAGCAGAAGGTGTAGGTGGTGGTGAGCGCGCGTTGAGCGACGAGCGAATGATGAATGCCCATAGAAATGACGACGTCTCCCTCGCACCCGTGTGCCTCTAGATATGCGGATGAGGAACCTCGACCGGTAAAGTCGAGGAAAAGACGAGGAGGCGACCGAGGTCGTGCCGTAGACGAGGAGGAACGGAGAAAGACCGAGGCTTTCGTTGCCTCGCCAACTCGTACCCCTCGCATCCTTTCCCCCGACTTTCTTTCGCTTCTCTCTGCTCTTCTTTTTCGACCCTTTTCTTCGGGGGCGCTCGTCGTAAAGCTACTCGAAAGCTTCTCCGATTCGCAAAAAAGGCGCGCGCGCGCGTACCCGCGAGAGAGGAATAACGAGAACGCTCGACCGATCGGCGAAGCGTTATTCGATCGGCCCGTTATTGCGTCGGATTGGCAACGGGGAGGAGAATCGTAGGAGCCCGACGCGATGCATCTTTCATTCGCTCTCGAGCGTCGGGATCGGAAGCGATTAACGACGAAACCGCGAGGGAGCTTACGGATTCCTCGTGGAAGTTCGACCGAGACGCGTAAATAGCGTATGCGGCCGTATCCGTATCCCGTGCGCGCGAGAACGAGGAGCTCGCGACTCTCGTCGCGTCGGTGCTCGTTGACTCGCGAACGCGTAGAGAGCGAGACGCCGCCTTTGTAACGGCAGGAAGGGCATCTACCACTCGAGCCGACCTGCCGTTCGCCTAATGCGATTAATGGCACGATGCTAACGGACGAGGGAGACGGCTCTTCCCTCCCTCCCTCGCTCGCTCATTCGCTGCGAACGCCACCGAAGAATTTGCCTTTCGCTACCGGAGACCGGCGGACGAAATCGAATTTTCGTAGAGACTGGAACGGGCCAGGCAGAAGAGGAGAAGGAAGAAGGACAAAGAGGAGGGTCTCGTTAAATTCTCTCGCTCGAGGATCGATAGCCTCGTCCGAACGTCGGGATCGGTCCCCTCGTCTCGTCGGATCGCGAATGTCGCTACCTCGGTCGATTTCGAATCTCCCGCCGTCCTCGTTCGCGCTGGCGCAACGGGCAAAAAGAGTGTACGTATTTTCACGCGGAAACGCGTTATCCTCGTCGGCCTTCGAAACGTACGAGTTTCGTATTCCCGTTAATCCATCTATCGGATCTCGCTGAACGTTTCGCTTGGCTCCATCGTCGAAAATAATCGTATCTGGGAGACCTTTCGAATGAAATTGATATTTTGTGGACAGAAAAGGTTTACGCGCCGAGCAACGTTGTCGTGTAGATACGATTTATCCTCCTGCAGCAAAAGACCGACATTTTCGAAAGGTCGATCGCGTCGTACGTGCAACTACCTACGCAAATGTGTATTCTCCGCGGACGAGATATCGCGAGAGTAAACGCAGAGCTTGACTATTTCGATTCGTATTTGAGACAAAGGCCGACAACGACATCGTCTCTTTTCCGAATAATTCGATTCGCGTCGCTTTCTTTCTTGCTTCCCGATGTCTCCAAAGGTTTATTCGGGATCGGTTGGATTCGGTAGGAAGAGGATAGGAGAATCGTTCGGAGAGAAAGAGGGCTCGCATATACTCACTATATATCGGGACACGTCGGAATGTCGGTTCTCTCGAGCGCTGTGCATCCGACCGCCAATTTATTGTTCGCATAATCGCGCGCAATCGGGACCGCGTTATTCGGCGTTCGTGTAATGCGAGAGCGAACCGCCTATGTTTCTATAATTGATGCATCGCCCTCCCTATTAGAATGACAAAACCGCTGGCTCGGTATACGGTCATCGACGCGTATTCTACCGGCGCGCCATTATGACCGAGAGCTGCGAGAGCCCGAGGATCGTTCTCCTCTTGGAACAGGAAATTCAACGGGATCGAAGAAGGATAGTACGTAGCTACGCTATCGTTTCTTCGACGATTCGACGGCGAATTTTCTTTTTACCCGCTCGTATCTTCGAGACCTTGCGAATGTAAGCGGACTTTTGCTTCGAAGCGTAGGAAAGTCTACACGTCCTCCCGTTACGAGCAAATCCTTTTCCGCTTGTAATTTCGGTAGCTTAAACTTTGCTAAATGGAAAGTCGATGCCGACGCGATTCGATATCCTCGTCATAATCGTTTTCGCTCGGCCAAACGGAAATCGTACTTATTGTCTTTTTCCGTCCATTAAGTACGCCTACCTGTAGTTTTCCACGACGAGACTCTCTCTCTCTCTCTCTCTCACTGTCTCCTCTCTCTTTTTTACTTCTCGCATTTTCCGACGAGGCAAATGAAAACGGATCCGGTTTATTCGTACATCAATTTCCATATAAACCCGAGGAATATTTAAAGGCTGGGTTCCGCGATGTTCCCAGCACTTGGAAATTCTGGCTGTTACTTCGTACGAGAGGAGGAGAAAGATGGCAAAAGCCCGCATCTGTACCTACGTATATAGTTTCGAATATCTCTAGACATTGAACGTCGATGTCGATGGAGAAGGGAATATCCGATCGCGCATTATGGAACAGTATCGTTTCGCCATCGTGTTCGTAGCTTTACCTATGCGTATATGTGGTCCTGCGACACGTTTCATTGCAACCCATTTGGTACTGTGATCGATCTGGCCATACTAGATATTCGCAGGAATAACGATAAGAGCGAGAGAGAGAGAGAGAGAGAGAGATCGTCGATTCTGTAGTTTACGAATAAACGCGAGACGTGTACTTACGCATTACGCATCCATTACGCAAGATCATCCCAACCCAACGAGATCTTTTCGAAAACCTTTTAAGTTTTAATTTCTCTTTCATCGGTCGACGATCGTAAAACTTGGAGAGAAGGATAAGCATTCGCTGCACGAACGTAGGCTCGAAGGTAACGTAAGTAATGAATTTTTTGCCGATCGTTCGGAGAGCTTTTAAAATAGATATCCTTCCTCTTGCTTTCTCTCTCTCTCTCTCTCTCTCTCTCTCTCTCTCTCTCTCTCTCTCTATGTAAGTGTATATACATACAGACACACACACACATATATATACATTACGCGTATAAAAGCATAGGTAGTATTCCTCGTGCCGACGAGCCAGTCAAACTTTGTTAGTCTATACGTGCTCGATAAACGAAGTAGCTCCCTTTCTGAAGAAAACAAGGTTACTCTGCTCGGAAACAAATAGATACGGTTGTTGCTCGTTTTAGCTCACTTAGACGCCGGTACGTTAGAATAATTAATAAGAAAATAACTTTATACTCTTCGAATCGAGAGTGACGCTGAATTCGTGAAATTACACACCACCTGGAGCTAGCCCAGGGCCAAAGTTCGCAATGCATAGAGCTCGCGAGTTCCTCGAGTTCCTTACGAAAATAGTACGCGCATTACGTCGAAAGCTGACTGTTCGTAACGATAGCGGTAGCACTTGGTAGCAGATGAGAGAGATTATCCAGCAGCAGTAGCAACCTTTCGCGTCAACGCGTAGCTGTGTTTCTACGTGGTTGACGTAGAACGAATATCCAGTCAATAGTTGGTCGCGGATACGAAAGATGTCGTTGTACCAGAGTCTGTTCTCAGGCGCGCGCGTGCCTGGAAGTTGGGTTTCGAAGGAGAACGGTGGGAGAAAGCCGAAAGAGAAATGACGACAGGTTGGGGCGCGCGAGCGTGCGCGAGCGCGCGTCTCTGTTTGTCTAGGATTCATCGGGGTTGACTAAAGAGTAGAGGCGATGCAAAAGCAAGCAATAATGTCATAGACCGACTTGCTGCGAACGACTTCGAAAGGAGGAAGAAAGAAAGAAAGAAATTGAGAGGGAGAGAGAGAAAGTATGAGAATGTAAACGAAAGAAAAGGAGCCGAACGAATAGACGTATAGAGAGAAGAAGAAAAAGGGACCTAAGGCGCTTTCCAGCTAGGACGATGGCAGCGAATCTTGGAGGATAGGGATACGATGGAGAAGAGAGAAAGAGAGAGAGAGAGAGAGAGAGAGAGGGTGAAAGGGAGAAGGCAAGATGTCGGCAACGGGTGGAATCGAAAGTGAAGGAGCAAGAGAACGAGGAAGAGGAAGAGAGAGAGACTGGGAGTGGAAGTGGAAGTGGGATGGGAATAAAGGGATCGATCCTTGACTGCGTCGAGTCGGTACACCCTTCTCTTCTGTTCGACTTCCACGACCGTCACCGAGGGCACACAGCCATTTGCCAGTTTCTTCTTAGTCGAAGGTGGTTATTAAAAGGCCGCGTGGCTCCGTCGTCATGGACGCTGAACTTCTTACTTTCGATTCTTTAGCCGAATTTAATTAAGGCAGCGACAGAGCGCGACGTAGTCTGGGAAGGCTTCTCTTCCTTTCTATGGCTTTTACCGATCTTACTAACCAAGCGCGATCGTCGATATTACACCAAGGTTCTTACATTCTTAAGAGGTACTCGCGATTCGAAGTAGTTTGTTAAGTGTATAGAAACAACCACTCGCAGTTCGAGAGAAGTCGTCTGTCTGGTAGGTATAGTCTGAAAGTTTCGAGACGCGAGCGGGAATGGCGAGTCTTTTCCATTCTCCACGCGATGTCCTTTTGAACTCGTTGCCGAGCTCTCTCCTTCTCATCTTTCTCCCGTTCGCTGGCGCATACACGACAACGTAATAATCGAAATGCGTGATAGGCCATATATTAGCGAGGCTCGGTCCGATGGCAGGATGAAATATAGAGCGATCGTGGTAAAAGAAGAGACGTAGCGTATATTCCGTAAAGTCCGCGAGAAGGATGCTCCTAGCAGAGTCCCAGAAGTAGTTCCCAGCAGTAATTCCCCGCTTTGGTGACTCCGTTACGAGTTACACCGTCGGTCGCAAGAACGAGCAAAATCCCCACTTGGCAGACCGCTCTGCGGTTTAGGAACTCGACGAGAGAGTGCCGTTGCATCCTAGCGGTACGTCGAAAGCATCGTCTTGCTATTTGCTCTTTTCTCGGATATCTGAGGATACGTAGCGCTTGCGAGACGCGTATGGTTTCCGTACTCGCGCCCTAGAACGATTCGTACGACACGAAAGATTCATCGTCGAAACGTGGTTCCTCGAGATCCAAAGGTTCTGTCGGCCTTCCGATCGGATCGTCGAGGTCCGTTCGAGTCGCATAAATCTCTGTCCGTGACTGGCGATTGCTCGCTGGTCTTTGATGCGCTTCGATCATTCACGATAGCCGACATCGCGGGGAATATTCAGCGATTGCGAGTTCTACGATATTTTCTACGATATTTTTTATCGCGATCCTTGTATCCTTACCGATACTCGTCGATTCATTTGCGAGTAACACCGTATTTGGAATATTTTTTACAGGAACTTGTATTTAAGATCATTTAACAACGATCATCGTCGTACAGTGAAAATGGTACGACCTTAATTAATACGGAATGAAATTCTTAGAATTCGGATTTCCAAGCGAATGAAAAAGGAAAACAAAATAAGGGACGAACTTTACGTCATCGACGATATTATTATTGTTATTATTATTGTAGTTATTATTATCGTTGCTTATTACTGCGTCGCTCGCTCTCGTCCTTTTGGATCGAACGACCTTCTTCCGATTACAAACGTACGAGCGGAGCAACGGCGTACTTGCGAATCGTCGGTAGAGAGAAGAACCGACTCTAATCGTCTTTCGCTTTCGACAAAACGTCGAGGGTAAGTGCCGGCGAAACGAAATACGCTCGTCTCTCTCTCTCTCTCTCTCTCTCTCGTATACATCGATACGCGAAAAGTAGTGGTGCCAAAGAGTCTACGTTACTCGTCCGGTTAAACGTTTCACTCGCTTCTTAATGAGAATAACAACGGGGAAGAGGTACGTGTTTTTGTCCTGGTCGTCGGATTACGTAGAATTTCTCAGGAATTACGACCGAGAACGGACTCGATCGTGTCCTTTGCGTTCCTGTCGGATACGTAAACAATACGTATGGAAGGAAAAGCGGACGATACGAAAGAGAGGTTAGCGAGTTCTAGTCGACATATTTCAAATTTCACACAAAAATTCTAACGAGCAACGGAGAGGTCTCGTCTTTCTTCTCTCATTTTTCGCATATTTTCATAGAAAAATATAGGTCTAACTGTTCCGAGAGAAAACTCTCAACGGTACATGGTAATCGCAGGAAAAGCGTGTGTTTGTTTTAAGACGAAAGCACACCCTTCGCGTGTGCGCTCTACGGTGACGTAGATACGTACAATATATACGGGTATGTATACTCGTATGTATATATTATATGTACATATCTACGTGTACTTAGAAGGCACACGTATTGTATCCGGTAGAAGGAGACAAGTTTGAAAACGGAGAGCGAGGATGATCGCATACTTTTTTCCAGCCAGTAGCGGCCATTATCAAAGTAGTCGCTCGGTATAAATTCGTACAGCGATGATTAATAATATATATTCCTTGATTTTCAGTGCGACGAAAAATCGGTATTTATCTAGATATCTACTTAGCTAGCTAAGTGCGTGGAAGGAAGCAAAAAGCACTGTTTTTGTAAACCAGCTACCGAATTTGGGTCAGCTTATTTCTCACTCGTTCCATCTCCACATCGAATACTTTCCAGAAGAGTTCCTTCGCGATGGTTTCGAGCTACGTTCAACGCAAAGCCATTGTTCCTCTTCTTTATCGGATAACGAACGCGTATTTGGTATTTATTTCGATTAACGAATTTCACACGGGGCGGACGATAACTCGCGAAGCAGTTCGCTCGATGCAAATTCATACGCGCAGTTTGCCCTCATGAATTTCTAAGTAGGCCATGGTACATCTTTGAGAGAAGCCGAGGAGGAACTCGGTTTACGAAGAGGCACAAACTATTTTGGCTCGTCTACCGATTGGTACGTACGATACGAAATCGCTATCCACTCCGAGTAAAAGGGTGACGATGCGTCGTGCGTAAATTTTGACGGCGTATCAGGGATACTAATGTTGGTAAAAATAAAGCATCGCTCAAAGTGCTTTCGATCGTATTTCCTTGCTCGAAAGTAAGGCGGCTGGATAAGCTTCGGCGCTGATTACCTGTGGCAAGGAAGAAAGGAAGGAAGGAAACGAGCTGCTGGATACCGATGACGAAGGGCTGCGGAGAATGCGAAAGAGGCCAGGTCACCTTGACCCACGATCCTCTGCTAATTCGCGTTTTGTTAGGCATCGAATTTTGTAAAGGTGAAAACTACGCGACGAAAATTTTAATGACTTCCCGTGAATATTTGCGCCTCGGAAAGTTCGCGAGAAACAGTTGAGTGATAGAGGAAAAGGGTAGAAAAGCAGAATGCTCTCGAAAGGAAGCCTTCGTCCTTCCTTTCTTTCTTGAAAATTATAATCGCGCCACTTACTTTGGCGCGACTCGCTCGTTCCTCCCTCTTCCTCTCCTGACTCACCGCCTACCCACCTTTCCCCCTCCATATTTCTCGTTTCTCACCTTTCGCGCAGTTTCCGGATCGTGAAGCATTCCATGGTAATTGTGTTTACAGAACGACACGCGAGTCGCAAGGTTTTGTAATTCCACGGATTGTCGAGCCTTCGTCGAGGCACGAAGAGAAACTTTGCGAATGGTATTTCGCTTCTTTTTTTTCTTCTTTCCTTCTCTCAAACTCGCGCTACCATCGTTCGTCCTTTCGAGTCGCTCTGTCTGCTCCGTATCGTACCCAAGTTTTCGTCCTTCCATCCTTCGATCCTCCGGGCTTCTCTCTGAACTTTTTAAAATAATGACAGATATTAATCCCAGTCGATGCATTCATCAACGTTCATTTCTCATTTATTCTTCGAAATTATATTTGCTCTTTCTTTCGCTTTATTTTTACTAGTTTCTTTTTTCTCTTCTTTCCTTTATATTCGAGATAAGTCTAGCGGGAAAGAACGAAAGCGGAGTTTTTGTAACCGTGCTTTTTAACAGCTGGACCGAAAGAATATCGTTTGGAGTACTCGTTAAAGCGACGCTTAATACGCGATCTCGACGAAGAATTTTTTAACGAATTCCAAGATGAAAGCACGCCACTTGCTTTTTTCATACACAGGGGGTGGGGGGAGGCAAGTACTTTATCGTGTCTCTTCCTTCTTCTCCCACTTTTCACCCCTCCCCCCAATGTCCTTCCCACCATCTGTCTCTTGCTTTATATCTCTCCCCTATAATCGCGAAGAAAAAGACACGTCGTTTCGAGCCAACGATCTTCGTCAAAGAGCAAAGTTCTTCATTTTTCGCCTTGTTTATCTCGAACAAAATATCACGTGGAAGAAAAGCTTGGCTTCAAAAAAAAGTCATCGGGAAAATGTTTCTCGCGTAAATAGAAAATTTCCGTCGATGCCTCGCTAGACGTTACCGCAGGATTCTAAAATATAATACCAAACCATCGATCTTCTCGCTTTCTCCGTATTTCAGAAAAGGCTATTTTCTAAAAGTCTAATCTATCGATTAGCCAGATCGTGGCCGTTTTTTTTCTTTCTAGAGTAATAGAGATAGATAGCGCGCGCGAGAGAGAGAGAGAGAGAGAAGCAGAGAGCGAAGTGTAGGGAGTTCTCGTCGTGCGTAGCAGTGTGGTACGTTTCGTGCCTCCTTTTGCGAATGACAGTCTCACGGATCGAAGCGGATCGAAATCTCGAACGTGCAAGGGCTTTTAGCAGAAGTAGAGGTCGCTGCCGGAGGGATCGCGCGGTGGTAACCGATTAAGGATTTGCCTGTGCTCGCTTGCTCGCTTTCGAACGCCAAGAGATATTACCACGAGGTATAAGCTCTCCTGCTTAATACATCTTCCTCTCTCCCACTCTCTGTATATATATATATATATATATATATATATATATATATATATGTATGTATGCGTCTTTCCCGATGCTCAACGTCGACGTTGCTCGTTGCAACCACCCGCACGTAGAGAGAGAATATAGGTACATATATACGTAGCCGTATGTACTCGGCGTATCGTAAAATGAGATGTCGCTGCGGCTTTTATAGCGGCTGAATTAAGATCAGATTTACTTTACACCCTCGTATTCCCACGTACTTCCATCGAGAATCCATTCGAGAGAGGCGCGACGGAGGATGGCCATGTTGATGATACCGTCGACGATTTCTACCCTTATTTCTTCTTTTCTTTCTCTTTTTACTTCGGCGCGTCTCGGTGATGCGAAGAAAGTATTATTTTTTACCTTCGACGTAATCTGCTGACTTTCGATGCTAACGACTATTACTTTCCAATGAAAATAATATTGATTACTCCACCGAAGAATATCGTTTTTATTTGTCACATTTCCGATCGTGACAACGAAGATCTTTAAGTTGGATCATTTCGAGTAAAAGGTACGATCTTTCTATAATTATATTCTTACGTAAATATACTATCTATAGGTACATATAAATCTGGATGTATGTATGCATGCATGCTGCTACCTATGCATAGCCACATAGTACATAGGTATCTCTAGGTACGGCTCTCTCGTAGCTCCATCAAGATGCAAGAGGTTGGCTAGCCGACGCCATTATTGAATGATAATTCCCGATCACACCCTTGGGAGAGACCCTCGTGCCTCGCTTCGGTGCCCCTTGGCGCTACTCTGTAAACGCATAAGCCGAGACCGAAATAGCGTCAGCATGCATTACACGAGGTGCACCTTCGGATCGGTGCGAGCTCGACGATCGCCTTTGCTCTTTGTCCGAGCTTCGTTAGAATCATCGAAATCGATGTCGATTTTAATATGTTAAGAAACCTATGTGCGCATCTACGTCCGATAGGATTACCTTCGAACGATGCATAGTTCTTTGAAAATCTATCCGGAATGACGTCGATGACGGTAGAAATAATTTGTGTATGGTAATATCGCTCGATAATAATATCTCGTGCGGCGCGCTCAAAAATTAATATCCACGGAATGTTGGACTACTCGTTTCTCTCTCTCTCTCTCTCTTTCTTTTTCTCTTTCTCCCCCGCTCTGGAAAGTGAATGTAATCAAGTGGTCGATACAACACTGTTATCGTTGCGCCTCTTTATCGTCTAATTAAAACTAGCTACGCCGGTGGTGCATAATTTGTATTCATGGCCAGATAAAACGGTTGAGAGAGAGATTTTGGGCGTCCTAAAAAGATGAGAAGAAAAAAGTCAGTGACAAATGCGACTCCGTCGGCTTGCTTTTTAACCGGACTCGACTGTTTATCGAGACAAGTCCAAGAGACGAAAGACAAAAGTGTTTGCCACCGATCGATAAATTATATGATTTGCAGGATCTACGAAAGCAACTTGTATGTATCTGTTTGCAATATTGAAATCGTTCGTGTAGCTTTAATTGGCGATCTTACTACGCCAAGTCACGTTCTCTTAAATCGAACGATCGTTCTCCCTTCGTACCTTGTTCGAGTAAATATTTATTACAAACTAGCCTTTCGTTTGAACGGTTCTATTTCTACTTGGGATTATGAATTTTAGTCGAGGTCTCCTAGAAAGTTTCTCGAGTAAATACGTACGGACGAATCGGTATCAAAGTGCGAAATCTAGTTCGAACTTTTGCGACTGGTTCGCCCTCGTCGTCCGGCTAAGCAATCTTTCTAAAACTCCGTTTGCTCGTGGGAGGAGAAAGAAAGAGAAAGAGAAGAAGTGAAAGCAAGTAGAAACTCGCTCTCTTCGGCCGAGTGCCGTACGAGCAAAGTAGCACGAGAGATACAAAATTCAGTAACGAGAATTCACAAAGTCCGTTGCTATCAATAATAAAGAACGATACGTACGTGACGTGTTACCGAATGTAAATTGAAAATTGATATCGAAGCATCCTGAGTGGGTTCCGTTATTTATGAGAAGGAAAAATAACTTGGACCCTCTCGTACGAGACTTCTTAGCGGGAGAAACTTGTTACGTTATCGTATCTGGTCTCGACCTAGCCGAAATTATGATACCTTTTACAACTTTGGAGTTTTCATTTCTTGATCAAGTATTTTGGAAGAAAAGATAAAAGTGTGCCTTTGAAATTCATCTCGAATTGGTAGGAGCTTCCTTTTATTTAATCATTTACGTTTCTCTATTTCTTACATCAACATTTAAATACATGGAAGAGCGGTGGACATTATCGCGAGTCCACTAAAGCTAACCGAGGAAAATGTAATTCAATTATCGAAGACCATAGCGAAGATCTTAGGTGTGGCAAGGAAAAGAACTTAAGAGAAAGAGAGAGAGAGAGAGTGTGTGTGTGTGTGTGTTGTATATGTTTGTGTGTCTATACCTCGTGTTCACCTTCGAGCCGCGTGCAATTCTTTTAAAACGTTCAGAAGTAACTCGGGAAGAAAAAGGATACGCGGTAAAAGGATTTCGTGCTTCTCAGAGAAAAGAGAAAGACTCTAATTGTAAGTACTTGAGCCGTAGATATTTTTTTCTTTTGGGAAAAGCTTAAGATAAGAAATCCTTTTGGTTAAAAAATTTTAATACGACAATCGGTGCTAATGTCTTTTCTTTAATGTCCCAAATGTCTCTTAAACGTTTCAACGTTGATACTATTATTTTTGCAGCGTATACAAGTTTTACAAGTCGAAACGAAATTTGCTTCTTCGTCGAGCGCGATAGCAGGGAAATTTTAGAAAAGTTGTCGTCTCGAGAACGAAGAGAGAGAGAGAGAGAGAGAGAGAGAGAGAGAGAGAGAGAAGGAATAAGTTAAAATTGACGATGAAACGAAGAGATTTTTGCCAAAGGAAGCAGATGACGCAACCCGGCCAATTATAATTAAATTTAATTACACAACTCTGCAATAATTAGGGAGAAATGCACGTGAGATTTCAGGACAGAAATTATTTGGTGCTCCATGCGAGGCTCGACTCGTCGTCGGTGTTTCTCTCGATGGCAGCTAGACACTAGAACGCTATAACTCGTGCGAGCACGAGCGCGAGCATGCGCACGGTACGACTTAGAACACGATTTGTACAACGCGCGAATTTACTTCTAATCTGCCAACCGAGACCGTAGAGAATTTTTTTATCTTTGGAGCAGTCGACCTCGTCGACGTATTCCTCTTTGAAGTGACATTTTACAATTAGATTGGTTTTATTAGCGTGGCTCGAGTTTTGTTCGGATGAGCGCTTGTTCCGGAGCAATGTTGCGACGAGATACAAAAGCAGCGAGGGATCCGGTGTAATAATTAGCAGCCATACGAAATTAATGTAGCGTGGAATGTGGGAGAGAGGCGAAGTTTCGAGGGTGTGGTAATATCAGAGCGTTGCGTGTGCGAGCTTGTCCCATGGCCCATGGCAAACTCGGCAATGCCGATCATTAATAAAGCCGAGCCATACTGGCTCGTTGCTATCTTCGTTGCCGCTTCTTACCCTGTCTCTTCCCCTATCCCCCGCTCGCTCTCTCTCTCTCTCTCTCTCTCTCTCTCTCTGTCGCTTGGCATCGACTTTCCTATTAATAATCCCTTAAGCCCTCACCGAGTAATACAAACGGGAAAACAAGCTGACAACGACCAACGCGTTTATCGTTGTTTCCAGCGACGAAGGAAAATTCGAAAAAGACAAACACGAAAGTTTGTACGATCGGTCCAGCGTCCAGTAGCTAGTCTCTCCCAACGTTCGTAACGTCGCGGAATTATAATTTCAATTTCAGCTTGTTACGATAAATTATCTTCCGGAATTAGCCGCGCTTTATCGTATCTACTTTAATTATCGTTACCGTAGATTTTTCACGTCTATCGGAATTGTCGTAACGGACGAAACCGTTTCGAGATAGTCCGACGTGTTTTCTTTTTCGTTGTTTGTCGACGCAAAGCCGCGAAACGAGAGTTGCCTTCGATAGAAGAAAGTATTTATGACGGAAAAAAGATCGAAAGGTAGACAAATTCGTGGAACTGACGCTATATCCCCGTGAATGGGACATTTGTTTGTATTCGTACGTGTAAAAGGACAACAGGATATCGTAAACGTAAACGAACGTTCTCATTCCACGTCAGGCTCTCGGAGAGGAAGTCGCGAAGGCACGCGCGCTCGCTAGAACGCACGACGGCGCTAATTACGCGCTCGTCGGTCATTCGAATCCCAGGTCGTTTCGTCCGACGAGAGAGACCGAACGAGAGGACGAAAGTAATTACGAGCCGTGCAAACGATTAATTAAGTAGTCGAGCGGGTCCATGTGCGAATTGTAGAAGCGCGCGCGGTAAATTGGAGGACCGTCGACGTTATCTGTCACGAGGAAGTGCGTCTCGCGTTCGCGTCCATAGGCGTTACCTAGTCAATTATACGCTTCGAAACGCGTAGCTCGTTTCCTGATGTCTCCGAGTATTCGTGGTACAAGTTCGTAGAACGCTTCTTCGTCGTGTTATGTTATCGAAAGAAACGTACGGTCGCTTAAAGCCGCTTCCAACTTTCGTTCGGACGTTTAGAAGAGATATTGTAAACGTCGGAATCCATTTCGAAACGTGCGTTCGTTTGAATTATATTTCAACAATACGCAGTAGTATCAATCGAGTGCGTTTCGAATATACTGCGGGTACTGAGTAAACACTCGTTACACGTTAAAAGGCATATTTGTGCGCAGTGACCGAGGAACGTTCGTGCTTCGCCCGAAGGCCACTCGTTGGTGGTCAACGTCGAAGGTACCTAACGCGAGGATAGGCTAATACAATCGTTCTCGAGCGTACACGGCCGGTGTACGTTTCGTTTTCCCGTGTCGTTGCTCATCCTCTCGTGCGTTTCTTTCTGTCCTATTCCTCTATTTCTCTACGATCATATTTGTTCTCTCTTTGGCGTATAACTTTACCAGCGAGCCGAATAAACGAACGCCGCGAGCGAACCTCGAATGTCTCTCTCTTTCCGTGCGCCGAATCCCGAATGTACGAAGGAGTCGATGCTTCGGTAAAATATTCCTTACCGTCGTGTCGACGGTTGAGCCATTAGCGACTCGTACACCGGCGAAAGACTGTGAAGGAACGAAGAAAGATCATCCTTGGTAGCCACATTCGTTGGCTAGTGCAAAGTTCGGCTGGGAGATAGAAGATACTGCGTTAAGATGCTCGGTCGTCGAGCGCTAAATTCGTCTTTTTTATTTTCCTTTTTGGTGATCACGATTCGGGTAAACGTTCAAATTCGATCTGTTCTCGTTACTTCTTTGCTCCGGCCAAGAAAGTCCCTCCGAAAGTTTTTAGCGCGACGACACGACGGAAGGACGAAGTCGAACGTTTGGAAAAAGTTTGGCAGCTTGGACGCGAAGAGGCGCGCGCACGGCCGCATTAGCCGCGCGTTTAACGAGCTCTAGATTAGATACATATATAGAGAGAGGAGTATTCGTTCGTCCTTGTCGGCGTTTCGTAGGGGTTACCGCTAGGTCGACCTTAATAATGGTTAACGATCACGGATTAGCGTTTGGTCTCCAGGTGCCCGGCAAATTATTATTAATGTGGCAGCAGCAGCGGTAGCAGCTGCGAGCCGGTGCAACTGCAATTTCTAATTTTGACCCGGTGACCAAGGGACGCGCAACCCAGACGCGCGTTTCCAGCTACGCCGTCCGTACACGATAAACGTTTTCGCGAGGATGAAAATTTGTGGTACGGGGAGAGTATTTGACGAGCACGTATTTCCCTTAATCTGACGTAGTCCACGAACTAACTATTGTAGCGTTGAAAAAGTATCTCTTCTTCCGTCTTTGTCGATCTTTCAAATATCGCCATTTCATTTCGAAAAGATAAAACGCGTCTTCCGTTCTATACCGCCATCGCCCCTCTTCCCTTTTGCATAGAAACTTTCGTTCGCGATCGCGTTGTCTATACCGGGCTTCTTTCGAGCGACGCTCTGTACGGTTTCGCCGATTCCATTTGCGATATTGTCAAAAAGTCGAGAAATCAGCGATGCATCCAATTCTCGTGTAACGTGCGTATTCGCATACATCCAAGTACCTATATCGCGCGTACCCACATCGCTTTAAGAAATAAGAAAATTGCTCCTCGCGAATGTAGACCGATCGTCGGTCGGCTCGATTTTCGACGAAAACTAATCGAAATCTACGTCGGGAAAGGTGCGTGCGCGCGCGCGAGAGAGAGTGCGATTTCGAAAGCAGGACAGAAGGAGAAATGGCCGTGTCACGGTTAAAACGTGTCTGGAGTCAGTGGCAGCCAAGTATCGTGTATCACGACAGGAGACACAGGGGCGAAACCCCTATATGCAGGATGATAACGGTGACTATTATTAATCTACGTAGGACCGTGCAGCAATCAATTACCCTATCTTATGCTATCTCCTTCCACCTCGGCTCCATCTCTCCGTTTCTCTCCCTCTTACTCGTTCATTCAGGCAGCGTCCAACATCCTCCCACTCGTGCCATTCGCTAGGAAGTCGGCTACGAAATGGTAACGCCCTGCGACTCGGTGAAACGATCTACCTGTACGCTAACGAGTTTCTAGCTTTCCAGCTCCTTCGTATCGTAGATCGCGGGGGTAGACAGGGCTCCGAGTTACTCGTGCGTGCGTCTACAAGTCGCACGAACGTTCTCGTCATAAAGCGTCTCTCGTTTAAAGAGGAAACGTCAGAAGAAAGAAAGTGCGCTTTCTCGAAAGTCGCGGTATTTCCGAGTAGCGAAGGATGCGCCGTGCAACGCCTTCTCGGTCTCGAGATCGCGGATTTAGTACGGGCGATCGAACTTCGGCTAAGGCAGAACCGATATCCCGCTAATCGGTGCGGACTTAAACGACTCTCCTTATCTCTCCTCGGTGCTCATCGATCGAACGAATCGCATCAGCGGAATCCGTTTAGACGGTGCTATTTTTCAGCCGCAAATGAGGCGATTACGAGTCCACCGCATCGATTTTTTACATCTATGAACACACACGTGCCATCTTAGATACGTTTCTACTTTGTTATACGTGTCTTCATATACGCGGTTCATTCTTCGTACGCTTTTCTCAGCTTTCTTACACAAACGAACGAGACTTTCAAATAGTTTTTGGACGGTTCCCCGATATTATTTTTCGTTCGGATTGACGTAATAACTTCTACGTTACTCTTTCTCTCTCTTTCTCTAATTATATGCTTTCTCTTTAATTATATTAATTATTTCGTTGGAATTAGGGGAAGAATTTCATTAAAAATCTCGCATATGCACAAGTTCGGTAATTACGAATAAAATATTGGCGTGGGAAAAGTACAATAGTAATTGAAAAACGAACAACGAGCGAACGAGCGAACGAGCGAAATATGAATTTTTCTTTACGCGGAGAATCTCTTTGGATTGAATCGATGCCGATAGCGAAACGATATCCGTCCAATGGAATTCCATTGATGAATTCTTTTTCAGTTCTGTTGTTCGTTTTCTTGTTTTAATAGATTTTATTTTTTTTTTTTTTTTATATATATATCAGACATTCGTGAGAAAAGGAAACGCGTCGAACGGTTCTATGACCGATGGAAAGATAACGTCGATCGAATATATTCGTAATGTTCGACTCGATAATAGGATTCGGAAATATTTTTCCCAGAAAAGTAGATCTGTATTGAATTTAGGGTCGACTTTTCGTAGCAAGGTAAGGACTGACTGCAATCTTTCAGGTGGTAGTGCTGACGACGACGGCGACGGCGGTGGTGGAATGGTTAAGTCGTTTGTGAGACCGAGACGCCGCGTTCGAGGGTGAGAACGGAGCAAGATGAATATTCCATGCTAAATCCGCGGTAGAATCACGGCAAAGAAATTCAAAGTCGAGAGAGAAAGAGGGTGCAGATAGAGGGAGAGGGGAGGGAAGCAGAGAAAGAGAGAGTGGGAGTGAGAAACTCTCGTGATCTTTTTTCGCAGAGGATTTACCACTTACTTTGGAACTTTTGCCTTTCTTACCGAGCGAGAACAAAATCCAGAGAGACTTGACGCTTGTTCGTAAGCGCGCTGCGCGATAATCGTACCTACGTAACGAGTCAAAATATTATACGTTTTATCGTATGCAGATTTTTACATCCATATGTGTGTGTGTGTGTATAAGAAAAAAATTCGTCTCTCGAGCTCGATTTAATTAAAACGAGGTCCTCGGTCATTGTCGTCGCCGTTGTCGTCCTCGTGGTCGACAGTAGGTATTCGGCCGCTTTTCGATCGTGTAAGATTGCGTTTCACAGATTTCCCTTCATTTACGAACCATTCGAAGAAGAACATTTATCTCGTAAAGAAAAAGGCGAGATCTAAGAGAACGTAAAATAAAGTGAAAAAAAGGAGGTAGAGTAATAAAGGATCTCGTAGATATTTATGCGTTTGCTCGTTGAATTTCGCGACTCGTTTCGTCATATATAATTTCGGAAACAGAGAGCAGTGGCAACGACAGCAGTCGGAGATATACCTTCCATCCCGTTCGCTCGGAGCTCGCGCGAGCTACGCTGCATCAGCCTACTTCCGCTCGAGTAAATACAACCTTAATTAACACGGCGTCAACTCATCCTCCTTCTCTACTACCCCCTTCTTTCATCCTACGCTATCTCTCTTTTTTTCTCTTTTTCTTGCCCTTTACTTTCCACGATTTTTGAATCCTTACTTTGTAAAGCAAGTATACATATTTTATTATTATACGTATATATATGTATGTATATTATACGTATACCTACGCATGAATCAAACGACTCCTCCCGATTCAAATTCAAATAGAAGAGATTTAGGAAAGAATCTTTAGTACTAGAGAGAGAGAGAAGGGCGCTCGGACGAGGAAAGTATTCTCTTTCGGTGTTTTCGCCTTTAGCGTATGCCGTTCTCACATATTTTCGCATCTTTTCGACAGAAAATGTGATTTCGAGGAACCGCCGCGACCGATAAACGTTTTTGGGTGTCTCGCGCTTCGAAGGATCCGCTCAACCTCTCTCGCATTGTCCATTTATTCATGAGTATTTGACTTATTCAAGAAATAAAGGTCCTGAGAAGAGAGCTCGATGCTCGAGAAGAGTCCCGCTCCTATCTACCTGACTTTCTCTTATTCGCTTTATTCGCGAACGCAATATGAATTCGAGACTTAAAGTTTTCGCGTTTTTTGAAGATATCCCTCGGACGAGAATTCATCTGGACGAACTGTCCGATTGAATGGAAAGAGAAGAAAGGAAAGAGGCAGGAGGTAAAGGAACGAGATGTAAAAAAAAGCAACGCGGAAATGGTTTTATCTCCTTTAAAACATTACTCCAATAGAGAGAAAAATAAATCGAGTCGATGGCCGTTATCGTCGTAAAACGATTAACGTTGTTCGCATCGGGCAAGCGAAGGAGAATTTCGTTAGTAGTTTCTCGAAATCTCTTCCAAACAAATAAATTACATCGGTTTCGTGGGTTACGAGGATTCCTCGCGACTCCATAGGAATCTAAGAGAAATCGAATTATCGTGGGAAAAGCTCGGCTAAAAGCGAGAGAGAGAGAGAGAGAGAGAGAGAGAGAGAGAGAGAGAGAATTTTCGCCTTTCGTCCTCCGTTCTTCGCGCGCTTCGAAAATAAAGGTGATCTTTCCCCGATGGTTGAACGAATTATTCTTTCGTCTCTTCCTTTCTTTCTTTCCTTCTTTTTTTCTAACCGCGAAGACGACAATAGGCTACGAAAAGATTTCTAACGTCACGCGACACGTTCGGTCTCTCGTCTCTTTAGCCCCGAGAGAAAGGCGCGAAAGCGATTTTTCGCAACCGTTTGCGCTCCTACGTTTTTATCGCAACTTGTTGTCGACCTAATGCGGATCGAAGAAAAAGAAGAATAAGAAGAAGAAACTTTAGTAAATTCTTGGCTGTAGCTAATCTTTCTCTCGATGCTTTCAGTTTAATCCTCCTTACCGCGAGTTTCGCGTCTTACCTCGCTTCAATCCCTTTTTTCTTGATGAGAATTACGTTCAATATAATACGAGTTATACTTCGTAATAACTTTGAGAAAAACTTAGCACGGTTACGAAGACAGCCGTAATAGTGAAAGTTACTCTTATATGTATTCTTAGCTTTAATTGAAAAAGGAAAAGATACAAATAGATGGAAGAGGTGATTATATTTATTCAATCGTAATACATCTTTTCCAACGTGAAGAAAAGAAAGGAAGAAAATAGACAGAGAAAATACTGGAATATTTCGTTTGAGATGGAAAACGAGAGACGTGGAAGGAACGAGAGACGATTGGAGTGAGATTTCGTATTCCATTGTTTACCAGTTGTACCGTGGATGCTGCGGAAAATCGATTCGCGACGATCGTCGATGTCCGTTGTCGCGTTTCGTAGATCTCCATACTTTGCGTCGCGTCGGATTAGAAACGTTCGCGCGAGACAATACTCGATGTGTGTATTACCGCTTCCATCTCGAGTGAGAACGTCGAACCAAATTACGGATTAATCCTTTGCTCGTAGTCTCGGGCCATCGATACTTTACGTCTTACGTAAAACCAATTATCTTCTTGATGAAGTATAGACGATGTAATAGTTTGACAAGTACGCGAGATCGAGAGAGAGAGAGAGAGAGGAATACTCGCAAAATTATCGAGAACACTAGTTCGATCGTTAGAAAGTCGTATCGACGAATTACATTTTTATTTGTTTGCCGTTTTGATCTGTCAAACGTTCGATTTTACGAATGAAAAGGAAAAATAAAAGTAGTTATATCTTTTTTTTTTTTTACTATCTTAATCGTCGTCAATGTAGGTTTATATATACATAGGTTCTTTATCGTAAGTTTATAAGGAATTGTTTATAAGACATTTACGATTTCTCAATGTATATATGTGTATATACATATATATGACAAATTGTTTATAATATACTGCTAAGTAAAAGTAAATTTACATATGTAAACGCGCAGATTAGGTGGTTTTTCCTGTTAAAAAATTTGTTACAAAAATTGTTTATTTATAAAAAAATGTTTATAACAAATTATTAATAACGTTACGCTGAGAAGGTAGTAAAAAATATACCCTTTAAAACGATCCTTCTTTGAAGTCTTTATGACCATTAGTTCCGGAGATATTCCCATGTAAATATAAAAGATATTTTCATTAACCTACATTCATTATTTCTTGAAAGAGGTCATTGCCCCATTGGTATACATAAATTCCTGGAATTTACGCGACTTACGCACGGACCACGTGACCAGTTTTTTCTACTTACTACGGTAGTACGCTCGTTACTCCTTTTGCCACGCGTACTGGAATTATGAATGGCAATCTTTCGAAGGCGATATCTTTGGAACGAAAAATCGTAGAGACTTGAAATAAATACCGTTTTAAAGAGTAAAATGTCCTCTTTTTATCTATCTCTTCCAATATCATCGCCGTGATGGGATCGATTTAGTCGATATTTAGTAAATACATATCTCGTAAATACAACTACGATGCGATTTTGTTTTTTTTTGTTATCCACGTACAAAATTTCATATTTCCAAAGTAATTGTGTGCGATAATCCAATGTAAAGAGGCTTAAAGACTAAAAAGTCTAATAGGATTGCTTTAAGTGGGAGAATTCATTTTTAATCAAATTTCTCGATAGGATACTAGAGTCGAACGAAGAGACAAACATTGTCGCGATATGAAAAAATAAATAATAATTTCTAGTAGACGCTTGAACGTACGCGTTTAATTAGAATAGACCATCATATTCCAGAAGTGGATTATTAAAAAAGCGCCGTAAGAGTAGGCAATATCAACACCGAGTGAGCCGACCGAGAGAGAGAGAAACTGAATTCGATATCTCACCGTGTTTCCGACATTAATTATTCAAATAGCTTAAAAACATCCGATTTGTTTCTATAATTACTGTGTGGTATTTGCGCTAACGCATTTCGCCGGACATTAGCACGATAACGATTCGTTACATATTTTTTCAAACGAATTTTTCATTGCTGACAAAATACAACGACGATTCTTACCTTTCGCCAAATCAGTCATACTCTAAATTCGATCGTCGTAAAAAATCTCGCAAGAAAATGTTATTAATTCGGTTTTATTCCACTCTAATGATTCCGCGTTTTCGAGCGAATACTTGGAAAGGACAAGAGTCAAGAGTCGCAAAGGTAAAAAGTCCGTAGGAAGTTGAGCGATCGAGATTAACTGGGTCCGGTATTGCCCTATCCCTCGTTTCTTGACCGTTTCATCCGTAAACTTCTTTCCTCGAACTTCCTCGTGCTTAGGACTTTGCTCGTAAACAAAAGCAGGACGAAATGGCGTCTCCCTACTGCGTTCTTCCTCTATCCACGTATTTTTCTTACTCGGTCTTTCGGCGTCGCCCTTTCTTCCGACCGAAAGACGTTCGCAAAAGATCAATCGTTCCTCGAAATTCTCAGAAGGAGGAACTTTCTCAGAAAGACACGGTGTATCTCGCGAAAACTTAATTAGCGTCTAATTAAATCTTGTGCGGATTTCGTTTTCCTTTTTTTTTCCTTCTTTTTTATTCAGCTCCGAGCGTTTATAAAGTAAGATTCGATAGGGTTTCCCTCGCAGGAATAGAGAATGAAAAGGAAAGAAGAAGAGAAGGCGGAGAAGGAAAATAATGCATATTCTTGGTCTATTCGCGCGTCCCTCCTTGCGCTCTGCGCTCTTAGCAGAATGCGAAAGCCAACTTTCCGTAGGGGCTTATTTAAAAGAAAAAGATAGGGGAGGGACGATAAAGGATAACGCGTTGTCCACCAGTGGGATAGTTAAAGTACTTGTCTTATAATTATTCCCCTTTAGCGCTATCCGCGACGTTCTGCTGTCTCCTTTCGCTCTCTTTCTCTGTCCCTTCTTAACGCGTAACGATCACAGAGACGTTACTTTTTAACGAAAAAAACGAAAGAGTCGTCGTCGAGCGAGAAATCGAAAAGATATACCGACTCCGTCGTCGTCGAGTAACTTCTCATTTACGCGTAACGTTCCGAACACGTTCGAACGTGTAGGGAGTAACTTAACCAATTTGCAGCGCTACTAGATTACGAACTAACGATAACGGACAAATCGATATACATATAAAACGAAACATTACGATCTTTTCTGCGGAACGTTATATTCGACGGAGGGGAAAGGGGGGAAAGAAATTATAGCCAACCAATCGCAAGAATTCACATGGAAAAGAAACTAACCAGATATCGAAATCGCGATACGCGTTCAGCGTTCACGACGTGCGCGAGTTTTCGTAATGATACGCCGTAGGAACGGTTAAAAAGGAGAGAAAGGGAGGGAAAGGGGGCCGCGGAAAGGTAAAGGAAAGAGGAAACGTCGCTAATTGTATGGCCTGGAAGCGAAACGTACGAAGAGTCGTCGTTCGATAAAGCTATGGAAAAGCGATATCGGAGCCGGTGTTTTTCCGTAGAACGAATAACAGTCGTCTGCGAAGAGTAGCGATGGGAAATGCCGATCGAACGTTTATGGGCATATTCGTGCGATTTCACCGAACGTTTTCATTATTCTAACCGGCGGAAAGCAGTAGATGGTAATGCGGTCAAGCGAGTTCCTCGATCGTTGTTTGATCCAATAGAGAAAATGAGAAAGGTTGGATTATTTTTACAACGTCTCGTCGAAACGTTGGAAAAGCGTAAATTATACCAACGGGAAAAAGGCTTCGGAACTCGCTTGGTATCGATCGACGTACCGTTCGTTTTACGTATACTCCCTCTTCGGCTTTCCATCCCCCCAGAGTCCTCCTCCATCTCGTTGGTAGTCGCTCTTCGTAGCCGGCAGCTCCTCTTTCGCTTCCTCGGTATTTCCGCGATATTTCCATCCGTGTTTGCACACCACGCGCGCGCACATACCGGGAACGTCGGCGATTCTCACTGTTCGAGCCCCCGTAGTAAATTCATTTTCGATCGATACCATTTTGATGTTACCACTCTTTAACGTTTACAGTGCCGGTAGAACGGGATGGTTTTAAAATCAGTAGGACGTTCGCGAAAGCAAGTCCGCGCGGGTAGCTTTGCTCCCGTCTGTGTAGGTATATACGTTAAAGATAGAGGTATCTTGACTTTGTGCGTGGCTCGAGGCGCCGCGAAATAGAAAATTGGCCCATCCATTTCTCGTAGCACTTTTCCTGCCAACTCCGGGATTGCCGGCACGGCGTTGAATAAATGCATGTATCTCGAAGGCATATCGCGCTTTGCGAACCACCAACTTCCAGTAATCTTCTCTCTCGCTCTCCCGATCTCTCGATCTCTCGAGCGTTATATCGCGAGGGATCGAAAACGGGGAGGCAATGATTCGAGTCAACGAATGCACGTACGATATCGTCCTACGTTCCACACACGTATTTACTTTGAAATGCATTCACAAATAGAATTTCGGTAAATATACTCACATTTATATGTATATCCTGCAAAGTTGAAACTAACTACGTACTTATCCGCTATCGGAAGTAACGAAAGACGAAGTAAAACGATCGCGAGAGAATAAAATATTTCAATGGTCGAGTCGACGGAATTTTACTCGATTCCAAGCATCGGGGATCTCTATTAAGAAGGCAAATAGCATATCTCAAGAAGCTTGGCCACTTAATACCCGGTTTACACTATCTACTTTCAGGATTGTGCGTCTTTGTATTTTCTCTCTGTCGCTCTCCCTCTCTCTATTCCATTTCCCATTTTCCTTTGACTCGCTTTCATCCTCTCATTTTCTCTTAGCTTCTCCAGCGACCCTCGACGATCCATCTTAAGAGTCGCATTCCGTCCAAGGCATTAATGGGGAACGAGTTCGCGCAGCGAGGAGGTGGACCGAAGTTGTTTCGACGCGAAGAATAAGGAAACTGACGATACGAGCCGATAAAACTTCAGAAAGAAGAAAGCTCGAGGATTGAAGTATTTACAAGAAGAGTGACGGATCTGGCTCGACTAAAAAAAAGAGAAAAACAAATTTCTTTCGTTAGTTTTTTATACGGGTGACAAATTGCCAATTCGCTCGAAAATCAAAAGGGGAAGAAATTATTTTGGAAAATTTCCAATCGCCTTGACTTTTTTCTTTTTATGTAAATTAATCGAAAAAAGTCATCGCAGCAACGTTGTCGAAAAGAGTACGATCGCTCGCTCGACAAATAAACGATTTTCACGCATTGAGAGTAATTCTCGAACGCGCACGAAGACAAATATAACGTAATCGCGGCGAATTTCGTCTTCCGCCGAAAAATCTTACGTTCGCGTCTCGGATAAGCCGAAGAGATCGTGTCCATCGCGAGAAAGCTTTTTCTTCTTCTCTTTTTAACTCCGATTGCGATCGCCCTTTAAAACGTAAACGTCGAGAAAAAGCTTCGCGAAGGTGAAACGAGACGAGTTAAGGAAACGAGGGAAGAGAGCGAGAGAGAAATAAAAAGAGAGCGCGTCTTATCGTGGCATTATCGACTTATGTTAGACTTTGATTTAAGAAGCCCTAATTAAGAGTTTTTTTTATTACGTAGGATATCAAGGATTCCGACTCGTTAATGATGCGGTACGAGTAACAAAACGATCTGTAGATACGAGTTAATCGTTGGTAAAGCGGTCCTTTTCATATATTTGTTTGCTTTTTATTATCCACCAGTCCGACGAGAGGAAAATACGTAAAAGAAAGAATGACAGGGCCGTTAAAGGGATCAATGCGGCGACGGCAGCGGCGGTGGCGGCGGCGGCGGCAATTCGACGATCGAACTGGTAAAAAGAGAAGATCCCATTTCCTTCTCGACTACATTGGTCAATTGGTCGAGAGCCTTTCGAAAGAGCCCGCACGTCCATTGCCCCGTCGCTGCAGAACCGACTCGAGAGAGAAAGATCTCGGGCCATTATCGGCTGATATATTATCGGTGCGAAAGTATAATCGTCTGAGCGAGAAAGCGAACGGACGCTGCTCGTAAGTTGGTACTCCTTTAATCCGGGCCTCCTTCGTCTTTTCATTCTCCTTCTTGAATCACCGCCACCACCACACCACTACTATCTCTGCTAGAGCACCACCATCGCCATTTCTCTCAAGATCTTACCAATATCATCTCGCCGCACGGCATACCTACGTATACGAGTGTGTAGAACCGGGATAAGTATCAAAGACCAACGCCAAAGAAACTTTTATTCGCTTCGACTAGCGACGCTCAGACAGGAATTTAACTTTGGTTTTTTCAGCGAGTGCTTTTTCTTTCGAGCTTTCCGCCCTATCGAAGGAAGGAAGCCAGGAAAGAACGAATAAAAGAAAGAAAGGGAACGATTAACTCGTAATCGGTTCACTGCTCGTCCGATTGAACTCTCGATGTATACTTACCTCGAGAACGAAATACGTCTGCTCGCCTTTCCTTTCTTCTTTCTTCCTCTTACTTCCTATCTTTGGATCGATAATTGTGAACTGTGTTCTTTTAACACCGACTCCTCCACTCTCAGGATTTCTTCTCTCGTTTTCCATATCAGGATCTTGAGATGCTTCTTGGAAGCGTAGTTTCGGTGTGAGGTACGGAGAGAGAGAGAGAAAGTTGACGTTCTCCTCTTATAATTGGATGATGGCGGCTAGATGAGAGTTCGCGACGATTGCAATGGATAGGAAGACCGAATGATATTAATGCGTTTGCAGATTGTTAGCGGGACACATTGAAATGAGAAGGGAATGCTCGCGTCTTTACAAAGTACGCGGTCGGTCTGCCGGATTTCTCCTCGTTTCGCTGTTCATCGTACGTATCTATAGATATACGTAGGAACTTTCGAACGAAGAGGATTAACATGGGACGCTATGTCCTCCCAGTGGATCATTCGTCATTGTCGACTCGACGTGACTCGGAGTAGGAAAGCGTCTTTACCGTTTGCCTTTTCACCGACACGCTCAAAAAGAAAGAAATTTATACTTTAATCTCCGTTCGTATATTAACTTCGGTAGCAATAGATGAAATGATTTGATTCCAAGTAATTCGTAAGAAAAGCTCAGATCGATTTTTTCGCTGGCTGAGCGAGAGAGAAAGAGAGAGAAAGAACACCTATAACGTAGGACGTTAGCAAATTTATTTGTAAATTATGGCGCTATCACGATTGCTTGTTATGTCGGTAAACGATAGCGATCATTACGCGTTCGCACCGTTGATAATAATCTGACTACGCATTCTCCGTTATTTGTGACACATCGAATCCGTGAGATTAATACTAATTCATCAGCTTTTGCGAGCGTTAAACAGCTACCGATTACTTTGATTCTTATCTTTTTTTACGCCGGAAAGTTTCGGGAAAACAATCTTTAGTCCATTGATTTTACAATCGATATTTCGCGGCTCGCTATAATATTTCCATAAACGAATACCGACGATTGGGATTATATATTTCTACAAGTTTTCTTATTTGTTCGTATTGTTATCGTTGTATCGCTGATATATCAAAAGTATTGAAATTAATACAATTTTCATTTCGACATACGTACGTGCTCGTTGGTCGTGGACCCGGTAAAAATGATCTTTGTTTTAATATTTTTTTAAATGCAATTTATTTCTATTTAATTATTTTCTTCTTCGATAATCTCAAACTCCGTACGTACTCGTAGACGCGGTTTTCGCGATACGTGACAGTTAAGAAATATCGGTATTAAACGTTGACCAAACGCTTGATCAAGATTCTATTCTACGTGTGAGATTAACTTTGATCTATCCACAGGCCGAATTAACTCTACCTGTGCAAGCCCTCTAACGGCAACGATTCTCCGGATCCTCGGCTAGTTAGGGTACAGACAGTTGCTCGCACCTTCGATTCGATGCGTCCGGTAATCGCTCGTGGTAGCTTCGATAATCGGTACAAGTATTCATCTCTCTCTCTCTCTCTCTCTCTCTCTCTCTCTCTCTCTCTCTCTCTCCGTTCCCGAACCCCCGAAATAGCCGATCCGACCGCAACACTAAACGCGTCAAAGACTTAGCGAACATATGTACACCTACCTGTTGGTTTCTACGGATTCGTTCTGAAGAATGTACGTTCAAAAGGAAGGTATGTTACGATTCGTAGTTATTATGTGCCTTTTGAACGGTGAGTCGATGTCGTGTAACTTACGTAATTACAGGTATGTGGCTAT
Source organism: Vespula vulgaris (assembly GCF_905475345.1). Taxonomy (NCBI): domain Eukaryota; kingdom Metazoa; phylum Arthropoda; class Insecta; order Hymenoptera; family Vespidae; genus Vespula; species Vespula vulgaris. The sequence goes on along the minus strand of NC_066601.1, from coordinate 4,880,888 downwards.
TTTATACGCGTATATGGCTTTTTTATGAATCGCCGGAACGAGCGAGCAAATCTACGGAATCTATCGCGGAATCGATTCGTATGCGCGTTTCGCCCGGATTTCGAATTGACCGACATTCGATCTCAAAAGGAAAAGAGATAACATCGACGATGGATTCTCGAATGAGCGCGTGTGCCTGTCTAGCTGGGTACGTAACTCGAAAGGTATAGGAACGATGTTGAATTGCCATTTTCGTTGACGCGCTTCGCAATGGCCATTTCTGGTAAAATTGTGTTCGTTTTGAACCGTCGCGCTTCCGTATAGTCGCTCGCCTAGAGCACATAAGCGAACTCTCGAAAGTCCGTAAAAACATGGATACTCGGGTGTTGTCGTTAAAACGCCACAGTCTGTATAAGTAATTGAAGATAAGTATAATTTAACTCGGCGAACGTAACTACATTAGGTGTAATTAGTATCGGTTTTCTAATGCAAGCTCTTTTAACGCGGATACGATCTCATTGTCGGATCCAGGTCATCCATGTCTATAGCACGAACGTAGTAAGTACTCGGGAACTACCCGACCGCTTGGACCGTGGCGAATATGGCGGCCACCCTTGTGTCTCCTCTTCCTATCTTTCTCGCTCTCCCTCCACGGCCTTCGTACACGTTCGAAACAAACGCAATTAAAGAGAAACGTGACACGGATAACGTTCTACGCTCTTGACTATCGAGCGTAGAGACCCTTCGGTCTTCCTCCTACTCCTTCCTTTGATCCCCTCCTCGTGTCCTCCTCGTGTCCTCTTCGTATCCTCTTCCAGCCTCGTATACCTTCGTTTATCTTTTATCGAAGCTTCGTCGTAGCTTTCGTTCAAGGACGAATAGTATTAGAAATAAATTTACTATTTTACGTTCCCCTCGATGTCTCTATATTTGATCATTGAAAAACAAAAAAAAACGAAAAAACCGCGAGCTACTCACGGTGAACGAATTTCTATGGACTTAACCGAACGTCGAGGTTGAAATGAAATTCGAGCGATGTTAGCTTTTCGGAAGCACCGGTTACGCCGCGCGTCACTATTTCCTTTCTACGTCGGTGTATTTTATATTTTTCGTTCTGCGAATTGTTTAAAAAAAAATGTCGATTTCTGCCAAAGTTATTCCTTAGAAATTTCGTTCGTATTTTCCGATAAATTTTCAAAAACGTTTTTCGCTTTTGCGGAGCTTCGCTAATGTCTTTTTGTTCTTTCGCAAATTTACGATAAAACTCGGAGAATTTTTGCTCTACACGCGAATAATTCGTCCGGAAAGCGAAAAAATTTTCTTCTTCCTCGTGCTTTTCTTTCCTCTTTCTCTCTCTCTCTCTCTCTCTTCCTTTCTTTTTTTTCGTTCCACAGAATTTAGCACGCATCTGTGGCTCCTTCTAATTCATTCGCAATTTGTTTGCTCTCTTTCTTCGTCAGCATTACGTGTTTCCTTGACAGCGATATCCAGGACTTGTCTTTCGACGAATAACGAAACGCTATCACGTTAAGAGAACCTATTACGCATTCAGCCAACGTTTCTCTCTTTTCGCATAATCGTATTCTTCTCCTTTTATTCCGTATTGATTCCCTTTTATTCCTTCCTGAAAAGAGAAGCACGTAATTGGCAACAATTTTAACGATATTTCCGGGTGCAAGGAAAAGAAAGAATGGAACTTTGCTCGTGATATTTTGATAGAAAAGTTTTTTTCTAGTCGAGCCGAAACAAAAGTAAAAAAGAACGAATTTATATCTTTAATCTTTTTCCTCTTAACTCATTCCGTCGTTTTACTTATTCCTCCATATTTGCCATAGATCTTTCCACTTTGTATTGCTCTTTTAATCGTTTTTTTTTCTTTTTTTTTTCAAAAACCAACACTCCAATGCAAACAGAGAACTTCAATAGCAATTACTTTTGTTAAATATTTAACTTTTTTCATTCTTATTGTCCGGTTAGTTTCATTCTCCTCCACGTATAATTTCTTTTACACGATCCTTCAACGTTATCGTTTCACTTACTTCGCAAAATCCTAATTTCCATTAATTTCGCGGAAGATCCTCCCTCCCTCCCTTTCTCTCTCTCTCTTTCCCTCTCTCTGCACGTCTCTTCAACCATTTTTTTTGATTTCATCAAAGTAAGGATAAAATTTTGAAACTAAAGTTTAGAGGATACGTGAGTCCAGAAATTGAATTGATAGAAACATCTCGGATCGATCTCTCGATCACAACATTGACGACAACGACGACGTGTATAAACATAAGAAAAAACAAGGACGTCTAGATCAATAGACTTTGCGAACGAGAGGAGTAACATTGTATCTAATATCTTAAAGCAATAAACTCGCGCGTGTTATACGGGCGACCATCTCGTAAAACGGATCTATATATATACGTCGCTGCCAGTAACTCGTCCATAGCGAGGGCGAGAAAGTGCGAAAAGGAGTTTCGCCCATCAACGTTTTCTGCTTACACGCTGGCACGCATATATATCTATATTTATTAATACATACGTGTGTATACTTACCCGTGTATACGCAGCTAGCTGCTATCGGAATTGTCTCGAGAATTCGTTTATTCGTCGTTTTAGCAAGAGAACAGATAATTTTTTCAAACGTCGTCGTTTGTTAATTCGCGATAGGGACGCATCAAGCACTATTTCCAGGTTCCCCTTGAAATTACAGGTTAAATTGGAATTTCTTTAATAACGACGATTACAACCGAGATTACAGGGAATTTAGCAACTCCATTTCGTCGGAAGAAAAAAAGAACAGACGAGTCTTTATAACGCGTAATATTCACTCGACGTTGGATGCCAAGTCACCCGATTCGCCATTTTGCATCGATTAGTTACTGTATCTTTATATAAACGTAGATACATATGCATGCACGTACATCGATCACGACACAATGTTATCCATAATCAGTGCTTTATGATAGATTACGGCTTAACGAACATAAGCCTAATGTTACACTAATGCCATTGACTATCCAAACAGCTTCCATTCGGTCTAGGATTATCCATACTCCACGAATGTAATTAATTGACCTTTCAAAGGAACCTCCCTGTCGTTCGTTTACGCCGACAAGAATATAAAGACGATCGCGAGAGGAATAAGAAATCGGAGGAAAACGCATTCGATGCACGAGATAACGACGACGCAACCAGAATCGATCGATCCTGCCCGTACCGTCATAGTGCGAGCAAACGAGAAAGAGAAAGCGAGCGAGGGAGAGAGAGAGAAATGATAAGAGAAGGACGAAGATAAGAGGTCGGTGACGAAGAGGGTCGCAGAGTTCTTTGAATTTCCATGGTATTTTCTCGTATTTCCTTGAAGCGCCAGCGAAGCTTTTCCTACGCCAGCAAGTTTCCAGCTCGCTCGTTGCACGCTAGGATTCGGGTCAGTTAGAGCTGCGCTACTCTCTGACGCTATATACTCGCTCCTTTTCTCTTCTTTTCCTTCCTCTCTGTATTGGTCTTCTTGACTTTTCTAGTTTCTCCTCGCCGGGTTTAACTCATCATTTCTTAATATATGGCATCTTACTCCCCGACTCAGCTTATTCTAATATTTTTCAAGCCGCCGATATCGCATAGAAGATTCTTTCGTTATATTCAACGGAGGTAAGCCTACGTGCTGGCTCCTTCGACCACTTATACTCGTATTCTATGTGCTCCCAAAGTACGAGAGATATGGCGAAATTTACGAATCCCACGACTTCGAGAGCCGATCGGTCGCTCGTAGAGAGCTCGCTTTATCGACCAACTCGAAAGGGAATAACTCGTGGAAGAAGGCTCGAACGTTCCTTGGAAAATGCTTTCTCTTGCGAGCTCGTTTCGCTTTGCGCTTCGAGCAGCTAAAAGTAAGAAATAAAATATTTTTCATATCGGTCCGACGAAAAGGAAAGACGAATAGAGAAAAGAGATAACTGGCGTTTTACCGGGATGGGTCTTATCAAAGCTCTTTTGTTTTCGTCGTTAGGACGTTCGTAAACGCAACGTTATCGTTTCTCTCTTCGTCAAGTCTTGCAATTAGAGGATCGTGAAAATTCACGAATATCGTTTGGATCCTCGAACGTGGCATGCTCGTCGTCCTGTAATCTAAAGAAAAGAGGATCAGAACGAGGACGCGACTCCGATACGGCACGATGAAATAAACATACGCGTCGCGAAACCACGGTTACGATACGAATTTATGCGCGTATAACGATGCGGCGAAAGATATTTCTTAGAAAAGCAACGCGTCGTGCGGAGTGAAAAAGAAGAAACGAAAACAAAATGAAGAGAGGAAAGAGAAACGCGCTTCTTTCTTTTTCTCCAATCTTCGAATCTTTCATTAAACTCTCGCAATCAAATGTAACTTTTTATTCTTTTCGTTGCCGAGGAAGCGCTGTTTTAAGACAAATCCTTGGGAAGGAGAGAATGAATTTTTCTAGAAAGGACCGAAAGAGTACACTTTATTCTCGTACTCTTTTAGTTCCGCCCATCTAGTTTTCTTTCTCGGGGAAAAGCGAGAGACACGACTCGTATTGTGTCCAGAGGTTGACACTGCGCGTCCAGTCGAGATGGCATTACGAAAAATATTTGAATGTGAATATAACCGCTGTCCGGTCTCCCCTCTATTCTACCCTCCTGTCCTCTTTCTCTTTCTACCACGGACCATCCCGAAAATATAATTCAGAGACCGTTTCAACAATAGCAGCTCCCTGCACCACCGACCATTTTATCCGTTATGTAAATCGATGCAAAATAGCGGCGGCGAGCTGGAAAGCGTGGACTTACATACGTAGAAAACGCGCTGTCGGATCCGCCTGTCCGTACGCGGAACGTTCGCCGTATTACTCTCGGATCTGCCAAGTATTTATCTTATGGACCGTTTATCTCTCTCTCTCTCTCTCTCTGTGGCGCCTAATTCCAAATTCGATTCGAGAACGGGACTTGGTTAAACGCCGCGATCGATGGATCAACGAAAGGCCGAACGTTACGTCGCGTCGAAAAATCCTTGCTCGTTGGATCTTATCTTGCGAAGCGAGGCGCAGGAAGGTCCACTCGCGCGAAAAGACGACGCCTCGCGAGTAAAATTTCTTACGTTTCCTTTCTTCCTTCTCTCGAAACGTTTTCACGAACGAGATAAATGTTAATGGGGAAATAGACGTCGCCGTGGCTTTGTCATCTCTCCTCCCGTCGCTTTGTTTTTATCTTGTCGAAAATCGTTTCGTACAAACGAAAAGAGAAAAAAGGAGAAAGGAGAGAGATAGGAAAAAGGAATCGAGATAGGCGGAGGGAGGGAAGTAAAGGGATGCTCGAGGCTGCGCCAATCAGGAGAGTTTTTCCAGGCTCCTGCTGATTCTCTCTCGTTTCTCCTATCTGTTCTTTCTTCCTGCTTCACTTCCTTGCTTCCTTCCTCCAACGACCGGCAGTCGCAAAATCGTGAATTCCTGCACCTCCTTGTCCCGTCCTTATCCGATCGCTCGTGTTAAATCGCCCATTACCCAATTGCCGTGGCGTACATACGTACGCGTGTATGTCCGTAGAATCGCACGTGCAATCTTCTACCAACGTAGAAATACGTGAGTATGTACTTCTCTCTCTCTCTCTCTCTCTCGTCTTTTATATACGTAATGTACGGCACGTAGGTATATAGAGAACTGGTTGGTCGATTCGCTACAAGCAGCCATCCATAAGCTCACGTAGGAATATATATTTTGTTGGAGGATTCGGTGGGCCGAGACGGCAGCTGTATCAGCCGATCGTTTCTCCTTTTGCTTTTGCTTTTTCTTCGTTAATGTCCCTTTCTACGGAGAATCGAGACTACCAAAAACGTGTCTCCCGTCCAAACTGCGATCGCTGGACTTACGTAAGTGCGTTCCGTAAACGCGCTACGATGTAATTCCCCTCCGTCCGTTCTAAATCCTTTCCTTCTCCTTTCTTCTCTTCTTTCTTTTATTCTCGTACTTACGATTCCACGTCGTATCGTCGAGCGCACATCGACGTCGTAAATCGAACGCTTTTTCTCGAACTCGTGCGGCTCGTTTTTCTTCGAGATGGGATCCTATTTCGTTCTCCTTCCTTTCCATCTCTTCCGGGCCAAAGGCGGTTTTGCCTTCGTTAAATCGCACCTGGAATTCTTTGTCTCCGTTCGTAGCTTCTTTTTTTTTTCTTGAAATTATCGCGCATATCGAGAAACGCGAGAGACGAGAAAGTATACGCGCTCCACGTTGTAGAAAGCGATCGATAATTTTGGTTATTGTTCCGTAAATATCGATACGTGATATAGATACAGGTATAGAGTCTACGTGGGAGCGTTTCGCATAAAGCGGAAATTAATGTTATTTTAGGTAATAGAACGATCGAGTTTGATCAGAGTCGCAGCGGTTGAATCGTTAAACAACGGTAACGAAGCGTCGAATCGTAACTACGGGAGATCTAGCGATCAACGTTTCGCCGAATGAAACCGATCGAGGAAGGCAACGTTTTTCGTTTTAACGTCAACTAACATTCGCGGATTATTCTCGATTATTCGTGCTTAAAACGTGCCACGTTTATTTTCAGTGAAATTATTATGCATCCGTACCGCAACTATTAGAGTTTCGTTTCATACGATAAAGTCGACCCAATATTAAATTCTAGCCGGTACTTGGCCAAACATCTGCGGTATGCGTGCAACCGAAAAAAAGTGTCTTAAAAATCGATGCACGCGCGTTTGCGCTCCGATACGTCGTTAACGAGACTCACTCGCCTCCGTGTATTTTCGTTCGAAAAGGAGAACTCGGCTCGAAATAATATTTTCGAAAGTCAACGGATTTCGTGGTTTTTTCTGTCTAGGTTGGAACGAACGCGAGCACGAATTTTAAGATTTGACGTTTCGTTTCGACGCACAAAGTTACACATATTTCAGATTCCCAAGCAGCACGGAATTTTATTTGGCTCTTTAGTAATTTTAAAACTAAAGGGACTCCCACGATACCTCCGTAGGCGCGCGTTAAAATTCTCTCCGGGCGAAATTTATTCTCCATTATACGTCGGAAAGAATGTACCCGCGTAGAGAAAAAATAATTTGGAGGAACGAAGAAATCGGTTGTGACTGAAAACAAAAAATGTAATTTTCGGTGCAACGCGCAGTAGTAGATTCGGCGGTAGAAGAAATTAATCGATGATACGAAACGTAGGATCGCGTTATCGCGGCGTATGCTGGATATGAGTAGGACGTTGATGCAAGCTCGTAACGAATGCAAAAATTAATGGTACTCCGAAATGTAATTACATCACGGTACATCAGGGTACTCGACGTTTCATAGCTTAACGCGATCCAAGTACCGCGGAATTCTCCAATTGTCGAGAAATAACCTGAAAATTGAGTTTGAGATCGGCTCGTAACTAAATCGATCAATCCGTCATAAGGCAGAGAGAGGGGGAGAGAGGGAGAGAGAGATAAAGCGAAGGAAAGAAAAGCAAAGCGGAGCAAAGCGAAGCGGTAATAAAAATAAAAAACTCTCGAATTGGTTCCCGAAGCTCTCTTCGCGCGAGCTCGTCGGTTCGTTTTATTCGTCGATCGACTTAATAGCGAGCGTTGCGTCTTACGTATTAGCAGCCAATCAAGTGCTTCGATTATTATCGCGTTCGAGTTAATCAGTGCGTTCTTACTTTGTACGCGATACGAGAAAATTACGTCTTTCCCTCAAGCGTCGTTACATCGGCGTTCGTTAGCGCCGACATTTAACGGCTGCTTTCCTTCTTGAATTACCATTGGGGATGGTAATATTCCGCATTCCGAAAAGTTTCCAGTTGATTAAAGGCAGTTAAGTCTCCGTCGCTTCGACATAAAAGCTTGGCGGATGTTGCGAGCCAGCCGGAGTATATCCCAGCGAAGAATGGCTGCCGCTACGGTTGCCTTGTAACTACCGAAAGCGACTCTTTTTGCTTCGTTTCCTCTTTTCCCTATTTCTCTCTTTCTTCTCAACGACAAAACGAATCCACGAGGACTATGGCGTTCCCCATTATTCCGTTAAAACGTCAAAATTCCGTGTACGCGGATCTCTCCGGCAAGTAGAATTATCGGGACGTGTGCGATGGAAGAGAAGTCGTTGCTCTTCCCGAAATTCATAGAGTTCGGAAGCTCGCTGGCATCTTCGTAAGAGAGGAAAGTGAGTCGCGACGAAACAGGCCTCTCCGACATCGACTACGCGACTCTTTGATCGTATCTACTACTCTGCCATATTTACGGATAATGTAATTAAGTACACGTCCATGCGTAGGTAACTTTTTAATTATATCATTCGGGCGTGCAGTATCGCTCGGACGATAATTAACGAGAACGTCGGCGAACCCAATTGCGACGGGAAGATATTGTATTTCACGAATGGTCGAGCGAACCCCGTTCGTTACGTACTCGAACGAATCCGCAGACTTTTTTTTTGCGAAAGTTTGCATCTAGGCAAAGATATCGATTTCGCAAGGGACAAATAAAGATCCGGGTGATCGTTTTAATCGATACCACGAGACGCGTCTCGTTCGATTATTTGTTAAAGGACTACGAGTAGGGGGAGAGAGAGAGAGAGAGAGTAGAGGGCGGGGGTTAATATCGGCTATGCGGAAAACGTGTTCGCCAGAGGTGGCTAGAAGTGATAAGAGGGTTGGGCTTCGACTATAGAGGAGTTAATGCGATCAGCACGCAGAGTAGTATCCCGTGGGAAAGAGGAGATCACGGATGGCATCCACTTCGGTGATCGCGCTTCGTTGCTCGTTTCGAATAAATAGAACGATTATCTGCGGTAGTAATGATTAAAGGCCTAACTTGTTTAATCCCTTGGCTCGATGCAACTTGCCCTTTTCTTACCTTCGTTGAGAATCGTCTCCCCATCTTGCGAGATTTCCAAAGTAGCAGGAATAATTCATCTTGAAAAGCACGCTCAAGACGAAGGAAAAGCGATGAAGAATGCTACGTACGAACGAGCTATGGGATATTTATCATTTTCAATCTACAAGGAAAGCCGAATGAAGCCCTAATGAAAGAGATCATGTTAGAGAGATACGAGAAAGATATAACGGGAAGAAAACAAAAAGAAACGTTGCCGTGAGAAGGTAGATTTCGAGATTACGGACGAAAGAAAGTATCGTATCTCGATATCGAGATGGCCGATCGATATGGCAGACGGTAGAAATCAGCGTCGCAAAATGACTCGAATTCTCCTGACCTAGAGGTATACGACGCGTAGGTAGCGACGAAAGATGATGGAGGAGGATGAGAGGACAGGAAAGGAAATTTTATTGGCGGTCAATCGGCTATATGGGATTATCCGTTGCGGTTGTGTGCGCAGGAACGCGCGCGTATGTACACACCGAGCCCTAATCCAGTTGGGGTTGCCTGGATAGTTTGTCGATACACACCTATGACACGGTATAACTGTATATACGTCTCCACGTATGTCCCTACGTATGTCTCTACGTATGTACGTACATATACCGTAGGTACGTATCTACCTGCACACCTAGTACACGTCCGCGCGTCATCCAAACTCACACGCGGGAACACCGAGAGGCACAGATGCGCGCAATTCCATACAGCGAAAAGACACATGGACGCTCGTACGTGTCGCGTAGGCGCGAGTATAGAGTTGACAAGGCCAACAATGCGGAGAACGTTCCGACCGCAGCGTAAATCGCATAAAATCCTATCGTGCGTCCTTCTTCGCCTCCTCGTTGCTCGGTACGCTAAACGATAGACTTTCCCATCGAAGCGAGTAAGTCCTTTTCGATCTTCCATTTCTATCCCTTTGACGTCGACGATTAACGCCGATATTTCGTTAGTTCGTTCGTGCGCGCTTTCCTAATAAATTTCGTCGATTCGATCCTTTTTTTTTGTATACCACGTTCGACTCGTCCAACGTTCGCGCGTACGGTCGTAGATACAACATTCTCGATTAATTTATCGCGTACGAACGAAACCAGTGGTAATTATATAACGTGGAGCATCATCGATACGACCACGGGATTTTATTTCTTTTATGGTATATCACCTCGTAGATAAGTATTTTCACCGAAGGTAACGATAGTAATGATATCGCGTCAGATAAGAAGTAGAAATATACGAAAATAATTATCGATGGGAGTTGCAATTTCATCGTGCGTTCGTCGCTCGAAGCCCGCGGCACGGCGGCTCGACCCATTTAGCATTTTCAAAAGTCGTCGTCTATGAGAGATCGATCGAACTGCCCGGGGATACCATTAACGTCGCCCGTTCTCTCTCTCTCTCGCGCGCACGTACCCTCCTTCGGGCTAGACCACAGAGAGCGAAAGAGTCTCGCCTGCGTTCATTAAACACCTCGAGACGCCTTAACGCAGGGATTTTTGTACCTTTGGATAAGCATTCTGTCCCCCCTCCCTCCCTCTCTCTCTCTTTCTCTCTCTCGCTCTCTTGCCTCGTACGTGGCATGGATACGTTCTTGATTATTTTTCGCTCCACGTTCCTTTTCGTGGAGGCGTGACAAGCGAGAGAAGGAATTCATTTTTCATTCGAGAAGAAGAGATAACCCGAGATGTATGTCGGCGTTGGCTCGGTCTTATTCCGAATCGTCCAAAAGGTGGAAAAGTACGGAGAGAGAGAGAGAAGGAGACCGAAGACGAAGGTCTAACGCGAAACGTTATCGAGGTCCTCTTTTAAAGTTTGCCTCGTCGAGTTTGGCGTTAAACGACGCAGATCGTTTCTCGCGTCGCGAATGGAGTGACTTTTTATATATTCGCCGCTTTCTCATCAGTTTCGTTGCGTGCATCTTATCCTTATAAATCATCCGTATAAATGCGTGCGCTTGTATAATGCTTCCCGAATGCGGTCTGTCGTAGAGAGATAAGAGAGAGAGAGATTCGTAGGTACTTAGGTATATCGATAGCAACGATCGACCATGCTTGATTTCGTGCGAAAGTAAATTGCTAACGTTAAGATGCACTTTACGGTATCCGAGCGTTCGACAAAGAAAACAGAAAGCTGTGAGACCCTTAGGATAAGGATTTCGACCCCGTTCGAATATACTACGTGTACACGTACACGTATATACAGACCCTTCGAAATTCGATCCTCTTTTCATCGTCCTAAAAACATAATCAAACTTCATGGACGAGCATGGACTGTGTAAGGTATATAAGGGCCGATGCTCCTATTCTTGCCTTAGGGCTTTCTCGCTTTTTCTCTTTCTTTTTACAGAAGCCCCTTTCATCTTATACCTATACTTTTCTCTCTCTCCTTTAGCGTCGAACAACCCGCTGAGAGCAACGTCTCCTCCCCGTTCGCCGCGTCTTCGCTCGCCCAGGGCGTAAATTGGAGCATAAAAGATGACGCTGGGGCTTGATAACGTTATCCCGCGATAGGGAAACTTTTTACCTTCCGACCGTTCCTCTTACATCAGCCACACTCCCGTCACACTTTTGCCGGGACAAAGGACTTTTCTCTTTCTCTCTTTTCTTTTCCACTTTTTTCCTCTGTCTGTTTCGAGTGACAATTTATCGAGCATTCCTACGCGAGTTCGAAGTAGGAGGGAAAAAATGTCTGAGACGTTTTACTATAATCGAAGGAAATCTATCGCAATTTGGTCTAGCTTTTGGACGGATCGTTCGGGTACCCCTTATAAATCCAACTGGGAAGGAGAGAAGATCTCGAACGCCGTCGTTTCTCATCTCTGCTAAAAATTGAGGCGGTATAAAGGAGAAACCCGAAGGTCTGTGGATAACGTTCCTTCGCAATAAATAATCGTCTTTCTTTTTTCGTGCTCGTTCTTCTCTTTCTTTTTTACCTTTATTCTTCCCTGGGCGAAACAATAGAGGCAGGACGATGTTGTTTACTGGAGAAGTTGCGTATAGGTATATGGGACGCGCTTCGAACAGTTGCTTAGAGAAGCACGAGGAAGAGCACAGGGAAGTGCTTTCAGGTCGCGTTAGAAGGAAAACGAGCCAGGTGTAGCGAGCACCGTGCTCTTCCCGATACAAATGGATGTAAATTGCGAGAATGAAAAGGCGTTTGTGTGTACGTCGCGAGAGTACGGGCACGAAAACGCATCGGAAGCTCTTTTCTCGGTGAACGAAGATGCGAACACATTTCTCTCTCTCTCTCTCTCTCTCTCTCTCCCTCTCTCTACCTGTAGCGATAGTCAGCCGTCCGTCGAGCAGAAAAACGCTAGACATCGCGATCGTCTTTTCCATTTTCTCTCGATGTTTTCGCACGATGCGGTCAACGACTCTCGATACTGCTTTTTCTCGATACTTTTACTCCGATTTAATCCATTTCTGGGATGCAATCTGTCGTATCGTAGTTGCGCTAAGGCGTTGTGAAATTATACTTTGTGAAATTGGAGACATCGTTTAACGGCGCGAAACAGATGGATACGTACGTATGTGCTTTAAATAACGAATTTGCTTCTTTCTTCTCGAATCTACCGATGTATCATATTCAACTAATTATAAAGTATTTTTTATCGTCGATCTTTATTGCGCGAAACACGCTTTGCTATCGCTATTTATGATAATCCGAGAAACTTGGAATAGCGATCCGGTGAAAGGTCAATGACCCACGAAAGAAGGATCGAGTTTATCGCTCTTATGATCCGCGATTTATTCGCGTTATCCGATTCCATCCGTTCGTCCGTTCAAAGGGTAAGGATATCCTTGGTACACAAAAGAATCGCTTCCTTATTTCATGGCATTGAGTTTTTCGCTTATTCGAACTTGCGAGACTATTATTCGGCCTTTCTTCTCTCGAAAGAAAAAGAAAGAAGAAGCGGGTATCTTCTTGCGGGATATCGTTACGCGTTGATTCGCCAAAGTCCTATAAAGATCCGTGCTCGAAACTGATCTCGAATCGAACGATAGGAGCAACGTCCGATTTCTGCTAAAAGAGCCGTACATCGTTTTCTTTTGAATTAAAGTTAAATCTTATTCTCAGACGCGCTTAAAACATTTGTACAATTTTTAACAAGATCGACGACTAAAAATTCGAATCTATCTATGATTATCTCGTGCAATGACGACGATTTATCGTTAATTGTTCGTATTCGTGGAACGTAGTATCGCGAGATCGTTAAGAGAAAAAGAGAAGCTTTCCTCGAAGATGTCTCCGGCAACGCGAGTATGTAGGTAATTAACGCGGAAGATCGTACTTGGGAATTTCTCTCGAGAATTCACGATAATAGCGAGTTAGGTTGCATATGGCGAGGATCAGTTACGCGATAAAGAAGGTTTTTGTAGCTACTAAGATCTGGTTGCTTTTCGAGAAATTATATGTGTCGCTACGTCTCTCGTATATACGTCTTTATGCCTTTAAAGACGACGTATTTGTCTTCGTTACGCGACGAGAGGTAAACGAGAGAGAAAGCATCGAATTATACCTGCGATATTATCGATCGAGGTTATTTAAAAAGATTTCTTCGATCGTGACTGAAAATACCGGAGCGTCAAACTAAAAGCGTTTCTTCTTTCGTTGGATAGTCGATCGTGACGTGGCATGGAAGAAAAGAGGAGCGATCGGGAAGAATTCTTTGCCTCCGTCCTTTCTTCTTCTTTTTCCATTCATATCCCTTGGCGGTTTTTCACGACTTTTGACATGGCGTTGGGGGAAGGTGCTGGTAATAGAAAGAAGAGAGAGAGAGAGAGAGAGAGAGAGTTACGAGGGTAGAAGAAGCATACAAATACAGACGTACGAACGCACAACCCTCCGATGTATGGACTACACGCTTGGCCGAGATAACACAAACTGTCCATTTTCATAAAAGTCGAGGGGGAACGGTTGTCTTCGCCATTTCGCTATGCGCCAAGACTCGTCCGCCATTTCCGCTTCTCTCTTCTTACATTCGCGTCCGTCTTCGTCCTCGATTTTTCGCGAGATTCGACACCGACGAACGTCATTTCCTCCTGTACGACGCGTTCCTTTTTTCTTCCGTCTCTCGTATCGAAAGTCGATTGATAAACATATCCGCTGGCCGAATGAGAAAGCTCTCCTTCGTTTTTCGTCGCGTCTGATAATTACCGGAGCTCGTCAGAACTTTTCGCGAATCTCTTACATCGTCGCGTTCTTGTAAACGGCAGCGGCTACGTGCGCGCGAACGTAACCATAGCGGATACGCGAGCGGAGTCGAAAACGGCAATGTGCCAACTCCTTAAACAAACATAAGCCTTAAAGCGTTAGCTCGCTTAAACTTGGCTCACAGAGTTTTGGCCCAGTTAGGGTGCTACCCGCGTACGGACTTGCAAATTACGACTTTGGAGCGCGGGCTACGCCAGAATGGACCTCTGAATCATTCCTTCCTACTTCTCTCTCTCTCTCTCTCTCTCTCTTTGCTGTAGGACCTACGGCTAAGTTGCCTCGACGAGACTGTGGTCTTATCGTGTACAACGAACGTGCTGCGAGTCGAATTAAAAATATATAGATCGTTTCAAGGATGAAAATTTCACTCGTCGTCAGATTTTTCTTCCTTTCTCGTACACGCGAGAATATAGAGATCCGTAAATGATCGAACCACTCGTTCGGTGTACTTTCCACGACAACGGAAGGTAATCCCGCGAGGACGAAGCAAACTCGCTTTACGGTATCCTCCGAATGGTTGGTCGTTCTCCTTTTAGGTTCGTCGATGATTTACTCCTTGTGCCCGCACTTTTACTCTTCTTCGTATCCCTTTTCGAAAGAGATCGTCTCGCATGTGTCGATATCTTAAGTAACTACGAACCGTATCACTGAATCATTTTACGTTAATATCGACTATAGGACTAGAGAGCAACCGTAGTGGCAAGTAAAGCGCGAAACCTTGAAAATTTTGCTTGACGTAGATGACGACGTAGACGTCGTCGAGAGACGACAGCCGTGAATTCGGAACGACTTTGTTCTCGATTCCTGGCAACGTCGAAAAATCTCGACGCGACTCGTACACGAATCGAAAAGACTTGCCGTTGTTCCGCTCGTAAAGCACGATCGTAAAATTTTCTCTCTCTCTCTCCCCCTCCTCACTCCAGCAAGTCCTCAGAATGCAGAAAAAGAACGAACGCTACGTCGAGAAGCAATAAAATATCGTTCCCCACGAACGAAGTGGAACAGGACAAAGTGTCGGCTTGGTCTTTTAACGATCCTCGTTCCCGAAGAAAAGAAAATCTCTGACCGAGGCGTTAGCTCGGCGGCGCGTGCTCACGGTCGTTATTGACACTGGATGAGCTCGAGATCGTCTCCGGTCGGATCGAAACTTTGATCATAAATTTTCTAACCAAGAGTACGAGGAAAGATGAGAAGATTTAGTATCTTCCATTGGGAAGGACCGGTAATACGGACGTGACGTAGGTGACAATAATCTCAGCTTTATGTACCGAACTACCGGTGATTCACGTACGTTTCCTTTTATCTTTACGGTGGATTTTTTGCGAAAAAAAAGGACGCGTCATCGGCGAATCTTACTTGATTTAAAGAGACTCCGTTTCGTCGTACGAAGAAAAAAACGACTAGAGAAAAAAAAGTATCAACGAAACGTCGGGGAATGGGAAGGAAGGTTTCGCTTCGGCCGTAAAATGATTCCAGGTTACACTCGTAGTACTTTTCGAGCCAGGCGGCGGCAGCCGATATTGGCTTCGAATCGAAAGCGACCTCTTCGGGTAGACGGTTTGAAGTTTCTCAGACTAGCAGGACGATTTACGAGCTCCCAAGGGAACGGGCTATCTTTCCAGAAAGTAATACTTTCTTCTCGGCGAGAATACCGGATACCTTCGATGTAGTAGCTAGCCCCCGGAGCTAGCTCGGAGTTAGCTCCGGTAAACCGCTCTGGCGAGTCATGCTTGCCTCTATCTACCGCTTTTTGTGCCTTGCCTCGTCATCGCGTTATATACCTTGGCTGCCGTAGCAGTTGCTTTCGAAAAGTACATAGACACGGAATATATTCTCTTTCTCTTTTGACGAAGCGATCTTTCGCTCTTTCAAAATCCCCATAAATTCTCTCGCGTAGATTCCTACGAGACCACAACGTCGGCAATCTCCCACGCGTTCGCTCTCTCTCTCTCTCTCTCTCTCTCGCTCACTCTCCTTTCCCTCTTTCTATTTCCTAGCGAAATCATGGATTACCCATAGCGACGTTCACGCTAGACGCGCTGTCGCCGTTCGTAGCTCCGCTAGGTGGGAGGGTATTGATTTCCATTCCGGGCCGGCAGCATTTAATGCGAACGAAAACAAAGCGAGTCCGCGACGCTTCCCGATGGCCCTTATATTCGGTCGAGAAAGTCGATTTAATTAGTTTCACCGAGCAGCGACTTTTTATTCGTCGAAATAAACAAACGTTCGGTCGACTTGAAAGCGATTCGATCAAAGGGCACGACCCTCTTACTTAATTCTTACGAAAGGTCCTCGTTCGAGGAGATACAGTTCGTAAGGCACCTTCTCGGGTCAGTCCGTTCCTCTATCGATTAACAGCTAGACCGTGTAGAGCCGCGTTCTATGTACCGAAGGCATCAAACTCTCGTAGCAGTGCCCGTAACAAGGGAGACGTCAATGTCCTGTTCGCATCCTCCTGTGCGAATACAATCGAGCAAGTTCATCCTACGTTATCGAGCTTCGGTTTGACGAGAACTTTGACGGTGCACTCTTGTGGAACTCTCGAACCTCGTTGGTTCGATTTCGAGATCCGACATTAATCTCGACGCGTTCGAGCAGGACCCGGCGTTACGTTTCTGGCGATATTAGCCGCTAGAAAATATCCTCGAAAGCGCATCTACAGTTCGCGAAGACGGACGACCTTTTCCGTAAGGGTAAGTGCTAGAGAGTTGGAAGAGGTGGCAGCGTAGACGAGTGTAGCGAGGTGTCGGGAGATAGCGAGGTAGCGAGAAGGAGGAAGAGAGGCTACCTACCTACATACCTAGCCACCTACGTAGTAAACGAGCGAGAAAACGAGCGAGAAAACGAGCGAACGATGGCGAGAAGGGTGAAAGAAAGAGGTTGGAAGAAGAGAAAGCACGAAGAAGGACTAAACTCAATTACAAAAGTTACGGGCTGGGGGTCTTCCTCCTCGCCTCCCATCCACCTCGAGAGGAGAAGCTTTGGCTCTCTTGGCGTATCACCGATAGCGTTCCTTACTTCCTCCAGCCAGCATCCTCTTCGCTTCGCTTTTATTGCGACGAGTAGTCCTCTTCTCCTTCATCTTCTCCTTCATCTCCGGCTTCTTCCCAGGCTTCTTCTCGGGCTTCTTCTCGTTTTCCTACACTGCTTTAATATGCAAGACGCGACCGGTAGACAATATGAGAGAGAAATGGCGAGTTTCTAGCTGGTTCTTTCTAGGTGGGGGAGGGGGCCGTAGTAGGAGGCTTTCGAGGCTTCGCCGGAGAGACGCAAGGAGAGCGAGGAGAAGACGCCGCGTTGAAACGACGAGTCGGTCTTGAGGGACAACACGAGAGACGGGGAAAGATGGCAAGGAGAAAAGAGCTCTCTACGTTCGGAAAGGAGCGAGAATTTGTCACGTCCCCGGTATAGATTCGTCCTTCCCCTCGTCTTACGATTCGTTGCTCGTTCGAGTCATTCTCTTTCGGAAAATGAATTTGGGAACGTAAGAAGGACGACTTTGGAGAGAAGGATTCGGCGACTCGTACGCGCTCGTCTCGACGAAGAACCCGTCGAAGGGGAGGATACGAGACGAGCTTGCGACATCGATCGACGAGAATGGAAACCGGGGGGGGGGGGGGAGGGGGAGAAAAATAAGAGGAGCGAGGGGTGGCTCGAGCAAAGAAAAATAGGAAGCGGGGAGCAGCGTGGCTGGGATTTGGTCATGTCCGGCGTGGAGATGACAGTTCCGTTCGTCTCGAAGTTTCTTGTCTTTTCGTAAATGGGGAATCTTTACGTGACGAAACTGTGTTACACGTTTCGCACTGCAGCCGTCGTCTCCCTGCCGAGGAAATGAGTTTTTCTTTCTGGGGGTCGCACAGCCGAGGGTGGAAGACGAATTCGAAAGGAGGACCGAGGGATAGCTATGGACGATCGAAATGGTCCGATTTGCGAGTCCGATCTCGTTGTCTTCTTCCGAGCACGACTGATCGTTCTTCCGAGAACGAAAATACGAGTTCGAGATATCTTTGACGCGTAATCGCGAGTAACGTAGTAACGCGCCCGTTGGAAACGCGTGCTCGAGAACATCGATCGAGTCTTTTCGCCTTGGGGACTGTAAAGAGACTATACGTCGAAGACGATGAAAAAGTCATTCCGCATAATTCCATAGTTTACGCTCGCGTGCACCTGGAAGCGGAGAAGACGAGAGAATCGAGAGAGCGCGCCTCGGCTCCGATCGAATGGATTTATTTAGCGTAAACATCGATCGCTGGACGGATACCGCGTACGTGCCTAAAAAATGATCGTAAAGGGAGACGGGACGCGGGAAAGGAACGAGGTGTTACCACTCCGTACGTGTATTATATCATCGAGGGATGGGACAAAAGTTGAGCTCGTTAGCCGGCTTAATCCTCCTCTCTCTTGTCTCGAGGTCTCGCGCGAAATTCAAGGCAAGTCATCAGGAGACATCGTCTAAATCAATCAACGTTTGAAGCAAGATTAATCTCGTAGAACGCGAGGTAGTACGCCGTTGTAAACGAGATTGTTGTCATTAAGCTCGACGACAATGACACAATAACGAGGCTCGTCGAGAGCTCGTCAGGGTGAGAGCAAAATAGAAAGAGAGAGAGAGAGAGAGAGAGGGAGAGAGAGAAATTTAAGCTTAGGGTCGACGAATAACAACGGTGGCACCTCGATAGCACGCGAGCATTCCGCCGCTGGTAATGGACGGAGCGTAAAGGGGATAATTCGAGTTCCTCCAAACTCTCGACGCTCGCCTTGGAGACGAACCGGAGAGTCCAGTTTGCGTGAGAGATAACGTCGGAGCCTCGACGTCGTACAAAGTGTCTTGTACAAGCTCGCACCTCGGTTAGCGACCTCGGTGGTCGATCGCGCCGCCGGTGTGCGGTCTCCGTTACCGAGACAGCCGCGATTTCGAGCTGCGGTTAATCGCAGCGAAGAGGACTGCGGCGTCGACGCGTCAAACGTCCTTCCGCAATTTCACCTTTCCTCGATCGTTCGTCGGAGCTCGAAGGGAAAGTCGAGAGATGGAGTTTCCGACGATGGCGAGTCTTGGGACGACCCGCGTCGATCGTACTCGACGCTTTCATTCGTGCCTTCGTTTTACGAGCGATCCTTTCCAATCCTTTTTCGATTTCCAAGCTAGCGAAGCGTCCGAGATACGAGCTCGTAAGTAAAACGCAAAGACGAATGGACACCGAGGCCGAAGTGGATCCGTTTTGATACGCGAATAGAAGCGCGTGTGGACGTCGTCGTGGGAAGCTTTCGCGCTCGGCAACGTTTTCGATCGCATCGACGCGGAACGACGAGCGGATCGAAAACCGGTCAAAGGAAATTTTCCATTAATAGTTCGCTCTCCGTCCATTAGCTCGCTAACTGAATTTTTGTTTTATTCCCATCTCTCGTTCTATATCGCGTTTTCCCGAACCGCGTTGAGAGCAGGAACGCACCGGACCGGCGCGACCGCGGCGTTTGGCCAAAGTCACGAAGCGCACGGCCTCTTCTCTCCAGGCGGATCCGTGCAATAATTGATCACGCCCGGAACTCGCAGAAAACGGCGCTTAATCGTTTATCGGAAGGCCGGTTCGCGTTCGTCCAGCGTAGGCGTGTACTTCTTCCGAACGAACGTTTTCTCTTCTCCATTCTCTCGAACGAGCATTCTCGACCATCGAACATCCTCGCGACGAATCGTTTTCTAGCGATAATACCTATCCGGATCCGATCATTTTTCCATACGAGTCATAGAAACGATGTTCGTTCGTTCGAAACAGCAGGAAGGAGTTAACAACGGCAGCCACTACCTCCGACACCGCTACTTCGATATCGCCGCTACCCCCGGCTTCGTCGCACTTCGCGTCACGACGTGAACTATGGATCCGATGTGCAATCGAGTCGAACGGCTAATTCCGAACGTGAGACGACTCGAAATGTCTACGCGATGGCGATTACTCACCGCGCGAGCGAGCGAGCCTCTTTCTATGGAAAAGCATACCTGTTAGTCGATTTCGCCTTGTCCTTCGGTGATCGAGTTACCGGCGAATACCTATAAAATATGGACGCTCTGCGGCAAGTTTCTTAAACGTTGTTATCGCTTCGCATCCTTCGGATCGTCGATAGAGCGTGGAGACGCAACGGAGGAAATTAGAAAATTCTTTCGAATAATGGATTAATCGCGAAGAAGAAGAGTCGCGTCCGTTCGGCGTTGAACGACGAGTCACGTTTCTCCCAAAGACGACCGAGAGATCGCGGTTTGATTTACGAGCGATCCACGCCGTTTCTATGATACTTCTGAACTCGTCGAACAATGAATGGATCATTCCGGAAAGTACCTCCGCGCCGATCGTCGAAACAATCGCTTTGTATTCGACGCGTTGGATCCAGCGAGATAAGGAAACTTTCCTACCCTTTCGCATAATCGTCAAATCCGACGATAAGTAATACCGAAAGATGAAAATTCCAAACAGTGAAGCGAGACTCGGGCGATTCGAAAGTTACACGGCATTACCGCCAACGTCAAAGAAAAGGTTCGTTCTTGACAAATAAATGCGTATCGTTGAACCATGATCGACGTATCGCGAAACGCTCGCAAACGAGATACGACGTAACGTAGCATAGGATTTTCTGCGGACTAAGTTCGTTGCATCGGAAAACGATACCGTGTTTATGTTTCTGTTGCGGAGTTAACGAACTCGTGCATACGTACTCGTACAAGTCGATCCTACCGAGATCGTATCGAGTGGGAAATATCTTTTTTATTTTTTTTCGTCGTTCTTTTGTTTTGGAAATTTTTCGAACGATCAAATAAAAAGCACCGAGGATGGATAGGTACGCGTACGAAGCCATTTCGTTCCCAATATCGATTTCGAATCCGTCGAGTCGCGGTCGAATTTTTGCAGATTTTTTACGACAACAATGACTCAACGTCTACTCGTCGTTCCTCGCCACGCGTCCCTTATGAATCTTCGATTTTGTCGAAGGAAAGAGGGACCGTTAAGTTCTCATCTTCTTTGCGGTCACGCGGATCCTCGCCGTGCTGCTTTTGGAAAAAGGAAAGAGCAGTCGATGGCTGGGAAAATTTTTCTTCGTCGCGCATGCATAATATGGAAGAGGAAAAAGCGTGCGTGCTGGGAAAAGAGAAAAAAATATTCGCTGTCTTTCGTACTTCTCGTTCGCCAATAGGCGATAGCTTTTCTTTGCTTCGCACTTTTGACGGACGTATTTATTTCACGCTATAGAACGAGCAAATTCTCGTTAAAGACCGAAACTATTCGAAATTGCGAAACGGAGCTCCGTTAAGACTCGCGAGTACTGTATCAATTCCATAGAGTAGTAGTTACCCCTGACCAAAGTGTGGTATTGTCCGGCCTGTAACCGCAATGCGACGTGTTCTCTCTCTCGCTCTCTCTCGCTCACTTTCACGGCTATGTGCAAGTTTTAGGCTAGCTCGTTGGTTGTTAGCAAAGTAACAAAGCTCGGTAGAAATTCCAGCGTCGGACATTCAGCAGACCGCATTCAAGCCTTCTCGCGTGTCACAACGAAGTTTGTCTTGGAAAACGACTCCTCCGTTTTTCTCCGTTCGCACGACACCTCCCTCTTAATCTACACCGAATTTTTATCCTCGAAAAGTCCAAATACTTTCGTTCTCTCTAAGAACGTAATCTTTGAGAGAAGACGATGAACGTGGAAGGCGAATATCGTCGGACGGTATAATAAGGGAGTTAAACGCGAAGCTAGGTAGAGAGAATGAAAGATATCTACGACTCGACAAAGGGAGTCGCTTCGATCCGAGCACGGTCATAATCCGTGTATAATTTCCTGGCCTCTCCCGTTTCTGTGTTTGATCTATATCTCCTTGCTTTCCTTTATCCCGCTTGATGGAGCAGGTTCAGAACGCATTTCTGAGTAAGAGACGTTGTAATGTGGGTACTTCGACGGAAGAATGGAAGGAGTAACGGTGGATCTTGAAGGTACGATTGAAAAATAACCGAGCGACCCTCTTTCCAAGAACCTCGCCGATACGTGCTTCGCAGATTACGAAAGTCGATAAAGGATTCGATCGAAGCACGATCGATTAGCAAAGCGACGCTCGTATCCATCCGATCGTGCTAATAATCGAGTTCGATCGTATCGACGTACGTGATTTCGTTCTAGGAAAATGAAGAGATCGAAGAACGCTTTCGGGAATGTATTTCGTAGGATCTCGACGGCGACGCTGAACTCGGAAAATGAGCTCGAGGTAGAGAGTTGTAAAGATAAAACTCGATCGAAAGAAATGCACGTGGGAACGCAGCGCGAGAGGAAGGGAGAGCATCCAAAAGAGTCTCTTAGAGAGGAGCGAGTGTGCGTGTGCCGGAAATATCGACGCACGGTGCCGTTAGCCGCGTTACCCGCCCACGTTCTCGAGGCTTATTGCCGTCTCTCGCGTAATCGAACGATCAGGAGGCGGGTGGCGCGATTCGTCGTAGGGTCGCTTCTTCCGTCGAATGTGCGACGACTACGAAACAAGCAGACGTGGTCTGCTTTAGAATTCCAAGGAGACCTTCGCTCTCCATTTTTAATATAAGGACGGATCTTTATCTTCGACCGATGTTTACTATTCTCTTATTTTTCCCCGAGATCATTTACGCGCCGTTGCTTGCAACTTCTTTTCTCCCGTAGGAATTCAGGCGTTAGGCGAATTTTCGAAAAATTAGTTTCGGACGAACACCTTCGCGTTCTTCAGTCGTTTCGACGAAACAAGTCAAATTCCGTACGATGTACGACGAAATTCCGGAATAGTTTTCTATCCATATTCCTCTTCTTTGACGACATTTTCCCCTTTTTCTCTCTCGAGGGAAGGGAAAAAAGCGATGGGAGAAGTCACAGTTCGTTGGATGAAAGTCAACCCGATTGAATCTTCGCGAGAAAATGCATCGACGATCTCGATGCACGTTAGAAGAAAGGCAACCGCTGTTCCTCCCTATCCCATATTTCCGAGTTCTTCTCGTCTAATGCTCTTACTCCCAGTCTCGACGCCATTTCTTATTCTTTTCCTTCTTTTTTCTGCCATCCTCCCTCCTCCCTCCTCCCTCCTCTCTCTTTCTCTCGCAAGCTTTCGTCAATTTCCGTCCTATCCGTAGGTTGGAACTTTATAAGCGAAAGAAAGGGGCGTTCTCGCAATTACAAACGTTTGTTGGTATCGTGGTCCGTGGCGGAAAAGCACGACGTAGGCGAGAGAAAGAAAGCTGGCAACGCGTTTAGTCGTTCCGTTCCACGACGTGCTTCCGTAGGTCGCGCGTAAAAAGGATCGGCTCGCCTCGAATGGTCGACAACGGAGAGTGCGATAAAAGCGTGCGTGAAAGCTGCGAGAAAGGAACGATAAACGAGTGGAGAGTCGAGAAGGAGAAGCGAGAATAGGGGGACTGGGAGTCGTCTTGGATGGACCATCTCGAGGGTTTCGAGCAGCTGTTGCAGCGTGAACTTTAAGAAACTAGGGAGGAAGGAAGGAAGGAAGGAAGGAAGGAAGGAAAGGAAAGGTACTCGACGTAAAAGCAAGACTGCTGTTTACCGTTACGACCATAACCGGTGTTTACTTTCGTCTTTGGGACGAGTCGTGATCGAAGACTTTGGTCGTTGCGAGCGATGGACGGTGCGCAAGGTTCGCACAGTTCGCGAAGAAAAATGAAGCGTAGGTACGTTCGCGTTACTCGTTTTATTTCCTCGCGAACGCTAACGATACGTTCATCGATCGTGAAAACGATTCGGGTCGAAATATACGAAAGACGTTAGACGTAACGTCCGTCGGAAACGTTAGGTCTCGTTCCGTAGCAAGGAATGGACGCTCGAGTCTCCGGTTAGGCGCTACTCGAGGAGAGACAAGGTTCTTTCGACTTTAGAAGCGTTCTCTCGCAAAGCAGCGAGTTTATAGCAAGCTCTGTACCGGACGCTACGACACGCGTCTACGCGTCTCGTATACGCTTCGTCGTGCGTTAGCAGCAGCGTTGGCTCACCGAGAGGAAAGTGGAAAGCGTTACGTAGTCGGGTTTACACGTAGGTGTGCTTTACGATGCGTCCCGGGAGCGGTTTAACGGTGTGCGTGGATAAAAGGATCGGGATGAAGAAGTAGAAGAGAAAAAAGAGAAGGAGGAGAGAACAGAGGCTACTATCCAAGGCTGCTCATACCCTCTGGCTATAAAAATATAAGCGAGAACCATCGGCGGATGGTTCGTAAAGCCAAGGACGACAGGGATATGCTTTCAAGCTGCCTTTTTGCCCGCGAGCCTTCCCTCTGCGATTCCGTTTGAAACTCTATCCCCGGCAAGCGATCCGCCGCCAATTCTTTCCTCGAACCCTCCTATGTATCTTCAACGCGATCGAGAATCGCGATCGACGAGTGAAGGGCCGATCCTTGGCCTCCTTTGAGATCTTTCGTTCCTCTCTAACTTTGCGCCCTGTCCCGCTTTCTTCGCAATTAGTCTCTCGAAGATGCAAAACGTTGCCACGAAAATTCTTTAAATGCCGCGGCCTCGTTCGTGCGCGGTAGAAATTAAGAGATTTAAGGAAGACTCAAAGAGAGAAATGAAAAACAGAAAAAAGATGTCCCGACGGAATAGGCGAGGAAACGTTTTCTCTCTGTCTTCAAATGGCAAAGCTTTCTTCAAAGCTGTCTTCTTTCTTTTGCCTCTCTGCAAAGTCACGTTCCAAAGTCTCTTGCGATAAAATTAAAGGATTATTTTTCTATCTCGATGATGCGTCTAGACAGGCTGCCACGAAAAAGAGTCTTTTCCTAAACTTATTCGCGATGCGCGAAAGAAAAGGGAAAAGAGGAAATCGCCTAATGAGAAATCGAATGGATAATTGTCTTTCTTTCTTAGCCGACGAAATAAGCGGTTTGGCACGATGTTTCGATAAGATCTCCGCTCGATCGTTCGGCCGACGTCGTTATCGTCGTGGTCCTTGCTTTTCATGCAATTTGCATTATCCAGATGCGATAATGCACGATCGATCTAGAGAGACGCATACTTCCACCTACCTAAACGGGATATTGCTCTCGATAATACGCAGTGATTCTAACGGGGGATAGGGTAAGCGCGAAGAGGAAGTGCTCATGCGCGCGCGCGCGTACTCAGAGGGAGAGAGAGAAAGGGGAAGAGAAAATCGAGTACGAAGCCATTTTCACCGCGTGAGTGCGGTTAAGCACCGGTCGATAGTAATTTTCTCTTTTTTGCTTTCTTTCTTTTTCTCCATCCCTTGGCAGGTCGGGAAAGAGGCCGAAGTAAAATCATGAAAATGATCCACCTTTTTCCCGTGACAGGCCGGATTCAATTCCCTCTCTTCTCTCGCCGCGGCAGCACAATTACAATCAACGTAACGACATTTTCTAGAGCGTACCTACTCTCTCTCTCTCTCTTTCTCACGCGGTTTGACGAGCTCGCTTCATCCACCGCAGTAGCCAGCAGTAAGGCAGACAGCTAGGCAAGCAGACTGACTGGCTGGCTGGCTGGCTGGCTGGCTGGCTGGTAGATATTCCAAGATTTTTCTTCTTGCGTTTGTAAAATCCTGGAAAATTAGTCGACGTACGTCTAAATTAATTCCCACAGAATTTTTCTATGCATTGTATCTGGATCGAGTAAAGGAGCGTCGCGAAACTAGAAAGAAATCTTCCTACAAAGTTTTTTCTTCGTTTCTTCTTTGATACTTAAAATTTATTTCGAAAAGCCACGGAAAATTAAAAAGTATGTAATCTTTTGGATATACTTTACGCTCGGTGAAAGAAAACAAAGAATAGAAGAATGAAAAAGAAGAGGTAGAAAAAATGAAGAAAAAAAAGGAACTATAAGAGAGACTAGGTTCGAAATGCTAATATTACCGTTGTTTCTAGCGTAAGAGAATCGCTCGTTATTCTCTCTCTCTCTCTCTCTCTCGATGCGCGATGTCCGTTAGTTCCAGTCCTGGAAACACGATTTCCGTGAACGTGGAATAACGCAGCAGGCACACGGAATCGTATTTTCGACAGTGGATTACCCTTTCGAGGGCCGGGCTTTCCCTACACTCATCCTTCTCTCCCTTTCTCCCTCCTATCTCTCTCTCTCTCTCTCCCCAATTGCGCACTCAACGTTCGTGGTACGAGTGTCTCGGCCGCGATCGTTCCATTTCCGCCTCCATCAGCAACGCCGTTGCTGGTTGCTGTTCGTACCACATCACTGGTAAACGACGGTACCAGTAGTGGTGACTACTTCGAGGTTGGTACTGGTAGTACTAGTCCCACTACGATGACAACTATGACGACGTTGACAGCTGTAACGACGACGATCGACGACAACGACTATGCTACTGATGACCGCGCAAATGCGACTTAACTCGTTGATCCACGATTCTTACGATTAATAAAGGAAAAGGAAAAGGAATAAGAGACCGTGGAAATCTTAGAATAAAGGAAAGAAATGGAGAGAAAGGGAAAGAGTTAATACGGAATCTTCTCATTTACCTAGCGCTTTTTAACGTTTCCCACGTTGCGTCCGTGTCGGCGTCTCTTCTCGTCACGAGCTTCCTGTTTCCTTTTGCGCCAAGATCCTAATATTTCTTTTATAATTCGCTCGGAAAGTGCGCTACGGTCGCGTACGCCTGACTGAAGTTAATTCGTTAAGGGCCTAAGAAACGATATCGAACCACGGAGGAATGCTTTTACTTGTTCGAACGCGATGCCGCGTACGTAAACCTCCCTTAGGGATCCATGGAAAAATCGGGTAATCCGTCTGGCACGATTAATACGAGAATGGGATAGAGCGTATTACGAAGGAAGATGTATCGGACGAGAAAAAAAGAGAGGAACGATGAAAATAGCGACGGATGCTTTTTTAACGCGATGTCAAAGTTCGCATTTCCACGGATCTTTGAACGATGCTATCGAACGAAAGATTTCGAGCTATTTTCAACGTAATCGTTTTCTATTGTTTCATTTTTTAATATACAAAAGTAGAAGAATACGTCGCGAGAGCCGAGGTTTTCCTGCCGTTTAAAAATTCTTTCCTGTTGGACGTGATTACACTTAACGCGTGCCATACCCAACGGTTAGAACAGATACAGAGAGAGGGAGGAAGTCCCTCTGCAGCTATCTCATTCCTCATCCCAGGAATTAATTTATTACGGTGAAAAGAGACCGGAGGTGGGAGTGTTTGTCTCGCGCTAACGTTAACTCTCCTAATGGGTAACAATGTTTGCAGGGACCGTCACGGACGATGGAGCGGGAAAAGTGTGCGAGGTAGAGAGCGCGACGGGCGAGAGCGAAGACTGATGGACTTTTTTATACGGACTGACCTAATTAATATGTGAGATATAAGCGCGAAATTACGCGCGCAAAGTGCACGACGGTGGTTCGAGATTTTCCAAACGTTCGTTCCGATGTTGTCGATACTCTTTTTCGTTTTTTATTTCTCATAGCATTTCCTTTTATTTCAAAGAATTCGATCGTCCGTTCTCGTTTCGTTCGAAAGAAATTACGACGTTCCGAAGCAAGGCGTTATTACGTTCCCTCTTCCAAACGTTCTAAACAGAACGAAAAGTTTTCGATAGTCGATAGATATTTTATTCGCCGACCGAGCCGCGACGAGAGAAGTCCGGAATTTCAGTGACGCGAGATCATGCAAATTGCATCGGAAGCACCGGTCGACATACGTTGCGGAGCTTAAAGTATGAAGGACATTCTGTTTGCACGAGCAAAATCGATTACCCATTTACTCACCAGCAGCCGGTTTTTCGAGGAGAGTCTCCAATCGAAAGTTCGTCGCTTAATACGTGCTATATCGCTTTCGCGATCGGTTTCAATGAGATCGCTTACTCTCGACGGGAGAACGATTTCCAGAAATAGAAGGCTAAATATGAATTCATTCGTATTTATTTATTTGCTCCATAAACTTGAAAAGATCAAAAAACGGACAATGACTGGATTCTTCTCGAAGATCGCCATAAAGCAACGATAACGGACGGATTTCCGTGGAATCGTTACTCTCGAATCTGAAACATTGTAAACGCGTCATAAATTTCATGCCCTGTTTCTCACCTGATCGCCGGGAGAGCGTAAAACGCGACTAAAAAGAAAGCTGCGCAGCCGTGAATGCACGTTCGATAAAGCATAGCCGTCGTGAAAACGCGCGCGCGACGCTTTGTCCCTCTTTCGCTCCTTGTAAACTCAACCACCCCTCTTCGACTACTACTACCATCTCGTACCTTCTCTTGACTCTTCAAGGGTCTTGCAAATCATAACGCGGACATTGCGTAGGAGGGTGGCTTGTTGTTCGCAAGAAAGTGATCGGGCGGAATGCAAAAAAGGAAAAAGGGGAGAGAGAGAGAGAGAGAGAGAGGAAGATAGACCCAAACGTCCTCACTGAATTTTATGTCGTTTCCACCATTCGGTGGCTTCCATTTCCAGTCCGGCGCTAGCGACGATCGTAATTCAAACACGATCTAGGATATAGAGAACGAACGAACAAACGTCGTCGTCTCCGTTCGCTTCCTCTCTCTTACCTACACCTCTTCACGGTTTTCTCGCTCGTAACTCATGTCGACTCTTGGTACGTGGTTTTCTCTCCCCCGTACCTTCTTTTTCACCCGATAAATTCGATATTTGTTTCAACTTTTGTATCTACCTCTCTAGTGGAGACTCTCTCTCTCTCTCTCTCTCTCTCGCTAGCTATCTATTTATTTATCTATCTCTTGCCCATATAGAACGGTTGCTCTATCCGCAGTAGTCAGGACTTGCTCGAATCAGACGCTTGTTCTTTATTCCTCTCCCTTTCAACGATTTAGCCTCCCTTTTACATTCGCGTTCCTATCGTTTTTCTGATGGGCCAATGTGCAGCTCGCACTACACTCGAGACTCGTGTCAGACGCACGCGCCCGATGATGGACGTCTGCCATTACTCATCGCGAGTATAGACGTACATAGATATAAATGCGCGCACGTTTCTACGCGTAATTGTGGTAGGGTGAGCTCGCGCACATATAAATTGGAATTATAAGTAAGAATTACAAGAAGGACGTAAATACGTGAACCGACGACGTGAATATTTGATACGCGCGTCGATAAAAAACTTTGAAAGATACCTCGAACGATTTGTCGATGCGTTTATTATCGTTGAGCGAGCGAACGAGAAGATACTCGATCCGAAAGATCAAAGACGAATCTTGCCTCGATGTTTTGATTATCCGCGATCGAGTTTCTATCGATTCGATCGAAAGTGCTGCGACGATGTTGACGAGTGCTGTAAAGATTTGGTCCGGCGTGAAGAAGAAACGCTAATCGCTTAATAGATCGTTGGAGCGTTAGGACGAATATCTCCTTTGACTTTTCGAAAATGCTCCGGTTCGTTACTCTCCGCTAGTTGGTATTTTCCAGAAAATTCAAGGTTTATCGTTTTCGAAAAGTTTCAGGAGTTTCCTGCCTTCTACGGCGACATACATCGTTCCGAGAGCTCCGAGGTTCTCATATTATACGGAAAATCATAGGAAACGCTTCTATCTCCTCGTCGTGGTCGTTTCGTACAGAAACACGTACACGAACGTTGCCGCGGCTGTTTACGATAGCGCATCCACAGAACGAACCTTCGTAAGTACTCACGACCGCGAATCGTCAGGAACTCCAACGCAAAACTTTGAAAAATATATCGTCGCTTTATTGCCTGCGCGCATCGATGCGGATGAGAGGAGAAAAGGGATGACGAGGCAGGAAAAAGAGAGAAAGAGAACGTCGCTCAAAGTAGAATTATTTATGAATTATTTACGCGTAGGAGACGGGCAGTATGGTTTTGACGTCAACAAAACCAGAAAAAAAGAGAAAAAGTGAAACAAGAAACAGAGGAAAAATAAAAAAAAAAAAATCGTCGACGATTCGTTTCTCTCGTCTGCATATGAGCGTGCGAAGATTTCACAGTGACGTAGTCGCGTTTCGTTTCTTTTTATGTTTTTCTTTACACCGCTCGATGAAATTTGTTTTCACAGATTTTTTTATTAAAAACTTTTCCATCTATCTCGTACGTAAAAGTAGAAAACGTTCGTTCGTTCGTTCGTTGCTTTTCTCGTTTCCCTTTTATTCCGCGATAATGTGTAATTACGATACAAACGAAATACACGCGTCTTTCCAGATCCGTTCCCTTGGAAGCTTTCAAGACATTTTGACGTCGTTTTTTAATTATCCGTGAAATTTATATACCCGATGCAGCGATCAAACGATCGAGAGAGCGTCTCCTTTCTCGGGAAAAAATTCGATTACGCGCTCGGACGATAGCTTTGCGTGGCTTTGTCGTTCGACGGTTAAAAAGACGGTCACGCGTTTCATATGCATTGTCGTGACAATTACGAAACGCTCGAGGGACAACGATAGAGAAACGAATATCGAACGGTACGCGCTTCATAGTTTTCGCGTTTCCTCTGTAAGAAAACGTCGTGATATCGATACTGATATCGATATTGACTCCTACATGGAGTCAATTCTTCTTTCGTACAGTTTGAAGACTCCCTTCTATCGGCGGTGAAGTTAAAAAAGTTTAGTGCGTGTGTCTATATATATATATATATGTATATATATATATATAGCACACACATATATAGATGCCTATATATGTAAGAAAATTTAATCGAACGTTAACTCGATTAGAAACAGTGAAAAAATTTGAAAAGTTGTCCGAATATGACGGGAGGAGAGAGTCTTTCTAGTTAGGTAGTAATCTTTAGGATATTTTCGACGTACGAGTTTCATGTACAAGTTTAATCTCTGTCTCCTTGGGCTCGACGTTCCTGTCGAACCTACGAACCGAGATCCCGCTTTTACTCTCGCCGTTCTTGATAGTTATAAAATTTAATCCAAGTACTTAGACGTGCACGTAGCACGTTCATCAAATTTCTTGGTCCTTCTGTGCTTCGCTCGATATTATTATCAAGGATATCGAAGACAACCCTGTCTTTACGATCAACCTATGGCATACTTACTCGTCCTCGAGTCGCCTACGAAAACAAAGTCATAATGAGAATGTATGTGCTCGTTCATAATCCTTGAGTCGCTTTATTATTATGCAGAAAATAGCTGTACGTCGTATGATATATTTATACAAGTGTCGATAATAAAGCAACGTTTGCGGCTCTTTCGATCGTGAAAAATTCGCATGGTCGGAAATAATCTTCGCTTAGATCGTCGGCGTAAATCGAAGGTCGAAAAATATGAGGTACGTCGTATCTTTAGACGCTGTCCTTGGACGTTAAGTCGTCTCGTTGTATTTTTACGCCGTGGGGACTCGTTCGAGTGCGGGAATATTAACATAACGAGACAAGATAAAAAGATTAAATCAACGAAGATAGAGGATTCTCTATTAATTCTCGTTGAAAAGGCAATAGAGACGCGGAAGAAACAATGTTTATTATTCCGATACTTAAAACTCTAGCAGCTAGAGTTTGAAAGAGCTATTTCAATATTATACTCCAAATGCTTTATAAGATGAAGCACGTCGTCGTGCCTCGTTCTTGTTTCTACGAAAAAAGCTTTTATTCGTTTTTTTCTTCCCCTACTCAGACGCTGGCCGTATCTATCGGGCCAAACGTTTTCGATGTTGCACCCTCGCAATCAACGGAGTCGACGCGCGCTAGAAAATCGTATCCCGAAGCTATCGCGTCGATCGAGAAGAAGCATCCAGTTCGCTCAATCTCCTGCGAAATCGGCAGGCTTTTTCGCTTTTTCACTTTTTCGATTTTCTTTCATTCGCCATTACTTCCTTGTACCTACCTTTCGCTACAAGTTTTGCTGCTTCGTCTACCAACACATACCGTACGACAAAGAAGAAGAGAGAAAGAGAATTTCGCATTCGTCCACTCTGGTAATGCTCGTCGAAAGAGAACTGAAAAAGAAAAGTGAAAAAGGAGGAAGAAAGTTTTCGTGTTCTTTCTCTCTCTTTACTCACGCTGTCTCTCTGTTCCCTTCGTCGTCGGAGAAAGTTTTTTCCGAGCGAATATTTCGTTTCGCATCGCCGATCTTACAAATCTACACTCTTTTCTCCAAGTATCGCTCTGCGCTTAATCCTGCAATTGACTGGATAAAAAAATTTGTCCTTTTCGAAGTATCAATCAACGAGCGTTGCGTTTTTGATATTTACTAATGGCTGGAGCGATTAACGTGTACGCGTCAAATATTTGACGTTTCTTTTTTACACCGTGAAAGTTTTTTTCTCGATCGTTTGGCTGAAAATGTTTAACTGTCCTCCGCGCTTGGACGGAAGAGAAAGAAAGATTTTAACAAATTTCTCTTTTCTTCCACCGTAGATAACTTTTATAGGTTTACTCGATCGCGGTTGATGCCTAAGCAAACGAAGTTTAACCAGAGAGAGAAGGAGAGAGATTACTCCGATGGATCGATGTCACTTTGATAGTTTTTTCGCCTCCTTCCGGCTGCTCGTATCCATACGGAGAGAAGCAAACTCTCTCCGAGAGCCGAGACTTTTTACGTTATGTGGACAATGGATCTCCCGTTGTTTTCGCAGTGAAATGCGGCCAAGATAAGGAGACGAAGGAGTTGATAGGAAGGTCGAAGAGGTACGGTGGAAAAATAGGGAGAAAAGTTCCTTCGCTTGAATCGTATTTTCTTGGATTGGAAGTCGCGGAAGTGCACGATTTAAAACGATCGATCGACTTTCGGAATCGGAAAAGAAAGAATCTACCCTTTTGACTCTCCTTGCTCGGCCGTCTCCCACATTCTATTCCGGCAATTACGAATTACGTCGACGGAGAAGGATGTAGGATAGACTCGAGGACACAAAATTTCACGAACGATCGGCGATAGATGTTCGCTCGTTCGTTCGCTCCTCGCGTCATTCCCTTTCCTCTTTGTAAAAGGAAAAAGAGAAACGGTAAGGGACGAGTCGTGAAAGTTGGCTTTGTCGCCTCTATATCATCGGCACGCGGTCGCTAATCTCTCTCGTCGAAAGAAACTTTTCTCCCACGGGAACGGTAAATCAAAAACTTTTAAGGCCACAACGCGCGCCGTTGTGCGTTGCTAACGCGTTAAAAGACATCTACGGCGTGCCTTTTCTTTTACCTTTTTTTTCCGCAGCCGCCTCGATCGTATTAATCTTCGATCGTTGATAACATCCGATTATCGCTTTGCTATCGATTTACGCTTGAAAAGAGCCGCGTGAGTTTCTTTGAAAAGTGGTCCAAGACAAAAGATATCTAATAATGTAGAGAATATGAGAGAGAGAGAGAGAGAGAGAGAGAGAGAGAGAGAGAGAAAAGAATCGATAAACTTTCCGCTTTCGTTCGGATAACGAGAGAGCACGCGGGGTATATAAAAAGGTGGAATAAGGACAAGGGAAAAAGAGAAAGAAAAAAACTCTTGTTAGCGAGAGAAAGTCGCCGAAGAAAAAAGGAAAGGGAGGACTGGATCGAAAAGAGAGGGAGAGTCGTGGGACGAATAGGACTTATTCCGCTTGATCCATCCTACCTACGTACGTACGAGTCCCGTTCGATCGACCGTCCGTCAAGGATCTAGTTAGTCGAGCGAACGCGGCCCTATCCGAGGGTTCCTCGGTAGAGTGAGAGAGACAGTGTGCCCGTGCGCGCGCGCACCCTCGTCTCCTCTACGTGTATACGTAGCTGGAGGCCACGGCTGGATAAAACCGTCCGCTATATCGTTTGATTCAATATCGCGGCCTCGGAGGATTTATATCGAGGGAAAATTGCGTTAGCAACAGCTGCCGGTAGCCTTCCATATACCTACCTCTTAACGCGCACGAGATCCCGTTACCTTGTAAGACGTGTTAATAAAGCCACAAGCCCGAGAAACACCGAGACGTGCCAACGTGCCCTTCTCTCCTGGCTCACGTAAGCCCGTCCATTCAGCGATCTTAAAGTCTTTCCTTCTTTAAAGATTCACCGATGGAAGGCGGAGGAAAAGGGCAGGGGCGGGTGGGTGGAGACGGCGCAGACCTAACTTCTCTCTTTACGACGATTTACTACTTCCTGAGCGCGTCCCGAGCTTCCGACGATAAACTCTGATGGATTCCCTTACACTGAGTAGAACGTATGATATAAGTATATATTATATTTCACATACCCGTATTTATTTTTATAGAGTGAAACGCGTGATTCGTTGGACTTCTCGAAACGTTTATAAAGATTTATTAGGCCAAATTTAATGATAAAACGACGATGTACCGACGTTGTACGCGTCGGATATATGTACGTTCTATCAATTTTACGTGCGCGTACGTAGAGATGTGCTACGAGTACGTTTATTTTTTTTCAATTTGCCTATAGGATGCGCATAATGTAGATAGATATTATTTATGTTTTCATCGAAAACAAAGTAATTTTGATAAAAAAAGTAATTCTGACGAGAATATTTTAATCGCGAATACGGAACAAATAACCGTATCAACGGCATTTTCAACGGAATTTACTATTCAACTTGACATTTAATTAAAGCGATCGGAATCACTCGTAAAAGCGAACTCGTTCGGAGAGGAAATCATAAAACACGAAGAGAGAGAGAGAGAGAGAGAGAGACTTAGGTACTTAGAAAATTCGCCAAGTACCCAGCGGCTCTTTCTGGCGTCAACTTTTCACTTCCGACTGGAAAAAGGAGAACTCAAGAAAATAAAAAGAGGAGAATAATTTTACATTTCTTCGCGACTCTCTCCCTTTCCTCCTGAAACGGACATCGGGTGATATCGTTAATACTTTCTTAATTCTCTTGAATACAAATGAGAGAAGAACGCCTTTTTCTACCCCGTCGTTTTACCGCGAAGAAAAATACACTCGACTTTCGGCTTCCTCGTCTGACCAATTCGTCGCTTGCTCGTTGTACGACCAAGACGAAGAGATAATACGTTTGAAAATGTTTTCGTTTTTATTACGAATAAACAAAATGGTTCGATGAAATGATTAAGTATCGAGACGATGATTCACTGAGCTCGTTATACAGAACGATTGCAGTACGATATTATTTATTTTTCTTTTCGTTTGCTTTTTTGTTTTATATTTTCCTTTTGTTTTCTTTAGTAAACGACACGGCAAATCTCACGATTGGTTCTGATATTTTGTCATAAACGTACAAAGTTTTCGCAACGTTAAGTACCACCATCATTCGTTTTAACGTTTCTTCGTGGATACGACGAATGCCAAGTTTCTTCTTTCCGCGAAAGGAAAAACTATTCCCCTTCCTCTTCCGCTTTCTTTTCCCTCTCTTTCTTCGCGTTCACGACTAACGTCAGTTCGAATCGTTTCGTCCGACGTGCGTTTCCACTGCGATGATTTCTTCTCGGACATTCATGCGGTATTAAAAGAAAAACGAGAGCAAGAAGATTTTTTTACTTTTTCACATATGATCACGTTCGACGATCGTTCGTTTCCAAATGCCGCTTTAAAATTTTCCGATTGCGCCATTGCGTGGCAAACTATAGCGTCGGTTGAGCCCATAGTTTTTCTAAACTCGGAAATCGAAGTACGGATATGCCAGAGTTCGATAACAATAGCTAAATCGTTCCTGACCAAACAAATACCCTATCCGTTGGACTTTTGGAAATTCCTAATCTAGACGGGGAACGTCGATCGTGCAAAATCTTCGTCTTCCTCTCTCTCTTTCTGTCTCTTGGAGAGTTCTTTTCTATTTCCTTCGATAGTCGTCTCTTTCGAAGACCGATAAGCCGTCCGAGCGACGTACTTGGCTCTCGACGCAGAGTGATAAAAGTACGAGTATGAGCATATATCTCGAATGACGCTTATAATATATATATATATTTTTTTGTACATGTTACAGAGTGTAGTAATAAAAATAATCACCTCGAATAACTTTATACTCGCTGTAAACGTCCGTAATTTTGGTACATTTTGCAATTTCCTCCTTTCCAATTTCTCTCGCTAAAGGAATCGCAGACGATAGAAGAATCGTTAATCGTGGAACCACGATTTCTCGAACCCACGGATGGTTCTTTCCTTTTTTCGATCCGCCTCAAATCGTCTTATGATATTATCGAACCATTCTATCCTCTATACTTGAAATATATCGGATTGCCTATCACGAGTCGAAACTATTCTTGTTTCGATGTTAATCCTCAAGGAGATCGTTTTGCTGAACCGTAGCGACCATATAGGATGCTCATACGATTTTCTATGAGGGCTCTGTAAAGACGCGAAGTAAAAAGATAGAATTTATGGAAATTGTTTCGGGCAAAGGGGAGTAGAAATGACGGGGAAGGAAGAGGAGGGAGAGAGAGAGAGAGAGAAGAAAAAGGAAAGAGAAAAAGGAAGATGGGCTAGGATGGCAAATGTAAACGAGCCGGCTATTATCGCGTGGACGAAACTTTATTGTCGGTCCCACTCTATTTACGAGCGTCGTAACCGCCGTTTGAGAACAATGCGGACGCACGGTTAAGCACGATCAACGAACGATCGCCGTAACATGGCTGCGTTTACTTCCAATAAAACGAAAACTTTTGTAGTACAAGCCGTTGCATCCATTCTCTCACGCTCTCTTCTTTTTCCTGCATCGTTAAAGAATCGCTATTGTTAAAAAATATTCTAGCCGACCCTGACGCAGAAATCTCGTTTGGTCAGTTTTATCTCGAATCGACAGATTCGACCTTTATGAATCGTTTCTCGCGTAGAAAAATGCAGAGAAAATATAGAGAAAAGGAAGAGACGAAGATGAAGGGAAAGGATGGAATAATAAGAAGAATATAAATAAGACACTCCGGGCGATCGTGCCTAAAAAAGGACAAAGTTTACCCCAATAGTAATATTTCTATTCCCACCCTTCTCCCACGAACGGGGAGCCAAGATTTCACTCTCCCTTTTATTCCGGTTATTTCATATCTTCTTCTCTCATCCTCATTTCTGCTTTCAACCTGAGATAGGTACTGACATAATTTTCTGAGATAGTGCCAGTCCCTTCCTTTCTTCTCTCTCTCTCTCTCTCTCTCTCTCCGTTCCTTCCGGCTTGAAGCTCACGGCCACGGTGGCCATCTCGTCGTCGGTTTCTTTTTTATTTCTTCTCCACCTTTTCCTCCCTTTTCCATCCCTTTCCTGAAAGCTGAAAGCAAAAAGGCTATATAAGTCGGGCGTTTCGAGCATAGCTCTGTATCTCTTTTCTTCTTCTTCCTCGTTATTTCTTTATTACTTTGCCAACGAAAGATTAAGTTTGTATATGTTTGTAAGGAAATTGCAATTCCTAATTCACGACGAGAGCCATATATTTTTCGTATAATCAAACTTAAGATCGAGGTGTTAATTTGTAGAGAAGTAGAAACTTCTTCAACGGTTGTTCCCAAGTAGCGATCATTTCTCGATCGGGTCAAAAAAGGAAAAAGGAGTCAAAAAAGTGCAAGGAGTCACGTTTGCGATTTCGATACGATCCAATTCTGTTCTCTCAATGTCAGAACTTTCTTGAATTCGTCACATTTCGAAGCTCGAGCGAGAGAAATAGAGAAAGGGAGGGCGATAAGGGAGAGATGAAGATAGCGGAAGCTATAACTTGGAAAAAAATGATTTCGCTCGACGTTACGAGCGAAAAATCGTAAAATGGTACGTGTTTCACGTTGGTCGCATAACTCTTACGATATATTCGATTCCTTCGAAAGGTAGAAATGTTGCGAGGAATTGGATAGAACACGTAATAAGAAACGAAATCTTCGGAAGCTTTTCGTCCATCGACGTAGGACGAACCTTTAAGACTTTTTTCCGCGAAGAGGAAAAACATAGAAAGAGAGAGAGAGAGAGAGAGAGAGAGAGAGAGAGATACGAAAGGGACTCTTTGCGACTTTTATCGGAAAGTGATATCGGCGAGACCGCAGGCACGGCACTTTCGAAGAACGACTAACAAGTCGGGAAGGTTATGTTCGGTTGGCGACTGGGAGGAAAATGGCTTGGAGCTAAGATCGGAAGGAGTAGTAAAAGAAGAAGAAGAAGAAGAAGAAGTGAAAGAAGTGGAAGAAGAAAAACAAGAAAAAAAAATAAAGGAAAGTAGAAGGGAAAGAAAAAGTCAAAGTAAGTAAAGAAAAAAAGAAAAACGTCGATAAGAATAAGGAAAGATAGAAGAGAGAGTTTGAGGAATACCTCGCGTTCCTCTGAAAGACTTTCGGAGAGCGGAGAAAAGAGTGAGCGAGTGAAAGAGAGATTGTCCGATGACGTCGTCGGCAGCGTCTTGGTCCTTGAGTTTTTCACACTATTTCTCTTCTCTAGTTTCGAGCCTCGTCGTCGTTGTCGTTGTCGACTCTCGTCATCGTCGGTGGTCGAGGAGAACGAAATTGTGCGGGCCAGCCACTGAATTCAACGACATGGAAAAGCCATTCTTCCATGAAAAGAACTCGAAATCGTTCCGTCACTGGCACTACCACCATCGACCATACCAACCACCGGATGCGTACGACCGACGTAATCCGCGTGCACAGCCCGCATCGTCGAGCCACCTCTCTCTCCCCTCTATTTTTCCTCTTGACGCCGATTTCTTTTTTCATCGTAGAACAGTCGGGTTTGCCGATAGTTCATCCACCTATCTCTCGTTCTTGCCTCTTCTTTCTCTTTCACCGATCGTTTAGCCGAAATTAACCATTTTAACAAAGACACTTTTTCTTATCGTTGAGCCTTTCGAGAAAAGAGCAAAAAATATGTAGGTAGATAGGTATTTTTTTCAATTTCTTTCTCCTTTGCTCAGAATGTTTGTTTCTATTAGCCAAAGCGAAACAAAAGGTCTGGCGCAGTGCGTCGATAGGCTCTTGCAAGCCGGTATCCTTTGCGGTTAAGCATTACAGCCGATGCACTCGAGGTAAGTATGTACGAGGTCGTACTTGGAAGCTTGCTTCGTGAGAGTGAAAGAGAGAAAGAGAGAGAGAGAGAGAGAGAGAGAGAAAGGAGAGAGAGAGAAAACTGGCAAAGACCGTATAACGGGATAGTAGTAGCAACAGCAGTAGCAGTAGCAGCAGCAGCAACGGCAGCAACCGGCAAAGCAATAAACCTCCTTTGCTCCGTGCCAGCAGCATGGGCCACTATCCGTTATTACGAAATACTTTACGTATCTCCTCGACGTTTTTATTACCGAGCCGCAAAACCGACGAGGCCATAGGGTGTACGAGCGAAAGCTCCCTGCACTATCGTAGCAATGGCATACGGAGACGCGACTGGTCCTGTCGATCGCAAGAGAAACGGGCTGTGTGCGCGTTTGTGTTTGCAGTTCGATTCGAGAGTATCCATTTGCCCTTTCTATCGACCAAAAATCTTTTTTTTTCGCATACTCTTGTAAAACTCTTTCTCTTTTTTCCTTGATTATTGAGGTTTTTCATCTCGTTAAATGAAATCAAACTTTTCAGAATTTCTCCCTTTATATATCAACTTTGAGCGAACCGAAACATGCTAAATAATCGCAATTGCCTATACGTAGGTACATACATATGTAGGTGTATATATATATGTGTGTGTATATATATTGCAAGCCGAACTGCAAATATTGACCTAAGCGTAGTTACTCGCAATAGCTAACCTATCTACGAAGGTTCGCAGGAGCATGGAGTTGGGAAAAAGGGTTGGACAAGAGACGCGAGCAAAGCGGGAGAAAGATTGGTCGAAGGCGTGTACAATATTAATAATCGTACGATGTTGTAACGTTTGCCGGTATATCGAAGTTGTGTGCACGTACGTATGCGTGTGAGGATGATGGGGGAAGTCTCCGGTTTTACATAAAGCAAGCTGATTGAACGATCCGCGATAGTTTCAAAAGGGCGTAGAATTTTTGAGAGCAAAGAGTGCTCGAATGTTGGTGGGAGAACGGTACTGTTGGTCAAAAAAAGAAGAGGCAGAGAGAGAGAGAAAGAGGGAGCGAGGGAGGGAGGATGGGAAATAAAAGGAGAGAAGAGGGAAATATTATGACTCGAAGCAGCAGGGGACTGTAATGGATCGTTGCGAACTGCGCACGAGCGTCCAGTCGGCATTTCCACTTTATAAATCACCACCTGTACTTACGCCCTGAAAAATCGGCTCCAAGGGGGTAAAATGGTCCTGAAGGGACGGAGATTTCGAGGGGGTTGGGTGTTTGTTCGAGAGAGCAGACTGAAATCTTCTTTCCTTTCCTCTTTCTTTGCTTCTTTCTTTTCTCGCCAAGTCATTTTTGTTTATCGATCGGAGTAAAAACATGAATAGACAAGCACTTAGTAATGATACTTTAGTACTTTTCGAAAATGTATTAAACGAATTTGTTGGATTTTCTACTAGGTCCGTTCTCTCTTCTTTTCTCTACGAGTACGAGTTCCTTTTAGATTTATGTACGGTAGGATAATTGTGAAAAGTCTAACCAAATCTTTTTTTACGCGCGCGTACT
Source organism: Vespula vulgaris (assembly GCF_905475345.1). Taxonomy (NCBI): domain Eukaryota; kingdom Metazoa; phylum Arthropoda; class Insecta; order Hymenoptera; family Vespidae; genus Vespula; species Vespula vulgaris. Next base: position 4,840,506 of record NC_066601.1, on the reverse strand, counting down.
CGCGAAATATGTACGATACGTAGACGCACAAATACCTTGTACAAAGATACTCGTAGACGTTTCGAGAGTACGCGTACATCAGAAGGAAAGAGATCTTTCGCCGAGTGGAAACATCGGCCATTATTCGAAGGAGCTTTTAAGGCGAGCTCTACCTTACATGATTAAGAAGTCCGGTCTCTCTTTGGGTGGCTCTTACTTAACTCAAAGTTTCCTCGCAGACTTAAAGCGTTTAATCTTCCTTCGAGCGCGAAGCTCTCGTATGCGAGCTCGCACCGACTCTATGGACGTTGATGCATGATGCATTCGCGATCGTTGCTTCGTTTGAATGTCGTTGCTTTCTTTCTCGTACTCTCGAATTCGTGAGAGCGAGCGCTCGAAGCAAAGTGCGGCGACACACGTACACGGACTCTCAAAAACTTTGCTATTTCCTCCGGTTCTTAGAAAGCTACGTTATTATTTATTCTTTATTCCGAGTTTTCGTACCGATGCGAGCTTATTTAAACATAAATGTAATATATCGATATACGGGGCGACAAATAGTAGAATACAGCTTAAAGAGCGGTATATAAACGTTGACGATGACAATTTCCGAAGTAATCAGTAGCACGAGGACATCGATATTATTACCTGACACCGAATTGGTAATGAAATAATCAACGAAATTAGAATGCGCCGCGGTCCCGCCGTAATTAGGGAGGAACCGCAACGCGATTCAAACGCGATCTCCGAGTTGACGAGGAAGTCCTTTGGTATTTCGCTCACGCATCGCAGTCTATTAGTTAATTATCCCACGCGACATAGCTTATCTTGATAGAACGAGTCGCGGTTGAGCTTTACTAGCGCTACAATCTGCTCTTTCGATAGGATAACAACAGCGGGAGATGGAGATAGAGATGGATAGATAGATGAAAAGAGAGAGAGAGAGAGAGAGAGAGAGAGAGAGAGAATTGCGCATGTTCGCTTCGCCAGCAGAATTCGACAAATGCGCTTCGTCCACAAACAATGGTCGAAACAACAAATTCGACTCCATGCGTGCGTGCACGCAAGAGAAACATCGTCGCAGGAATACCAGAGCTGATTAGTGTACGTAAAGCCTCTATGAGAATGCCGATAGTTGTGGTATGCCTTTGTGTACTCGGTTTACCTGGATTTTATAGCCGAATTATCAATAATCTCTTCGTAATGATAACTAACCGTGGATTCCGCAGTAGCAATTAGAACAGCACTGATGAAATTTGTTCGCGCTTTGCTATTAGAATGTATACTTGCTATTCCCTTTGGAGATTCAACTTGATCCGGTACGTTCCGGATGCTTGAAAATATCTATCCTCTGATATAAAATCTAAGATTATAACGATCGTCGACGTCTAAAGAAAAATTCGGAGAATGCTCGATCTTCGAAGGATCATCTTTCGCGAGTCCCGATGAAAAAAGCCTTCTTCCATCGATTAGCTTTCTTCTCTCGTTAGCTCTCGAACTAGTAAACTCAACGTCCTTCGCGATATTCGTCTTCGGCTCGTGTCCGTTCGAAAGAAATCCAGACAGGAGGAACGATGGATGCTGGCGCGTTTTTTCTTCGCATAGTCGAAGGAGAAAAAGAGGAGAATAACCGGTAAGGTGGTAGAAAAGGAATTGCGGTAATGGTGTCAGCACCTTTCTCTCTCTCTCTCTCTCTCTCTCTCTCTCGACTCTTTTATCGTCCTTTCGGGAAACTCTTGCAAAATTACCGAAGCGCTTCGTTCGTTTGTTCGTACAACGAGCCGATCGCCTTTAGCAAGGATCGTCAGGGCATTAAGATAAAGTGAATTCAATATCTGCGCGCGGCTAAGAACTTAATTTAAATCCCCTGGAATATTTTATGGGATACAATATCGATTTACTTTGTAGTACGGATCTCGATCGACGTCCGCGAGGAGGACGACTTTTGTCTCGTTTTGATTTTGCCGACGCGAGATTCTCTCTTCGAAGTAAATTCGATGCGAACTGTTCTTTCTAATCTCCTTTCCCTTAAGACGCACGTTTTTCTCTTCTTTTCCGTCGTTCGTTCGATCGTTCGCAAAACGATCTTCGTAGGAAACGATCGCAGAGATCCAGTGACGAGGAACCGCGCCAGTTTCTTAGACCGAGTAATACCGCTAATATCGCAACAAGTTAATCTCGCGAGCGTGATCAGGGGGCTTTGGTTTAAGTGGAACGTGAACTCGTGCCGTTACCCTTGCGAACACACGCGATACAGATTTTAAACGTACGCTCGATAAGGTTGAGGGATATCGCAAAGATCGGCAGATCGTTAGGAAAACGCGCTATTATCCTTCCCAAATAATTGTTGGCTGAGCGCGAGGCATTCGGGAGGACACGGGTACAACACCCTGTATCCGCTGTAGGACGTCGGGAAGAGGTGGAAAAGGGGCGCGAGAGAGGAGAAAGGGAGCTCGACGCACCGTAAATATAGATAGTCCATAGTACCAGAGGCGGTGCTACCCCCCGATAAGGGTTGTATAAGAGAGCGTAGATAACGAGCGACTCCGAGTAATTGAGGCTGAAGCCGAATTAGTTAGAAACAGCAAACGTATTAGTTCGAAACGGGAATCGGCTCCTTCGTCGAGCGACTACGCGATAATATCGACGAAATACGAGAATATCCATATGAGTCGAGAGAAGCTCCGAGGAATTTCCCCACTTTTATTAAGATCGCACGGTATTACGTTAGATTTTCGACGTCGCGTTAACTATATTCGCTGTCGGTTATTTTCGTAGGGAAGACAAATGAAGTACCTATAGTAATGAGAATTAAGGATTCGTTCCCACGGAAAGTTTGCATTCGAAGCCACTCGCTCGTTTACATTGTTCCCGATATTCAATTACAAGGCTTCCAACCGTAATCGCGTGAAGGAAGTTAAAGAAACTTTTAATGGTTTGCGATGGCGCGCGGTGCTCCGTCAAAGCTCAGTTACGATCGGCAATTGAATTTCCCTGCGGCGCGGTCGCTCGTCCATGGACCATCCAGGCCCCCCTCCCACCCATATCTCTTTCTATACGTGCATACATGCGTGTGTGCGCGCGTATAGGTATTGTTTCCAATCAATGCTTGGACAAAAATACCGACTCTCGATCGGTTTCCAAAATATGTTCCGAGAGCTATTCGACAGGCCTCGTGTAATCGATTAGTTAATGCTCCCGTGAACCGCGGAGAAACAAAGGCTCGAGAGATCAATCGACAAACACGTAAATACGAATTCAAAAAACCCCGAAATCGAGTCAGATCTTTATTTATTTATTCGTAAATCCATCGGCTCGCAGCTTGGAACGCTTGCGCTTTGCTTTGCACGGTCGAAACCGTGATCTCTGTCAAAAGTCGCGTATTTGCTGAAGGAACCTCTCCTGGTCTAGTTCTGTCTCGTTATAAAATTAATCATTACGATTCAATGAGTATCGGCGAACGAAAGTTTCCAAGGAAATCGAGAGAGTGCCGATCGATCGAACGACAGTGAAAACGTCGAACGGAGAGAAACAATGTACATATCTGTATAAGTACTTACCTACCTGTGTTTATTTCAGCCCGCGTTGACAGGTGTGGCGCCGCCGCGCGGCTATTGATTGGTGCCCAGTCTCCCCACCATGGCTTCACACTCACATCGATTCCCCTTTCGTATTTCCCTTCTGTACTCTGCTTCGCCGCAATCCTCTACATTCTCCGTGCCCTTCGCCCTCTTTCCCTCCCTCTCTCCTTCTCTACCTCTCTTTGCTCCATCATCTTCTTTCAACCTTTTCTCCGTCTTCTTTCCGACCTTTCCTTCGATCGCCATTTCCTCCCTTTTCGTTCTCTCTCTCTCTCTCTCTCTCTGTTTTTCCCTGCTACAGCGAAAGAAGGTTGCTTCTTCTTTCTATTATCTTTTTGTCTTCCTTGCCTCGTCTCGTTTTCCTTTCTTGTTTTCCTTTCTTGCTTCACGCACGATTGTCTACCACCCCCGGTCTGAACTTTAAGAGGTTTAGGTAAAATAAATGACGTTTCGAATGACATAGCTTTTAGAAAAAATAATGCTATTGTTTGATAATAATTAAGTATCCAGAATCGCTAGATACTAGTTTCGAAACTCGATCGATCATTGCTACTCGCAACTCGGCGGTTACTTGCCGAGGTCCTAGCCGATTTTATTTCGAATTTAATTTTATCGAAGCTCGCGTTGTCAGATCAAAATATTACCTCGTCGTTGCTTGCTAAAAATCGGAGAGAAAGAGAGAAAATTTGAACCATCAACGCGAATTTTTTTCTCCCTCGCCATTACAATTCAGTTTCACGATCATGCTTTTTGTCGATCTCTGAATATTCCAAGGTGAAAGCGAGCGCTCGTTCAAACGCATCGTTCGTAAAACAATTTTAATTTCAGTCGAAGATATTCACGAACGACGACCATCGCTTTCCCAACCGGTTCGTTCACTCTCTCTCTTTTACTTTTGTTTCGACGTATCGCGCTTAGCAAGCGTTTAGATCGAAAGGATCGAGAGAACATTAGAGATCGCTCGGATTCCATCTCGTTATTCGAGGAATTTTAATAGAGCACGTTTGATTGTGCCGTTGGCGTATAGAACGCTCGAGGGTGGTGTAAATTGCATGATCAATTGAGACAGACGAACAGACAGAGGAAGCGCGCGCGCGATAGAGAGAGTTCTTTAATCGTGAATTTATCTTTGGTAAAAGTCTATCGAAATACATTATTCCTAAAACTCGAAAGTTGATCCCCATTATGCAGAGAGAAAAAACTTTTCTACGGTTGATTGTGAAAGTTTCGAATAGTTTAAGAGTCGACCGCGATTTTAGATTTTTCGATAAAGTTGGTTTTATTTATCGTATATTCGGTGAATCAAGATAGATCGTTTGTAACTGATAACCTATCGATCGGTTCTAATACTCGAGCGCGTAGCCATTGTTTCTAGGACTCGTAGACTGTAATTTAGATACAGATTATATCGCAGAACATAGGCTATACTCCTTGCGAACGAGGTCTAAAAACAGTCGCCGTTGCATCGTCGTTCGATATGTTTATTACGGCTCAGACTCGTTTCTCAATTTTACCGTTTTCGATTACTCGACAAGATTTTCGTCTTATTCTCAAGATAATTCGGAACGATGGTACGGTCTGGAAAAGCATCTGTGGCTTTTGAATCTAATTTCAAGTTGGTTTTCGTTTTTCGCCTTCGAATTCGCTTTATCGTTCAGGAACGAAAATAGTTAAAATTCTTTATTAGACCTGCGTACCTGCTTCGTTCGCACAGACTTTGGTCGTTGAAATAAAATTGAAGGAAAATTGAGACGGAGAGGAGAAAAAGGAAGCTATAGTAGTCGAGAGAATAGGGCAATAATATCGCGTAACGTTTGAAAATGTATATTTTCGTCGACAGCGCGGAAATTTCTCTTCGTTGGCTTTAACGGGTAAGGTTTTTCCAAGAAAAACAAATAGAGGAAGAAAGAGGTTAAAGATCTTCGCCGGAGAACTGGATTCGACGTTTGCAACTTTGAAAGTCGTTGCGAAAATAATAATTTCGATTCCATCGCAACTTTCGTTACGAGGATTCGGCCTATCCAAAAATCAGCGACTGTTACGCGATCGTTGTTCGGCGACTCTATGTGAATGATATAAAATGACGAATACACGTCGGTGCGTGGATCGAAGAAATTAAAGCAAAGTTAGGTGGGTGCGTACGTTGGACGAACGTAGAATAAAACCATCTTGGAGGCTTATCTCACACGATTGCTATTAGGAAGCTAGATATCGGTACGCATTAGTACCTAACTATTAACGTCGAATGGCTCGATCGTAATTACAGCAGGGTCGTGCGGTGATCGAGCAGACGTCGGATCGCGTAGTTACATCGTATGTGGGCTATCGGTAAACGGAGCGATATAACTAGACATCCGATACACACCAAACGCTGACCCGAATCATCATACTCGATTGATTTCACGATTCGACGTCTGTTATCCGATGTGACGGCACGCGATGCGTCGTCTTAATCGCGCTCTTTCGTTATTTCGTTACGTGTTAGCGGTGTTCGACCATCCACGTATCAAAGCGGAACATTTTTTCTATTTATTAAGCTTGTATCGTAATCTTGTTCGCAGGTGCGATTTTCGAGCAGGGTACGGACGAGATCCAGTCCGCCTTCAGGTTCGCCATGTTCAACCACAACAAGAACACGACCATTCGAAAGTTCGAGCTGCAAGCCTTCGTTGACGTGATTAACACAGCGGACGCCTATAAACTTTCCCGTTTGAGTGAGTAAAAAGAATTTCAAGCGATCCTCGCGAAACGGAGCTTTTTGTACGAGGTAAAAATGGCATCGTACACCTGCGAAAAGTCTGATCCACCATGTCATTCCGAGATACCGACGGCATTCAAAATACTCGAGGTATCAACGACGAATTGCATCCGCAACGTTTACGACGATCGCTCGTCGGTGGTAATCTCTCTCTTTTTTATTTTTTTTTATTTTTTTTTTATCGAAAAAAGAACGAAACACGGTCTTCGTCTTTGTTCGGCACGAGCGCGGTCTATACAAGGAAGACTCATTTTTGCGTCTCATCGCGCACCGTGAAAATCGATTTCAGAGCGTTTTGTTCCCGATATCAGGTAGGAAGAACCCGAGGGAATGTCAGAAATGCGCCAATGGCCGAGTTATCAACAATAGCCGAGACGCGACGGTACGTGCCGGAAAGCGGGCTTCAACGCACGAGCTATTGAGTCCTCCACGAATCTGTCCATTGCGAAATAAGCAATGTTTCCTTCTCTAACGGAGATTCGTATCTTTCGCGACTGGCGCTATTTCTTTTCTCACCTACAAGTAGATATATGGGACGTGTACGAAAGTGCGTGGAGACGGACGGAGGATGGTTCGAAAATTGTCGAAATCGATAATAAATGACTCGTCAGGGCTTCGATTCGTTTCGTTATAGTGCCAAACGCGATATCGGTCGATACGAACGTTTATTTTATTCCGCTAAATAATGCCCGAATAATAAACTTCGTCTCCGTCCGAACCATTTATATTACTTGCAATAAAATATTGATTACGGTGGTACCCCTTCGTCGGTATCGATCGTATCAGCGCTTTAACATTTACATCGTTGCTCGCGAAGAAACGTCGACGAGTACTCACTCGTTCGATAACCATTGAACGAGATAAAAGCGTCGTTACGACATCCTTCTTTTCGTAGTTGTTAATCGAAAGAATGATCTTTCGAGAGAACGTAGCATTAACGAAAGAAAGATCGGCGGAGGCTCGTTGGATCAAGACGGAAGGTAAATGGAACGCGATCGAATACGAGGAGAGCGCATCTTTATCCGTTCGATCTTCGAGCCCTTCGACTCCATCGCTTTTGCGTATTCTCTCGAGATATTCCTTCCATATAACGAGGTCGTCGCGAGATTGCCTCGCTCGTTCTTTCGCCAAAGCTGATAACGCTCGCGATCGCGCACCTGTCCCTTCTCTTTCGCGTCTTTTATGAATAGGCGCGAAACGTCGATAACGATTTCAACGACGCCACCCAACGCTTGGATATCTTTGATCTTCGACCGGTGCTTTCTTTGTCTCGTCGACGTACATTCGGGTTTGAAAACATTTCCGGCGAGTTTCAAAGGTTTCTCGTTTCGTACGCATATCGCGAATTCGCTATGATAATCGTACCGTTCGAACTCGAGCGACGCGTATTCGTAACATTTCGTTTCTCGTTATTACACAGTAATCGTAATCAATAATCGTCTCGATCTCAAACATCTTGTCGTTAGTCAGTGTTATCGATCGTGTCGAAATCGATTATATATCATCGAGGGTATTATTATAACGCGGTTTGCTATCAGATAGGACGATAACATCGATCGACGAGGGGCGTATTTGTAACGTTGGGCGGATCCGTAAGCGACATCCGTGAGTATTTGGGCCAAGTCCAACGGATATGGAGATCGTGGCGCGTTACGGTACTTAGCAAAGCTGCGCTAATTGTATTAATGCTAGCTGTTCCCCCCTTACAACCCTCAAAGCCAGAGGCCACTACTGTTATAATCCCATAGCTGGTCGCGTTTACTACCTGCTAAATCTATTGTCGAAACGCGCGCTGCTTAAATTGCTTTCACCGGATGCTCGAGCTAAACGACGACTGCGCTTCTCGTTGGCAACTCCGTTAGCTTTTCCCTCGCTCTCGCGCTCGACCTTATTCGTATTTCTTCGTTTCTCGAGACGATATCGTAGCCCGTTCTTCCCAAGGAAAATTCTCCTGGATTCTCACCGACGTTCGAGTACCATTCGTTAACGCTCTTAAACGTTTATATTATTTATATCTCTTTGTTATCTGTCTTTATCTTTTGTTTAACGTCGTTCTTTCGCATAAAAAGTGCAGAAGAAAGTAGGAAAGAGAGAGAATGAGATAGTAGGAACGAGAGAGAGGAAAAAAGATAAAAAGCCAGGAGGATATACCTATAGAGAAAGATGAAGAGAGAGAGAGAGAGAGAGAGAGAGGAGGCGGCGAGAAGGGGGAGGCACGAGAATATTGTGGTGGAAGGAAGAAAAGAGAAAAGAGAACGAAAGAGCCGAGTTAGAAAAAGGATGGTGGAAGGACGAAGGACGAGGACGATGACTGGTGCTGCGAAAAGCGACGACTATGTAGAGGGTAGCGTGGAAAGGGTATTCGGGGGAGAAAAAAGCTGGAAATACCCTCGGGAGCCCTCGGCAGATTTATGCCGGCCCTGGTTGGCTGGATGGCGTGCTGGCAACCTGGCACCTCATATACATTCCTTTTCTCTCTCTCTCTCTCTCTCTCTCTCTCTCTCTCTTTCCCTCTTCCTCTCTCTTTCGCAGTTTCCAGACGTCGAGATTTCTGGTACTGGCCAGAGAAAGTTACCACGTAGCCAGAGGATCCCCTACAGGATATTATACGATATGCACCGAAAGTTGATAGATGACTATTACGTTCCGTTAAGACGAGCGTACCACTTTTCGTGGATATCGCGTCTTTGGTGTGATTTTTCAGCGAGAGAAAAAAACTACTTCTTTCCAAAGAGCCAAACCAGAGTATTATAGAATGTTCTAATATATCTCGCGCTCGAGAATAGACTCGATGATGGAGGAAGGAAACGAAAAAGGATAAAAGAAAAAAAGACAAGGGTAGTACGCGCGTCGGACGTTGCTCGTCGTTGCGTACATTTTTAAAGGAAAAATCTGCGGATGTTCGCGCTTCTGGACGGAAAAACGAGAGCCGAGTCGTTACGCTTTCGATTTAAAACTTTCGAATTAGATTGCGAGTCGTCGTGGTTCTTTTCTTTCTTCGTGCCATTTAAAAGTTCACAAGCTACCTCGCTCTCTCTCTCTCTCTCTCTCTCTCTCTCTCTCTCTCTCTCTCTCTCTCTTTGCTTTCGAGAAAACACGAGGGAAAAAGAGAAAAAGAGCGGGAGAGATTTCAGGCTCAAGCGTCAGAACGAAAAGATAATTAGATTCGATTGGTTTTCCTCCCGATTTATTGTTAATCGTAATATCGTTCGAGAAACTCTCTCTCTCTCTCTCTCTCTCTCTCGCTCGCTCGCTCGCTCGCTCGCTCGCTCGGGTACTCGCCCCTTTTCCTTTTTCGCTACGAATATCTTACCGTGCAGTCGCGATGAAACGTGGACGCGAATAAATAGATAGATGGTATCGATTTTCCAAGAATGCCAATATTCCTTCGATTGCGATATAACGGGGGTATGGCGGGAGAGGATTAGACGTTGGATGAAACACGAGAATAGGTATTTTACGTTCCGTAGACACGTAGATACCATTGAGATGTTAAAGATCGATCGTTGTATTTCTGATACTTTATAACTATAACTATATACCATGTGCATCTATACACGCGTCGAACACACAATTTTCCGCGACGCGATATACTCGTTTACTTAAGCACCGCGCGTTACCCTCGTATTTCCTATTCCTTTTTTCTCCTCCCACTTTCCCACGCATATTCGACATCTCCCGTGGGAGTTCCGAGGTGGTTGAAGGCAGATATTACCCGAAAGGGATTTGGATAAGCTATGGATAGGCCGTAAAATCGGCGAGCGATCGTCGCGTAAATCGTTCGAGAAAAGAGAGAGTAGATCATAGACTCGTTGCGGTACTAGAACCAATCGGTACTTAAATATACATTTATCTCTCTTTCTCTTTAAAGTACGCTCAAAGGAACGAACTCATCCATCGCAGAAATTCGAAGTTGTACCTTGCCTTCGATCGATACGAGGTCGAGCTGCGAGTCGAACATCGACTGCGACGAGCTTTCGACTCTCAAAGTTCGACGATCGACTCTCGATATCAGCCTTCTTTCTTCGTTCGATTTTAGACCATAATCGGCAGCATCGACGAATCCGACGTTTCTCTATTTCTTTTTTGCTCCCTCTCGGTCTCTCACGCTTTTCTAGCGAGGTCAATTTTTTATCGCTCGCAAACTTTCTTAATTTGTACCAAGTCTGACGGACTAATTAATATTGATGATTGAAGAGTGCTCACCTCGTTCGGTGATCAATTTTCATCGGCATTAATAAACGGAGCTTTTCGCGGGAAAAGAAGAGTTGGTCATGCCGAAGCTTTCGTCTCGGGGGAACGTCGACGAGGCTTGGAAAAGGTACCCGCGCGAAGTTGAAGCTTGCTCGTTTTAAAAAGCGAGAATACCATCGCTTCTGTAAAGCCGTCGGTAGGGGCGTGCCTCTCGCTTTTAAAACCGTTAATTACGTTAAGTGAGTCCAATCGTTTCGTTCGGTTCACGAAGAAAGTAGAGCTAGCGCAAAGTCGAGCTAAACCGATAATATCGTATTAACAAAGTATACCTTTGGTACCGTTGCCTCCGATCTAGAACGAGCATTAATCCGCGATGACGTTTTAAAAGGCTTAAAAAAAGGTTTCTGCTCGAGAATAAAGCTCGCGATTGCTTGCAACGATACTTATTGCTCGTAAAAAAAGGAAGAAGGATGCGTATAAATATATATGTGAACGTATATAGGTGCGTTATATGATACATTTATATAGCTATATATTTATACATTATATTAATCCAAAGGTTTAGAGGATATTAATCTCCATTGAAGACTCGATATTAATCCGTACACGACGAAGCAGACAGGTTATTAAGAATATCGTGTAGGAAGGATATTATCTTCTGTCCGAACTTCCACCCAGTTACTAAAGTCCGCGGAAAGTTTACCTTTGCTCTTTCGAAAGGCATCGAGCTGGGCTTCCAAGAATAAAGGCTCCATCTTCCGTAACTAATCACCGACGATTCGCCATCTTCCTACGTCCCGTTTGACGGCTAATTTATGACCGTAACGCGGTTTGAAAGTTAACGAGAGCACGTTTGTTAAACTTGTTAAAATCAATCCCTTCCTCCCGACTCCTTTCATATTTTCTCGATTTCTCCGAACGAGATGGTGGCGATATATCGCTTGGAAGGAAGACCTCTTCGTCCGTTCTGCGCTCACATCACGTTTTTCGGAGTTGCGAGAACCTTGTCGCGTTTGTTGGAATTAAAAATAACGCGATATTCGATAGCAATTACCGTTCGATTACGTTCGCAAAATCCAGAATCAAAAGGCAACGTTTCGTTAGTATCCGAGTATCCTTCTCCTTCGCGAGATATATGCGGTCGCGCGACGATCTTACGTTCAGCGCGCGTCAGCGTTTAGAACGTAGTCTAAAGTAAGCCAGACCGATGCATTCGACGCACGATTCTTACTTTCGAATAAGTTAGAATTTGTTTTTGTTATCAAGACCGACGATAGTTTCAACGATTCGTTTACAACGATCCATTACGTGTCCTCGTCGTCCCTCCCTTTTTCTACTCCTTCCTTCTTCCTACGTTTCGCGTAGCTCTCGACGTTTCTCTTTTGCCTTCCACTTGGCGGCTTCGGACGGCTTTTTACGGTCGGTCGTTAGGAGTCGGACCGCAAATGTCTCCGCATGAATTCTAATGTCCGACCAGCCCCCCGTCCCTTCGAGGAGCCGGTCCTTTCTTCGCCCTTCCCCGATCCTGAACGCCGCGCGTGCCTCGAGAATCCTGACTTTCTACTTTCGAGCCCACCCCCTCCTTCCCCTTTCCGACAGAAATTTACGCGAACAGCGAATTCCACGGAAGTCGAGCGCTTCCCAGGAAAGACCGTTTTAGTTCTGCATTTCCATAAGATTTTCTCGCGAACACAGGTTCGGGCTAATTTCTCGCGATAATTTACGTTCCCTATTATTCTTTTCCAACGTGGTTAACGGGGAAAGACCGGGACGAGCTACTGTCCATGGAATGTCCGGCATATTCGTAATTAGCACCAACGCGTTCCACTCGCAGACGACGGTTTTTCCTTCTCCCGGTTTCTCCTGCTTCGCAGCTCGACTTTTCGTCTTCGTCTTTGTCTCTCTCTCTCTCTCTCTCTCCCTCTCAAAGCGGGTGCAAGAAGACGCGCGCAAAACCGAGCCGAGTTTCTCTCGGTAAAGCGCAACGAGCTAGAAAATGGAGGCACAAATCGCGATCCCTTCGGAAAGACGTCGTTTCGAGTCGATCGCCGCCATCCTTCCGAGATCGGTAATTTACTTCGTTTCGTAACCGGCTACGGAGTACCCCAAATAAATCGGATATTTTTTGCTCGACTTCCAACGTCGCGTATGAATCCGAATTTATCGTAGCTTTCCTATCTCGGGATTCGAACGTTCGGATCGAAAATAAAGAAGAAAATGTGCGACAGCCACGGGACAGACAACTTCCTTGTCATCGTGCGAGCAATTTTTCAGTCGTGCGAAGAGCAAATCACGAGCGAACGAGCGAGAGCTCATTTTTTAACGAATCTGCAAACGACCGATCGATAAAAATGACAGAACTTTATCAGAGTCACGCTCCTCCTCCTTGCTTCCTGCCCAACTCGATAATCCGACTGGCCCGTCTCCTATCTCTCTCTCTCTCTCTCTCCTCTCGCTCAAATCGATTTATGTTGGAATTCTTATCGCGACGAACGGACAACTGTGCGCCGTGGGAAAAATTTTGGAAAAAGGGTAGTACGGCTTGTTAACGACGAGCGCCGCGCTTATTCCTCGCGTTCGCTCCCGACTATGCGCGACGTAAAATCGATGGAGCTCGTCCGCCGTTAATAATGCGATGTTCGATAAAAAAGATCAAGTGACGAGGATTTGAAAGCCGCTCGTACTTTCGATCTGTTCAACGATACCTCTTGCGTTCGAACGTTCGTTTGTGGTGATTTCGTTCGAGACCTTTACAAAGATTTGACAAGCAACCACGATTTTATCAAATCGTCTTTCCAAACTTTCGTCTGCTACCGATCGAGTTTCGAGAAATTTCGGCATACGCCGTAACAGATATCCTTATATATCACATTACGGGGATATAATAAAGTAGAGGATAGCGCTGGGACCTCCTCCAACCTTTATCCTTAACAAAAATACGTGCACCTCTCGCTATTTGTATCCGTTACCGTTGATTCTAAGACTCCCATTTCTCTCGACGCTTTTTATTCTCTTGTTTTGCGATAGATACTTTCTCTTTCCTTTCCTCTTCTTTTCCGGCAAACTCGAATGAAGACAAACGTGGTTCGAGTGGAAGAGAGAGTCAACGATGACGACAAGAACGATGCGATTCTTTGGGCTTTGCCGAACGTTCCGTATCTGCTACCAAAACGCGTTAGTACCCTCGCGGTGGTTAAGCGACGTTGCCTGGTATTATGGAAATGAAGAGGGAAGCAAGGCGGGAAAGGGAAAACCAAGTTGGCCGCATTTACCGCGGGGCACCAGCCTGGATGGAAAGTTTTCCGCGGAAATTTGGTCTTCCTGCGTCGAGTCGCGGATACGTTGAACTTTTCGTACTACTCGAAGACACGGTTGTCGCGTCCGGAGACGCGCTTTTCGCGATAAACTCTATCTATCTTCCTCCCTCCCTCGCCCACCGTACACGCGGTCCTACGAAATAAACTTTGGCGTCTGGTGGCAGAAGATTGAGTGGGAGGGAAGGAGAAGCGTATTTTATCGTTACAAGGAATTAGTACTATATACCGTGAATTCTACGTTTGGTGCTTATGCAACCACATACGTAGAACATAGATATACCTCTATCTACGCTATATGTATATTTCGGCTTTGGATTATCGTTTCGGTACAATTTCCACACTATTCGCATTCTCCGCGGGACATGGCGTAATTCACAAACCATCTACACTTCAGTAGGAACACGCTCTCTTTCGTTGAAATATCTGGAGCGGAAAGAGCTTTAGTGGATTTCGAGAATGAGGGAGAGAGAGAGAGAGAGAGTAAAGGGAAGGGTGAGTAGAGAAAGAGATAGATGCTTTCCCAGGAGAGAGAGAGAGAGAGAGAGAGAAAGCGATGACACAGCGTCGAAAGGATGGGAAAAGGCAAAGAGTTCTTCCCATAAAATATCGCGACGTTTCTTCTTCGAAGGAAGGGGCAAAAAAGGCGAGGCAATCGTGTCTTTCATTTTCTTTTGCCGGTTCGACGAAGATCGCGTTAACGATCTCGAGGGTGACTATGATGAAAAAAAAGAAAAAGAGACAAGTAATATCGTACGATCGATCGCAAGTTTTCAAATTCTCTTCGACCTTTCCCGAGGAGAGGAAAATTCGAGGTATCGACGAGAACGTCGTATTTCGCGTCTCTCGGCGGATTCTCCGGTCTTTTTCCACTTAAATTATAGTCGCTTTATTATTTATACTCTATAAAGCAAACATGAACGAATCGGTGCATCAGCAAGCGGCGGGATAGTTACGTACGTAGATATATAATATATCCGTGCTTCTCGATCGTGAAAACTTCGAAAATCGCTATCCTTTGTTCGTTCCGTCGAACGGATTTGTATCTTTGATGACTTTTTCTACAAATTTTATACCTTGTCCTTTCACCTTTCATCCATTTCTCTCGTTCGTTCCATCTCTGGCTTTGAGCCGATCGTTCGCCTGTTATCATAACGCACACGTAGGACCAGCCGATTATAACGTTGTACATTTCCTGATAATAATAATCCCTCTATTTGACATGGAAAATCCTGTTGGTTTCAAAATCGATGCTTTCATACGTTGTTCCGGCTCGTTCATTCGTAATCGCTTTACCAACACAAAAATCTCATGGACTATAGTACGTGCAGAGTAAGCAACGATAGGTCACAGCGAATGCTTTATTTATTCGATTAATTCGGTATGAGCTCCACGGAAAGGACAATCTATTATTCGAAATGATCTTTCCGAGTGATTATTTTTGGGTCGATCCGCGATACGCGTGAAAAAAAGGATCGTATAAATTCTTTATCAAGAACGACGGAATCGATGAATTTAAATCGAATCCTTCAACGTCGCATCTCGGAAGGATGGCTTTTGAAAAGGTTAACGAGGACGAAAGAAACGGTTCTAGTCGTTCGATCCATTCGTCTCCGAGGGCCGACGAAATCGTTGAAGCGCGTTCGCAGGACGGCTTGAAAATAATCGTTCGTTATCGGAGTCCGGGTCAGCGAGGACGTGGAAGGGCGCGGCCACTAATCACGGCGTGTGCTATAAGAATGGTCGAAGAATCGTGCTGGTGCGCGAAAGAGAAAGAGAGACAAAGAGAGAGAAGATCCTTTCCCCTCTATTTCACTCTTCGCTTTCTCTCCAGCAAAGTAAAAGAGGGAGCGTGGAATGGGCCTTCCAATAGGATTAACCCTCGTCCCGTTAATCCTTTTATTGGCGCGGCAAATCCTGCGACAGGTCACGTAAGAGGGTGTCTGCAGCGGAGTCGGATTCGCGAAGCCCGGTTATATCCTTTTCCGATGAGGAAAGCGAAAGAGAAGGAGATCGAACGGATACCGACCGGAAGCTAGTGCCACGCGATTTTCAAAGTACATCGAAATCGTTATTAGATTTCTTGAGCTTTAATGGTTCGTTAATGGTCTTGTAACGAAGGATTCAATCTATATTCTCTAGATAGGATTAATTATTAAAAACGAGCTCGAAGTCTAGCGAATGTAGCGGGAGTATTTGGAATAAATGGATTCTCTCTTTCTTTCTCTTCCTTCGCTACCCCTACGATACGTTCGGGGATAAATGGAAATGGAAAGGTATACTTCGTTTTTCTTTCTTTCTTGTTTTGTTTTTCTTCTTTTTTTTTTTTTAATTTCCTTCAACCTTCAATCTGTCAACGAGCATAGTAGCTCATTTAGAAAACGGAGCAGTATTCGCAATTTATTTCTATAATAATCGGAACGAACGTGCGAGCACGTAAAAAACGATTCAAGACTCTGATTATATCCTTTCGAAGGGACTCGTTTAATGCATTCGACCTCGATCCGAAGGTTGATCTTTTCTTTTTTTCTTCTTCAAGTCGATTCATATTTCTTTTCGCAAGCAAATGCGAGGTGCATACGCGCGCACACGTTCTTCACGGAGCGATGCGAGATTCACAATGAAACGCTTTTCCGCGATAAAATGTTAGGTAATACGTTCAGGAAGCACGAGGCAAGGAGATATTCTCTAAAAGGTACGAACCGTAGACGAAATTCGAGAGCGACTGTCGTTTACTTTAGCGCGCGCACGAGTACCCTGCAAAGCTTTACTACCGGCCGCTGATGCTTTATTGCGTTATTTCGCTTTTACTAGCCGAGCGACGCAAACTCGAATGTAACTACTGCCGTCTGTACGTACCTACTCATACGTATATATCTATACGCAAGATCGATGTTTACGAGATAGCTCTCGCGATCGACCGTTTACATTTCCTTCTTCCTCTTTTCTTCTATTCGGAACCTATTACATCCTTTGAAGAATCTTGATGAATATTAATATAACCGTAAACGCGACTGCGCTCCCTCCGAAATGCTTGGAGAGTATTGAACTTTTTCTTTTCGCTTTTCTTTTGCTCGCGATGTTATAAAACGAAAGAAAAAGAAAAATATAAGTACGAGCGTGGATGCCAGACGGATGGTTCGCGTGTATACGCGTCTAAAGGATATAAGAGGGTTCTGTGATCGTCGGAAGGATAGCATTAGTCCCTTTCGGGAAAGTGGCCACGTAGCGGAAGCGCAGCTTCAAAGACGTACGTGATAAATGGAGGAACGATCGGTGTGCGGACGACGATACGGGACGCGAGTAGACGGATATCGGAGGCCGCGTTACCGATATTCCTAACGATGGATCTACGTGCGTCGGATCGCCATCAAAAGAAGGGCATTCATCTCCATTTACATGAGAGTACACGTACGTCTTGTAAGTAGGATTTTCCTGTTGGCTTTACTCTTACGCTCTCTCTCTCTCTCTCTTTGTCCCCCTCCCTCTTTATAGGATCCTTTGCGATAGAAGGACGTGCTCGCTTTAGATCATCGGAACAGAGTTTGTCGTTGGACAAACAAGAAAATGCGAAGATGCCTGACCCACTTTCGGTCTTTGCAAAGCCTGACTTACGAATCGAATAGCGATCCTGAAATACGAACGTTATTCTTCTTTACTCTTTTTTTTTTTTTTTTTTTTTTTATTTCTTCGAGGTGTAATTACAGATTGATCGTTCCACTCGAATGTTTCATGATGCGGGTTAACGGACGGAATGGAAACGATTAAATTCTTATCGTAATCGTTTTGTAGTAGGAGATAAGTCATAGTATCCGAGCGAGACTAAAAAAGTGTTTACAAACGCTGCAACGAGAAAAAGAGAATCGATATAGGTATATACTTTGTATTTTCATTTCCGGGGAAATACGCGCGTTCGTTGGTTTTTCATTTCGAGGAGAGTAGCGTAGTCGTTTCAGGAAGTAGCCATTATTCTTTGAGAGCGATATGTGCGCCAAGCGACACGTAATAACGTCGAGGAATTTTCCGAGCATCGTCCGCGATCTTCCCGGCGGATTCTACGATCTCTTCCTCTCTCTCTCTCTTCTTTTCTCTTAAAGACCTTGGAAAGATCAAATTTTCTTTGCGCCTTCCCACATTCTCCTTCGTTTTATATTTTTCTTGCAAAAATTTGTGGAAAATAAAAGGACGAGGAATAAATTAAATTCAAACTCGTTTCTTCGCCGACGAGTACGAATTACGTAATGAATAACGGTATGAAAATGGTAGTTTTTCATTGATTTAAAATATCCGAGAACAAGAGTGTCTGCCTGCGAGTGACAAGATTACGGTGGTAAAAGAACGACGGATGGCCCATTGAAGAGGGCGTGCGTCCTTAAACGAACCGTCCCGATCCAGATCGAGCGTCTTCGCCTCCTTTCTCCAGTGGCTCCTTCGAATTTTCCGTCTCTCCCTTCTCCCTTGGACGATTTCTCTCGCCTCGACTAGACGTCGTCTTTTAAATAAAACATGTAAATAGAACTCGCCGAAGGCAACCGAGACACGCTTCGGTTTCGTACCGATCGATAGCCATTAAATATCAAAGATTTTAGCCTTTTGTATTATCCGATTGAAACGAGATCGACGATCTCGTCGACTTTTTCGTACGTTTCTTATCTTTATCTCATCGTTCGATTAACTTCGAAAGGCTGTTTATTTCTATAAAAGTAGGGGCGAAGAGACGAGGAGAACGATCGCGAATTTAACTGGAAAATTGCAAAATTTCGAGAGATCTTACGAATCATACGTACGTAAACGAAGGGTAGAGATTTCGAAGGGAATCGAGAAATTCTCGTCGAACGCTCGGAGAACGAACGGGAACGTTTTTCGTTGGCAGGTAGACGACAATAGTTCCCCTTTCTTTCGGAATTAATTGTACCGTGATATCGAGACGATACGGCGTGTAACCGTTTTCTCGAAACAAACGACTGAACCGCTTGTATTTGGAGTTCTTGAGATTCTATCGGGAGGGACGATAAAACCTTTTGGGTCTCTTTCGCTTTTCCATCGCTTAGGTCGATTCCTCTTTTTCTTTCCTTTGCGAACGACTCTTCCTTCGACTCGCAATTTTTCTCCCTTCTTACCGTTCCATCTCTTTCCTCTTTCCTCTTTTTCGACCTTTTCTCTTTTACTCCTCTTCTTTTCGTTTTCTCTCTTGACCTCCAAAAAAACTGGCGGTCGCCTTCCTGCAGCGTCGAAACACAATTGGTTCCGTGAGTTTGGCTCTGTGCGAACCCTCTTTTCAAGTTCAATTAAAACCCGTCGACTCGTATCGATTCCTGTGACCGACTTATCGAAACATAGAAATAAATCGATATCTCGATAATTTCGCTCAAAGATCCTACGACGATAACTAATAAAATTTTTTTTGCGAACGCTCGACCACGATGATTCGTCGTTAATTTTTGCAACTTTTTACAAATTTGCGCCGATCTTGCACGTAGACGCGAATAAAATCGTTTCCGATTTTTGGAAACGATTTTGGACGAGCACCGTTACGAGCAAACTCCGCAAAGCTTTTAGCCCTTTGTAACATACACGTGCAATATATATATATATATATATATATATATATATATATATATATATATATGACTTAATGACTTGGTAAAAGTCCGTGAGCAGAATAGAGACTAGAAATGAGATAATCTGTCGTTCGCAATGAACTTTGCCTATTGTGGGTTGCGCTGGAGAAGTTTCTCCCAGTCGTTGTCCTTAGTTTGAAAGGCACCACACAGAGCGTGGGAAAGAGAGAGAGAGAGAGAGAAAGTATGTGCGTGTGCATGTGAGAGGACCATGAAACGACGGCACCGATAATTCTGATAAGACCACTCCTGTATGCATCGCACGCCACCACCGATGCATATTATATACAGACATGGCGACTGTTAAAGGACAAATAGGAACATGCGTGATAGGACGAGTTTGCAAGTTAAATGGTCCATGAACGCTAGTTGGGATTAGTTGTTCTCTCCGGTTGTTAAATATAATATAGACCACGCGCATACATAGGTAGAGTCTTTTTGTTACGTGTTTGAGATTTAAAAATACATTCGATCAGTCGTTGAAATGATAGCGTTAAAAGGTATCGAAGATAGCGTCTTAAAAATAACTTCGGATATTAACAATTAGCTTAATCGCTCCTATTTATTGCCGAGTTTTACTTTTCTGTCTCCATCGACTCGATGGTTCCAAAGTAATAATTTATCGCATCGAGGTAAGCAATTTATCGAATCGTCGAGGTAAAAGATTATTCGAACGTTTTCTCATCGATTCGAAGCTTTTCTACGAGTTGCCATTACGCGATTATTAATAGCAACGATATCGATTTGAAACGGCGTAGTTTGACGAGAAAAGAGAACTCGGCGTTATTCGCGCTATAGTTTATTTCGGTTGGTGTCATCAATCGTAAGAGATATCTTGATCCGAGAGACAAGTGCTTTCGTAGGAATCGCCGCGTTCACTTCAGGGACTATCCTCGACCCAGTTGAAAATCCCCTAGGAGCTCTCAGTTTGGTTACATTACGGCGAGTGCTTCAAAGTTTCGGAGTAAAAAATAATTTCGTTGGCAATATTCTCGTGCCTTTACTTGAGAATTCTCCGGGCGATCCGACGAGTGCTTTCGTCGACGACTTTCTCCAAAGTAACGCGACGAGTCATTGAAACTTTTTTTTTTAACTAAAACATCAAAAGTTCCGCCTGTATAATCGATGAAACGAAACAATATAAACGATCGAGACTTTGCGAGAACTTTGACGTTAATCTTTTCTATCTTTTTTAAGGTCGTATTACCTTTTTTCTTTATAGATGCGAATGACGCACTTTGCTCGTTCCTTTGAAACAATTAGTCGGTCAGCTTTTATATGAGACCACTGCGAGTTTAAGAAGAAAATAACTCTCTCTCTCTCTCTCTCTCTCTCTCTTTCTCTCAAGAAGAATCTCTTGGAACAATTACGAGTGCAAATAGTACGAGACCGAAAATGAGAATATCTTGGGGCTTCCGGGATTGCCCGGAGGAATTTGAGTAAGCCGTGACGAAGGTTCGTAGAATTAATAATGACAAAAGAGGGAAGAGCGGACAGCTTTGACCAAGCTGGATCGCCTGTCTGGACTATATCTACACATACGATATATACCTAACACACAACCTACGCGTAGAACCTACGTGGGTACGTGGATGGGTGTATATGTATACGTCATGATGCCCCATTATGCTTATGAATATAAATGCACCCATGGGAATGCGCGCAATAAATGCCGGCCACTGCCCTTGCGGATCTCTGAATTCTGCTTTACCGCGCGTAATTCGGCTACACGTGCTACCGTCTCTATTTCTCTCTTTTTCTTTTCATCTTCCACTCCCAAAAATGTGGAAATGAAACGACCGGACGTACCGTTCCTCTTTCTCCTCGTTTTAGCGCGGCATCGTACAAGTCGCGTATCTGGGAGAAGGGAAAGATAAAAGGAAGGACTTGAAGAAGTAATTAAAACAAAGTAACTCGCACGTAATTTCGGATATATTGTGACGACAACGAGCGACAGTCTATGAGGCGCGTACCTCGTTATCTTTTTTGTAGAACGATCGATCATTTTCCGTAACGGACGTCGTCGTTACGTTTTCGCTCGTAAAAATAACGACGTATCCATCAAGGCGTTTCTCCCGGTCGCGAAATCGAACTTTTCCACATACGTTCTTATTAGCGCTCTCCTCGAACCGGTTTCGAAACCGGACGAGTTCTCGGCGTGCACCGGTCTACGACTCTTTTTCAACAGCTTTCTTTCCGATTAACCCGCTAACTCCTGACCGATCCCTCTCGCGCCACAGCCCGCTTTTATCTCCAACCCTTTCCCCATCGACCAACTTTTCGCGCGTGTCCACCAGCTTTACTCGCTCTTGGATCGCTTCCAAGCGTCTGAATCTGCTCGCACCTTCTCCGTTCCGCGTACTCCACCTGCATACACCATTTTTACCGTCCTCTTTTTCTCTCTCTCTCTCTCTCTCTCTCTCTCTCCTTCCATCCGCCTATCTACGAAGGCCATTTCCCTTTTTATCCGATTTGTCACACTAAATTTCTTTCATTATCGCTCGCACCGATCGAGAAACCCTCGCAAGAGCACACTTTTTCTTTTACCCATCGAATTTATCAACGGTACGAACCGACCGCCTCCGTCCTTTCTCGTCGTCGTTGCCCGACCGAGATGAATCCTGTGCTGTTTAATAAACCTACCCGTACCGTTACGCATTTTGTTATAATATTTTTCGAAAATGCAATTAAATTCCATCTCTTTCTTATGCTTTGTTAAAATGTTCTTAAAAGGACGTCCAAGCGCGAGCATTGTGCTCGTGTCGTCTGATGCTTTTCAACGAATATTGTGTTCCATGAAAGCCAACGCGCTGTCATCGTGGGACGACGCATAATGTTATACGAAATATACGTCAAATACCAACCACCTTTCGCGTACGTTCTCCCACTCCGTCTCCCTTTCCATAACTTACCAAACGATTTTCACGCAACCTATAACGCGTCCCCTCGCTTCTTTGCCTTTTACACGACAATGGGCGAACGAACGTAGGCGAACGAAGCGTTGTATCCGGGCAAACCTTTCATCTCCGCGTTTGTACTCAACGTCGAAATTATCGACGCGGATTCGTATATTTTATTTTTCGACTGGTGGCGCTCGAGCGTCGAGCGAGATCTTTGCCGAAAAAATTCGTCGTTTTCTTCGTGGAATACGAGAACGACGAGAGGGCGACGACGAGACGCTACGGGATATCGTCTTTTGTCTTCGTTGAATGAAACTCGAACGCGTATCGCGAAGAAAAAGATGAAAAGAGAGAATGAAAACGGAGAGACTCATCTTTCCATTTCTCCTTACAGTTTGCACTCAATTCAGCAGGGGCGTGTACTCGATCCTGGGCGTCGTCAGTCCGGACTCGTTCGACACGCTTCACTCCTACAGCAACACGTTTCAGATGCCCTTCATGACGCCCTGGTTTCCCGAAAAGGTAAGGGGTCATCGACTTTCCCGCGAATTCGAAACTAGGAATCGACGATAAATTCGAATTTAACGTGAGAATAAGCACGAATTTGGCGGCTCTCTTTTTCCGAATCAATCGAAGATCGATAAACGGCGAAGCGCGTGCGCTCCAGCGAACGAAACTACTTTTTCGCCGTCATTTCGCCGATCGGTCCGTGCCAAATGACGTTATATACGCCACAACGAGTGGCGTATAAAACCATGGGGCCAACGCGATTCGTCGGATAACGACGAAAAACGAGAAAATTCGCAAATGTCGCAAAGAGTCAGCCGCGTCGAAGGATCGCTCGGTTCTTCTTTGCGATGCCTCTGCGATCGATATTTTTGTTCGCGGTCGTAACGAACGTGAAACCGTTAACGAAGGGCACAAAGAGAGAAAAGAGAGCGAGAGCGAGAGAGAGAGAGGTGGAACACGAGCGGCGCATCCTGCACGGCAATCAGATACGCATAATAGGATCGTTCGTATAAATAAATGTATACGTACACGCGTGGACGTGCAATAGTCGCACGTATACGCGTCTACGTACATGGATAGGCGAGCGACGCAGTAATACGCGATACGCGCATATTACAATTTGAATTTCCAAATGAATTGGCCGGCCGAAATTTATCCAGCCGAATCGCGACACGTTGCATTTATCGCGCCGATATCCAACGGTTTCGAAACCGATACCGTCTCTCGCTCGTATGCGCCAAATTTATACGCGCCTGTGAAACGTACTCGTGATACATGTAAACGCATCGAACAGGTTGAATTCACATAGACAGCACACGCGGAGGAGGCGTCCTAGGCGAATAAGTTTCGTTAAACGCGAGACTCGTGTTAGTGTTTTTACCGTGATGCGCAGAGATACGATCACGCGCACGCTTAGTAACGAACGTCGATGTCGTTTAAATGCTAATCTCGGTGTAATGCTGATTCGATGGCTCGTTTTTTTCTTCCTCCTCGTTCGTATCGCTCTGCCGTTACGCTCGCGAGGAATCTACGACGAATCGATCTTCTCTCTCCGCGATTTACGAAAAGGGAAGCAGAAAGACGAATGATTTTTCTCGTTTCCAGGTCCTCACGCCATCCTCCGGTCTCTTGGACTTTGCCATAAGCATGCGTCCGGATTACCATCGTGCCATCATCGACACGGTGCGATACTACGGATGGAAGAAAATCATCTACCTCTACGACTCCCACGACGGTGAGTCCT
This sequence comes from Vespula vulgaris, assembly GCF_905475345.1. Classification (NCBI taxonomy): domain Eukaryota; kingdom Metazoa; phylum Arthropoda; class Insecta; order Hymenoptera; family Vespidae; genus Vespula; species Vespula vulgaris. The sequence goes on along the minus strand of NC_066601.1, from coordinate 4,816,406 downwards.
CGTAACCTTTGACTTTCTCATGCATTTCTCTTCTAGTCCGTACGCTACGTGCTCGCAGCTTGTGTCGGCTCGTCCACGACCTCTGTTCGACGTGTGTACGCGTGTACGTGTGTAAAGGAGATACCCGAGCGTGCACGTCACGCGCGCGTACGTACTCGCGAAGCTCCATCGCGGTTGCAAAAATTCCAATTCTCATCTTTCTCAGCTCCCTTCTCTCCTTTTCCCCTTTCCCCTGGTAATCTTACTTTTATTACCTACCATCGAGGCAGGTACCACCAAGTCGGGTCTCCGGTGGGCAACTTCCTTCCGGCGGATATCACAGCGAATCGGTATCTACGATCGCCCGTTTCTTCTGCTTCGGCCTTATACGCGCATAGGCACTTACTTACGTAGAAACGCGAGCTAAAAACTCTGCGGGATTTTAAAGTAGAAAATACTCCAACGCGTACGTACTTACCTACGCGCGTACGTTCTCCTTTTCCTACGGCTCCTTTTTTCCCGCGCGAACGAAACCAGAGAAAAAAAGAATCTAGGTTCGCGTCACTCGGTAAATAATAATTGAGAAATTCTCGTTGAAACGAAGACAAAGCGCGACACCAATGTCAGGCACGTAAGCGGGGAAGGTCGAACGAATCTCGGGCGAGGCTTGAAACAAGGTTTTTCCTTTTACTTTCGTTATTCCTAGCGTAAAACGTAGAAGAGGTTACGTTGGCCGTTGCGACATAGACACATAGAGGCGCGCTTTCCTTTTCCTTTGGCGAGCTCATAAATCTTTAAAGTTCCGTAAAACATTAAAGGTTTCAGCATTTCGATCTACTCGATGATACGTTGAAAACCGGTTTAACGGGTTATCCTCGCTTACGATCGAGAGCGCATACCTACTCGTGCGATCTTAATTATTACCGCATCCTCTTTTTAACGAAATTCGCGGACCTAATTCGCCCTATTCGTTGGAGAAAATGACAGAATCGGGGAAAATTTGAACGAGAGATTTGTACCTTCGTCGTTCTCGATAGAGAACCCGGAGAAAGTTCGGCCAGGCGCAACGATTGTTATCGGCTCGTTGGAAAACGTCTAATGAGTTTTCTTTTCTTCCGGATATCATTGCCTCATCGCGCACGAAGGAAAGTCATCGAGAATTCCGTTGTAGTCGAGTAAATAGCTTTGCTTCGACGAACATCGAGAAAAAATGCTTCTAGCATCGTTCGAGAGGCTGGACTGTATAATTAGCTGATGCAAATGCGCTACGAGAAGCTTAAGGAGTCTCTCCTTTTGGTTTCGGCGCGTTCGCCTAGGTTCGGCCTTTCTCCATTTCCTGTTCTAGGAACTACGTCAAAATCGAATAGTTGTTGCTTTCGTTGAAACGGCCATTAGCATCGCGCCTTGCGCGACTATTGCTCAATAAACGTAAGAGCAATAAAGTGGCCGGTTAATCGTAAGAAAACGTCCTCGAAACTCGCGACCTTTCGTTTTGCAACGAATCTCCGTTGACGTTGGAACGTTGAAAGACCACTCGCATATTTATATACGTACGTATTTGATTCTTTCGCGAACTCTAGAGAATACGTTTCTTCGGCGCTTCGTCGTGCTCGAGGAGACGATCGAAACGATTATCGTTTCGCGACGTTGTATCGCGCGAAAACGCTTCGCTGCGTGCGTCATGATAGACGGGATGAGTTTTCCGTAATTTTTCCTGCTTCGCTTCGAGAAGAACGTTGCGCGTTTGTCGAAATGCTGCCAATATCGCGGAGTCCGCTACTTTGGGCGGTGATTTCTCTTCGGGAGAATCCCATTCGGGGAACGTTGACCGTCGGGAAGGTTCAAGGACGGATCGATTCCGCTCTCCGCCTCGAGGTACGAACGTTCGCTTTGCGATTTTGCAGAAATGTCGAGCGTAAAAACGATTCGACGTTCGAAAATTCGAAAATCGATGCTGCGGGTCCGAATTAACGACGCCTCGAGAAGAAAGACTAAAACTCTCGAAGGCAGTCGAAACGCGTCGACGTCTAGCAAGCGCGGAATCGAGCGAATTCCAACGAAATCTTCGTCGGAAGAGATTAGATGACTCGCGATCGAGACGGGGGAATATATATTTAACGGGTCTGTGAGATTGCGTAAGGTGTTTTCGATGTGACTAATTCGCTTTACGCGGGGAAAAAATGAAGAGAAAAACAAACGAGCGCGATACGAACGATCGGATTTCTACGCCCAAAGGAATATGGACCGCCGATGATTCAAGGTCGTAGTGGAACGTAGAACTCGAGCGGTAGACGATGAGTCGGTTTCTTTCGACGAATCGAGAGAATTCCAGGCCGGACCGATCTCGGGTGTTAACGGAGAGGAAGGCAGCGCTCGTTTCTTCGTTATTTCGAAGAAAATCTACAGGAAAATAATCAACGTTCGCAAAGGATGGCTTTGGTTCGCGGAGTCGACCGGTGTGGCGCCTACCGGAGAAGAGGGGATTCCAATAAAAATACGTGCACTCGTACGCGTTCCTGAAGTGGGCAGAACGCGTTCGGCAGCTCTCAGTTTCCTCTACGTGCCTCGTTCGATAATGACATCGACGAAGATATCGGGAAATCGCGCGAATAGCGTCCCAACCCGACTGTTCGCATTCATCTTTGCTTTTTAATAATTGTCACGAGTGTTTGTGTCCTGCTATAAACTCTAGTTCCGTGCGATAACGCTTTTTGCTCGATCTTTCGTCAAAGAGAGGGCCGTCATGGAAGGAAGATCGGAAGACGTTCGCTTCGTCAAAACCTTTCAAAGGTGCTTTTTTCTTCTTCTTTCATTTCTTTTTTTTTCTTTTTTGCTTCTTTTTTCCGTCATGGAGATCGAAGACTTTTACGTTACGTTGCGTACGAGAACTAACGTAAGCGACCGCGAAGCGGATGGGTGAATCGATAGATATACTCGATCGAGCGAAATGGAAACGTCGATCCGTCCCACGGAATTTGGAATCGCATTCTTTCTTTACTCCTTCGAGCGATCCGATCTTTGTTCTCCGCGTCAAAGTTCCGTCGAGGGACGAATCGTCGGAGGGATTGGCGAGGTTTATCCCGAACGCGAGAATACACGACCGACTGGCGTCCGAGAGATCGGTTTACCGACGTCTGCTCGATAATAATCCCCTCGAATAACTCGCTCGTAAACTCGCTAAATAAAGTCTATCGATGTCATCGAACGACAGCCGATTAAATTCTCTCATCTCGCGCATGAAAATCTTGCGCGCTCTCCGACATACTCGTCTCGTCCGCGTATAAAAAAATTCGCCAAGTAGGAAAAGTCGAATTTTACGTAACTCCGTTATACTTCATTTCTATCCGATTCGACGATTCAAATTTCGAAGTAACAACGTCCTTCGTACACGAAGGATTCGATTAAAGTTGCAACGGCGTTCGGTCGACCGTGAACATTGCAGCCAAGAATCAAGTGCACGCTTCGTTTGATCGGATATCAAGAATTCTACGCGAGTAAGTTATACGTACAGACGTATCGAGCAAGGACTATGCGTGGAGAAGGTGATAAACGTGTGACAAAGGGTTCGTAAGTACGCGAGTTTATGCACGGTACGTTGACTCTCGTCGTCGAGAGATCGCAGCCTCTTCCGAATGATTACTTTTCTTTTCGCTCAATTTCCCGTCGGCACTTAAGGAAAGACCGATGACTCCGCGGCCTTGAGAGGGGAATAAAGATAAAATCGAGTCCGACATTAGGGCTTTTCGATATTAGCGAAATGAATTCGCTCTTGTAGAATATTCGGGGCGATCGTTCGAGGCGTCGCTTGGACGAGACTTGTAGAGATGCAAAAGCGAGTCTTATCGAGTCGATGCGCGCGATACGATGCAGTGTGACGTAGAATCTCGATCGTCGGGTCCGATTAACGTGCGTCGACCTCGCAATCGTCTTTGCAATATTTTTTATCGCCTAAGATTTATCGATCGTCACGAATAGCTGATTCAACAAGAGCGACTTCGCGTAACGAGTGAAAACACTCGCGCGGCTAATTGGTCCTAATCGTTTTTTTCTAATAATACTAAAAGACTGTATCAAATAGTACAAGAAAAAAACTCGTATCCTTATCATTATAGATAAAATTTAATAATGTCTCCTTATCACTCACCTTCACGCGTACGTTTTCTTCCACAATTATATGTTCTTACACGATTGTTCGCGATTAGGAAGAACTCGGCGGCCAGTGCGTTTTCTACGAGTTTCCACGAAAGAGCCGTTTGTCTGTCGCCGATCGTTTAATTAATCCAAAGGTTTGTTTGCAAATCGATCGGTCGGTTTTGGATTTTGAAATTTGAGTCTTTCGGGTGAGAGGAAAATCGAGGATATTACGAAAGCCGTTCAAATCGCAGGTTGTCGGCGATCCGATAAGGAAGAAGGAAAATACAAAATATTTTCTTGTGATTCGTATTTGTCGTGGAAAAAGAAAATAAAAAATTAGCGTCACGTAGTTCGAAGCGATGCGAGAAAAATCGGAGAATACAAAGTAGTGCTCTCGGATAGCTCGTAAGTCGAGTCATCGAGAGACACATAAATCCGAGTTAAGGAACGCACGTTTCGGTTCCGGTTTACTAATAACCAGTGCATTGTATCGTTAGCCGCGTAAATTGCCGCGCCTCGAGAGACGCGCGGAGGAGAAGTAGGGATGCGCGTTGCGTGTCTCCCTCTCTCTCCCTCTCTCTCTCTCTCGTTCGTACAGAGAGACAGACGCACGCTCACGTACTTAGGAACATTGGCATCTTTCGAAAGATCGCAGGCTCAGCCGCTCGCGGCTGCCATGCGTGCACGGAGAGCGTGGCGTTTACATATACGTGAAACCGTATCGCATCCAGCTTCCTCCACCTGCTAGGAGATACGTGGCGTGGAATCGAGTTAGGATCCTAGTTGGCTCATCTCCGTAATTTCTCTCGTTCGCTCCGTCGCTATCTCCCGCAAACGTTCCGGAGTCGACGCAAATTCGTACGCGGAATACTCGTGGCACGCGTAACGAATAATTTCCCTCGTCGACTGTTCTTTCCCCTACTTCGTTGTTGACGCGTATATCCGTAGAGTATTCGAAAGGCGCGTATAAATAGGATTAATCGTGGAAAACGAGGGAAATGCACCAAAGCCGAATACATTCGCTCTTTTGATTCATCTAATTGCGGTAGATCGTCGATCTACGAGATAACGACGACGACTTGATATTTTATCAACGGTGATTAGGAATTAGATGATAATGAGATTAGTTGTCGAATAATGGAAAGAATTTGGTCACGTTCGATGAATAGCCGATAATCGTCCAAAGTCGTAATCGCGCATTGTGTAATGTCGCTTTACGACATACACGATTAAGGCGTTTAAGGCAACGTTCGTTACCAGTCGAGAAACTCGTCGCGGCAGCGTATAAATAAGAAGCGCGATAATCTCTTTTATATAACGCTGAGACGTTAGATGTCGAGACTAGACAAGAGTCATCCGCGTGCGAATATCATTGATATTCCTCGTTTTAACTCATTCGATTCTTCTTTAGACTACGTACGTACAAATTACCGGCGGCGAAGAAACGGTATTGTTTCGAAAGGAAAACGAGAGAAGCCAAAGAGGAGGAGGACGCTTCGCGATGTTTTCTTAATAGCGAAAAAGTGGTCAGGGTCGTCGGGGCGACGCCGGATAAGACGGCAGGAGGGACGCAGCAGGAAATTTCAATAACCAGCGAATCTCACGAGATATCACCGAGAAAGGGAATAATGGACGGCGAGATCTGTCGACAAGCATTGATCGGCCTCGTATGTGAGTAGACCCCGTTCGAATCGTTCGAATCGATGGAGCGGGGAGAGAAAACAGTCCGTCCTCGAAGGATTCTATAGATTCTATAATTCCCCAGGTAATCTCCTGGTCATCGATAGCGGACTCCAAGAAGGCTGGAGTACTCCGACCATTCCAAAGTTCACCACCCAGGAGGATCCTCTGCGCGTGAATAACGATCAGATCGCCTGGATCGTCAATTTGATGTACGTTGGCGTCGGGCTCGGTTCCACGATGCCGTTTTTTCTGATGAATCGTATCGGCCGTAAGAAAACGTTGCTCCTAGCCGCGGTACCCAAAATCATTAGTTGGATACTGATTGGGATAGCGACCGATCGAGCGAGCATCTTCTGCGGCAGAATACTCGCCGGCATTGGTTGCGGCATTTCCTATTCGGTATTGCCGATCTATTTCGGCGAGATAAGTAGCAAACGTACTCGCGGTCTCCTAGGCACGATGATGGCGGTTAACTTGAACGTTGGAGTGTTACTGATCTGTTCCATCGGCCTCTGGATCTCTCGATTCACGATGTCGATGATAGCCGTGTGCGTGCCGATCTTGTTTCTGGTAACGTTTGCCTGGCTGCCCGAAAGTTCGGTCTTTCTCACGCGACGAAACGAACTCAGCTTGGCGGAGAAGACTTTGCGATGGGCCCTGGGAAAGGACGACATCGACGAGGAACTCGAGGAAATCCAAAGAACGTTGACCATGGAAGATTCCTCGAAAAAATTGAATTTCCTCGAGACCGTCAAAGAGACGTACAAGAACAAAGAAAACGGTCGAGCCTTCAGGATAGTCTTAATTCTGTACAGTGCTCTGACGCTCACGGGCGGGGCGCCGATATTGGCTTATCAATCGGACATCTTCGAGAAAGCGAACTTCGAGGTATCGACGAATCTCAGCATTATCGTGACCGGTTGTACCATCGTCGTCGCTGGCATCGCTTGCGTCCTCTTAGTTCGCCTCACCGGAAAGAGAACGTTGCTTTTCGTTTCCGCGCCAACCTGTTTGTTCTCTCTGATTACTCTAGCCATCTTCTTCACCCTTCTCTCGGCGGGTTACGACGTCTCCAAGTTCAACTGGATACCCTCGGTATTCATCATGATTTATGTTCTTGGTTATGGATTAGCACTGAATCCAATGCCGCTCGCTTACCTCGGCGAAATCTTCCCGTTCGAAATGAAAAGAGCTGCCGCGATATTTACCTCGCTCTACTACGCTGGAACGACTACGGTGGTAATCAAGTACTATCAGGTACGTACTCTCGTAGGCGGTTTTTTTTTGCCTACGATCGCAACGGGGATAAGGTTTCGCAATTCGGACGCTTTTATCTTTGCTCTGGGCTCCGATAAAGGATAACGCTCGTCGCGATTACGCGCTTAAGGAAGGACGCGTTTGGCAGCTTTTCCGCGTCTGGGAACTCCTTCCGAACGTTTCAAAACCGCACGACGCGCTAACGTAATGTCAAGCGGTATAATAGGATCGTTGCTCTTGCCACGGGTACCGGTAATGCCAGTATCGGTATCCATTCATCTACGTACACCACGCGCGATCGCTTTCTTAACGCGTACGCACGTAATTGCTTCCTTAACGAATCGTATCGATGACTTCTGCCGTCCGTTCTGTGCCGCGCCATGCCGAATACTAACGCTATACGTACGTAGTACACGTGACGCCGCTTCGCCGAATAACAATAAGGGGTGTTGTTGCTTGGAATGGACGAAAAACAAAGCGTAATCAGACACGTTTATTTTTGTGTTTATAACGTTCTTAGGTCACGCAAGATGTATACGGTACGCACGTACCGATGTGGACTTTTACTGTGATAACTATGGTTTTATGGATTCTGATTTATTTCTTCGTGCCCGAGACGGAGGGAAAAACGCTGGAGGAAATACTATTGGAACTGAAGAATGAGAAGTAAAGGATCGCCGAACGAAATTGAGAAATCCGTATCTCAAAATCTCCTTGCCAGAGTTGTTCTGCGCTCGTACATGTACATAAGTGTGATAAAAGTGTATCGTAAACAAACCGAATCCAAAGTTTAGGATTACTCGAGGTATTCTATGAAATGGAACATTTTCCGATCGACGTGTAAATATAAGCGTAGTTATATGATCATCAGAAACGAATAAAAACAAACTTGGTAATATCGGTCGATCGTTCATCCTCGCGGCATCGAGCTTTTCCGCGATACGACTCGATGCCGAACAATGGAACGACTCGAATCGACTAATTATGTCATTATTTCGCACAGAGGCCGTAACCGATATTACTCATCGAACCGAAATCGATTTTATTCAAATGGCAAATTACTTTGACCACTACTTTTTTCGAATCGCTAATCGAGTCTATCGCGGACTCTCCTTTATCCCAAAATAATTAAAATTCTTTCGTTCCGCTCTCCATCCTTTCTCATTTTTTCTTCCTTATTTTTATCTTCCTCCGATAAAATCGCGTTTAATCGAACTGCACGGATCGATAATATAAGTGAGAAAATGAGTAGGTATGTTAGTCATGTACGAATCATAAAAACCGGCTATAAACTCGACTATCGCAATTAATTAATGGCATACTTGAAATCGATGTATTGCGTTGCTTATATACCAAGTCTTACTCGCCAGATAGATCAAGTTCCGTAGATCCGTCGATCCTCGACAAGCGATAGGTACCTATATATAAAATCCCGTTACACCACGCGATCGCAGCTGTTTCGAATGTAAAGTAATTCGAATTCGTTTTACGATCGCGACCACTTTCGCGAATTACCATAAACGTTTTCGGCAAAAGCATCTCGTAGAAACGTCGCGAGTGATCGCGTGCGCTCGTGAGTTACATACGAGTACGTAAATAAACGCGCGCGCGTACATGTGCGTTGGCGCGGGAAGGTGCACTCAACCTACGACAAGATCAAGATTGATAGACTACGAGTTGCAACATGTACGAAGCATCCACTTAGCGGTGCATTATCCGAATGAGAACGTCTACGGCCTGAGTCTTAGCTAATGCAACGCCTGCAATCCGAGTAATGGCAGCCACTTATCTACGAAGGAACAACGAGTAACCCGTGTTAATCGTCAATTTAAAGTCGGCACGTTTGCGATCCGCAGCGCAAACTCGAATCTTTTCCGGAAATCAGACCATCTTAATTATCTCTAATCTTTTATTATCTCTCTGGAATCGCGTGAAGGAAAATGCGAAATTCTAATGATGAAATTCAGAGATTTTCATTATTGAATTCTTTTATTTTCTCTCTCTCTCTCTCTTTCTCTCTCTCGAAGATAGACTAGATTAAATAAAGAATAAATAAAGAAATAAATAAAAACTAGTATTTCAACGAAACTTTTATGATTTACTCGTAGAAAATATCTCGATTCATTGACATTCGATAAAAGGAAGATCGAAAGAAACAAGCGACGCGTAATCTTTCTGTTGGAAGCTCACAGAGATTAACGGAGGAAAAATCGTAAATCAACTCTTATTTTAAGTATAATACGATCGATAATTTCGGGGTGAATAAATAATGAACACGCTTGAATAGCCAAAAGTGATCTGAATCGCGATTTAAAAAATGTTTCATTCTTCCTCCGTGCCCATTAATAAATATTTAGAAAATCAATAACTAAAATCACTTTGTGCCGTAAACGAATATTTCATTATTTTTGTGGCGAGTCGTACACGCGTTGTTGAATCTTGGGTGCTCGCAAGAGAACTATTTGTCGTCTGCTTGTTAGACTACCGTCGTATTCCGGCCGCTACATTATTCACCGTGGTCGTGTAATTAGGAAGCCGGAGACAAGTATATCAACGCGTGTGTCTCGCCGAGATCTTACGTATGTTTATATACAAGAGTTCTCTCTTTCTCTCTCTCTCTTACTCCCTGTATAATGTATTTACGTGTTTTTCTTACGCGCAACGTGCTGACTCGATAAACTATTATTCGTTGTAACACGTGTGATATAAGATTAATAATAGAATTATGAGATATAAAACTACACAAATTTTACAATTCGACAACAAATCGATCGACAAATTCTTCCGACGATTAATTAAATAACATTCAAGCAATTATTATACTTTGATAAAATAAACGACGGATCTGTCAAGCTTATGCGATAAATTTTATTTCCTTGAAATATGTATGTTTGGATTGCAACAAAAAAAGATCACGATTTCGATTGAATCGAGCAAGAATTTTGTGTCCATCGCAGGCTATTCTTCGTATTTTGCGTGTTTTCAATGTTTTCGTTTTCAATGTTCGTGTCGTTTGGACGACAGGCGATGTATTCGATGTACTCTCTATTAACAAATAAAAGAAACAACTCGTTTGCGCGTCCTTTTCAGAGAGAGAGAGAGAGAGAGAGAGAGAGCGAGGGCGGGAGGATGAGAGATAGAAAAAAGTAGATGAAAGGTTCGCCTCTAGACGCGTAGCACACACCGATAATGAATTACCCACTGTTGCAGATCAAATAGTCTCCGCAAAGGTGTTCACGCTGGTTTGGATCGCGTGTGTGACTAAAAAGGTAGTCGACCTTCTCCCTCTCTCTCTCTCTCTCTTTCCTCTCCCTCTCCCTTCTCTCCCTCCTTCCCCGTCTCTTTGCGGATCAGAGATTTTCTCTGTTGGCGATCGGTGTGTCGGCTCGTCAGAAAGATTTTAGATCGATCGAGCTTGTCTGGCTTTTACGCGAGCCGCGTCATCGAAGCCGGTGATCACGACGACGGCAATAATACCAAGAACGCTTCGTTGCGGAATTTTCATCGAATTATCTGCTAGCGCGTTACATCTTTCGCGTATAATTTATTATAACGTAAAGTAATTTCAGTCTGAGGATGAAAAATCTCGTGTCGCGTCGATGCACCGAGTCGAACAATGGATCGGCACGATACAAAGATTACGTAAATAAGATACGCACAAACGAACGCTATATGAGAGATCCTTTTTCATCTTCCCTTTCGTCTACAATTTCCGATTAGTTTTAATTCGATAGCGCAACCATATTCCCTTCGATCGCAACGTTTCTCGTTTGTAAGGGAAAACGGCTCTATAAAGATGGTAGCGTTAAATCAGCCTCGAGATTGCCTTTTATCGTCCGTTTGATCTTGGATTTTTCTCAGTCGCGAAATATTCAGTCGATGGAAATGGCTGGTGTTGCAGTTTCGTGCCTTTGGAAAGGAGCGAAGATTTAAAGGGCAACGTCGACGATGGTAATAAGTTAACATGTATCGGCATTCGAATAGACTCAATACTTTCCTTTGTCGGCGAAGCGATACTGCTCTTTGTGCAGTAACTTACTGTACAATGTACAGTTATTGCCCATTGTTCTTTAGCGATCGACCACGGTTATTTCTATTGAAAATAATAAAGTCTTTTCAACGTTACATTCTATCGTAATACGGTGACAATGGGAGTAATCGTTGAATTGAAATTGAAACAAGTTGATCTCAGTCACGTTGACGGAAGGTAATCAAGCAGCAAGACGAGGAGGACGGAGAAACGACACGGTGGGTTTTTAACCTCTCTAATTAAGGGACGACAAAGAAGAGAGAGTAGGTAGAAAAGGGTGAAGAAGGAAGATGCGTCTCGTCTACGTGTCTAGTCCATGACCCTCCGCCGTCGGACGTGCTCGATGTGCTCTTGCACGATTTGCTAGTCCCTCCTAATGTCTAACGTCGTTCGTGCGCGTGCACAAAACTAGAAGACACCTTTTACCTCGTTTGCTCGAGATAAGGAATTTTCTGCGTTCTACGTTCAAACAAAGATAAAACGCTTTATTGTCTTTCATTCGTCGAGATATTCTCGAATCGGATATGCACTTGCGACGCAATTTGTCTTCGACGAGACAAAATCGTCCGGGCGGAACGCGTCCCGTTCGGACTGTGGCACGACGAACTGGTCGCTGGTTGGACGAAGAATCTCTATCTTTGATCGGCCTGACGAAACCCGACGATTCCGAGTTCCGTCCCTTACGAACGGACGGACGAAATTCGATGAGACCTGCGACGAGATTCTTCCGCAATAAATAAGAGGTGAAACGATCCTCGAGCGAGGCTACAATTTTCCTTCGATCTATATTACAAGTAAATAAATAAACGATAAAAAAACTGCCGATTATTTTTTATCCAATTCGACAAACGTCGAAACGTTGTTGACGTCGACGGTTATAAAAATGGGATCCACCCGATCGAAAAATTGAGAGGAACGATGGACGACAGACGGAAAAGCAATGATGGAAAAAATTCGAGCGGGGATGTTTTCAACTCGTTTAATGAAACAAAGCGATGCCGTGAATATTTTTCCTTTTCGTTCTATAACTATACATAGGTATAGGTACAAATACATCTACGTATACGGATACATCTATACGTTTCCACTATCCCCGCTCGTAATGGATCTTTCCATCCATTTCCATGGCGCGATAGGCGCAAGTGGCAAATACAACGACGAAAAGCAAACAAAGCGAGAACGCCTAGCACTACGAGCTAGTCGAAAATATTCCACCACAGGAATCGATGTCCTCTTGGTTCTAGTCGATAGGTCGCGTATAATGTATATAGATACATGGGTGTAGTACTCGCCTACGAGCTTTTCCGAAATTCGAGCTAATGAAAAAAGCTTTCGCGGATTCTATTTCGAGTAGCCTGAGAAAGCGTTCGCGGAGATCGATCGTACGAGCTATCGCGAGTGGACTTTAAAATCGAAGAGAGAGAGAGAGAGAGAGAGAGAGTGATCTGTCTCTCGGGGAGCCCTTCATTTCGGTCTCCCCCTTTCTCTCTCGTTTGCTCCCAGTGAAACAATGCGCCGCGATATGTCACGCGTACCGAAGTGTTCTCGACGTGCCATTAATTGGAATTCGAACGGACATAAACATCTCTCCCGCGTTGCTCGTTATCGCCAGCTAGATGCACCTTCCATACGGAAGGGTTCGAAAGATGGAAAGAGAAAGGGCGAGAGAGCGAGAGAGGGGACTTTGACGTACGATCCTTAGAACGCCACGAGATTTAACCGCACCTTTCTTTAATCGAGATAAAAAGAGAATTAAGAATTCGTAAATCGCGTAGACGAACGAACGTAACTATACGCGGTTCGAACAGAAGCATCGTGAATTCTTTATTATTTACTCGGACTTTGATTCCAGGAAGTTCCGCTAATAGAAATAGGAATGTGATTCGTACGCGTAGCTATTTAATGATTTCTAATAGTCGGTTAATCGGTATATCGAACAATCTGTTTCATGGATTTCTCGAGATCGTCCGGAATTACGATTTATTGACAGACTGATCTTTGAATGACACAAATTGAGCATGTAGTGAACTACAAGAGGAAGAGAGAAGTCGATTGCGAACTGTAGAGAGGGGAGGGAGAGAGAGAGAGAGAGAGAGAGAGAACAAGAGGAAGGGAATACGGCCGAGGTAATGGAAATTACTGGCAGAATACGTGGCGTCCGTGCCGATACCTATTCCGGATATTCGATGATTATACGCCTCGTGTATACGGATATACGCGAATATACAGATCTATATCCATATATACCTACTATATGCACGGAAGATTCTCCTAAACATGGATATAGTCCTTTGCCAATTTTCGCCCAACGTTCGAGAATCGACCTACTTTCATTCTTCGACCTTTCTCGCGCGATTCACGATATCGTTGGAACTCCTAGACCCCGATCTAATGACGTCTTTGCGAGTACTCCGGCAAAAAAGTTGAGTAGATACAATCTTCGACGATCGCTAAATTTATCCGAAGAATAGAAAATCGATTAAAGGATTTTCTCGCGTCGTTAAGTGTCCCCCATCACGGACAATACAGTGCTACCTCGCGCAATTATCTTCGATTTGTTTCTTTAGCGAAAAGCTTCGCTACCCCGTAGATTTTATTTCACTCGCGATTGCTAGGTCAGCGTTCGATCATTAATCAGGCACATAAACTTCCACGATCGCGCGGAAGAAAGCGTTACGTTAATTAACCGAATAACGTTAACGACTCGAGCGCCTCTTCGATCTTAAAGTACTTTTATCGTTGATTCTTGACTCGATATGGCCGACGAGACCAAAGATGCCTTTCGAGTTCGAAACAACGGTAATCAACTCTTTCGTGTGTTTTACTGCACGAGTAGTCGATGTGCGTGCGGGCAAATGGAAGATTCGAATAACGCGTAACAAGTGCGTTCGGCACCCATTGTAGTCCGGTCCAATCGGGACAACGTTCGTGCGTTCGACGATAAACGCTATAAGATCGATCGAAACGAGAGCATCGTCGTAACGCGTGAGAAAAATACGAGGGAATATCTTTGTTGGAGTCTTTACGATTCTAAAGGTGAATCTCTGAGAAACTTGCTCGATTTTTCGAAGAACCGTTTACGAAGCATTTCATCTTTCGAGTCAAACTTGCTATTGTTGGTTTAATCTTCGATTGAAAAAAGAATCGGAGCGTGTAAGCGACGTTGTCCGCTTTTGTCGATTCTTTCGGATGGAAGAAAACGGCGTTAAGCGGGTCCTCGCTGCTCCTCGCCGTAGATACGTAAAGGGCCAAATTCGCGCTCGATTGTAATCGATTATGCATTTTCGTATTTATTCGATGTTAAATCATTTGCCGAGATGAGAATTGCACCCATCGTGCCAATGTAAATTCGCGCGATATTCGCGAGCGCTCATTATGCTCTCACAAGGGATCTCGATCGTTGGACGAGAGATAGGTACAGTATAGCTGGTAACGATAGTTCCTTCCGCGTTTAGAATTAATCATCGTTAATAGAGCGTGTTGACCGGGTGCATACATTTTGTAGGTGGTATAATGGTCACGTGCCAGAGAATTGAAACAGTGGATTGGCGTGGATTTCCGTGCCAACCGTTTTCAGGGCTCGGACAGCGCGAGCAGGCTTAAATCCTGTTAAGCCTGAGTTAAACGCCGTCATACCGCCCTGCCATTGTCCCATCGCGTACGTTCGGTCTCTCCGACCCTTTTCCACTCCCTTTCGCCCTCCGCGGTACACATCTATTCGCTAGCTAAGGTAAATAGAATATCTCTCGTTGCGACGTGTTTCCGTCCGCGGAAATTACAATTTTCCTCGAGATGAGACTATTCTTCGGAATCTTCCTTTTTGGTATCCATGGCGTCGAGCGTTTTAACGGTACGATGTGCCTTATGGGATCAATCGGTTTTAAGCCGAGTACGAGATGCGAGAGGGAAGGAGAAAGGAAGCCGATGTCACGTCGATCGATACGTAATAAACTCTCGTCCGATTCTCGACTTACCGAATGCCGTCGTTACTTCGAGATTTACGTCCTCGCTGAAAGATATTTTTATCCGTGCTCGCATTACGTTGGCCACTTATCTTTCCAACGCTAAGCCAGGATGAACGCGAACGCGCGCGTGTCCTGTACCTCCGCGTTTTGCTCTGCTGTCTTGTCGGGACGTGCGTACAACGAGGTCTCTCTCTCTCTCTCGCTTCGTGGACAAAGTTTTTAACGAAAAAAATCAGACGATGTAATCTTTTCGTTAAGCCCTGATCCGTTTCGCACGACAATTAGCTTGGAATATTTTTTCGACGTCCCTCGTTAAGCGAATCGATGCTACCGGGAGGTATCGGTATAGGTGCTTAAAAAGTATCGATTTCAACGCAAAGTTAAAACATAAAATGTCCGTTCTCTTTTGCGAACGAATAAGCTCGTTTCCCAGAGGAAGAAGATTTGCGGAAAAGTGCGCATCGTCGTTGGCTTCGCGACGCCGATGGACTTTAAAATGTAGCAGGCAGGTTTGGTTGCCTCTCGACAGTGACAAACGTTCTCGTCGTGGCTCGACGCATCTCATCCATAATTCTCGCGTCGACCTTTGGAAACGAAGGTGCTCACCTTTTATCTTATCGTAATTGCGCATCTCAAAAGCTTCGCTGTACGTATTTCTTTTTTGTTTGCTCCGCGTACGTGCGGCGAAAGCGTTTCAAATGTTAGTTCAAGGTTATTAAAAAATCGCGAGATATTATCGTACCGTCGATGAATAGGCGAGTTCATCGAGACGAGGAAGGAGATAATGCGGTCACTTTTTCCGATGAAACTTTTTTCCCCTTTTTCCTTTCGTCCAATCTCTCGGTCTTCTCTCTCGTCAGGGAAATCATTGCGAGGACGAGTCGCATCTTCGACGGTAGATTTGAAGGAACAAAAGTTCGAAAAATTCTGAAGAATTTTTTTATCCTCCTCTCTCTTCTCTTCCTATCTCCTTCTTCTTCTTCTTCTTCTTCTTCTTCTTCTAGAAACGACTAATAGCTCGGTTTTAAGGCGAGTGTAATGTCGCTTCCTCGAGGGATTAAAAGAGGGAGCGAATATCCGAGATTGCCCTCGGGATGGTTACGAGCTGGGACGCGCTAATCAGTCCGTACTCTGTTATTCGGACTAATCAGACTCTTCGAGCATCCTTGTAACGATGTTCCTGCCTCTGGCAGTGTACGTGTATCCTTTGGGCGAGCAAGACTACGCACTCGCGATCATGCCTTACCTGCTATAGATATATAGACACGTTATATAAATATGTGTGTCTATGTATAGAGCAGCGACGGATAGATACCAATGCGCTTCATTTTCTTTCCCGAGATCAAAGTCTTCGCGACGGTACGTCAGTTTTACGTAGTTCGCAAGTCCCTTTCGACTCGATCGAGAATTAAATTAAATCGGCGCAGGTATTTCCATCCATTCGAGATGGACAACGTTCGTAAAGCTCGCTCGACTCTCTCAATCTACTTGACGTCCTCGCGATCGACGTCCTTTTTCGAAGGGAAGAAAAATGCGAACGGCTTTAGGGGGTGACTCAAGCGGTACTGTACAAATCTGACGAGTGTAAAGTTTTACGTACGATTTCGAAGCGAGACTTGGAAGCAAGTATTCTCTCCTTAAGCTCGGAAACGTGCCGGACGCATATTCGGCTTGCACTCGATCGCTCATTGTCATGGTCGCGAGAGGGATGAGATGCTGCACACCTACTCGTATCTATTTTGACATTAGTTTCCATCGGTCTCGGTGGTATTCCCGGTCAGAGTAACAAACGTGTGTGTGTGTGTGTGTGTGTATGTTCGCGTTCGCGCACGTGTGTGTCTGAGAGGGTGGAGAGAGAAAGGAAGAGAAACCGCAAGCCTCCCGTATGAGGCGGCAGACAGGATTGTTCGCATACCGTGCCAGACGAAATGGCGCGTTTGTCCCTCGGGCCATCTCCGCGTCGCCAGCAACGCCGTTGAGGGTCGTCTCCTCATCCTCGATCGTTCTATCCACGCGCCAGCTATGCGATACCTCGCATAAATTTCATTGCCTCTCGATTCTTTTCCTCTATTTTTATTTTTTTAATCTTCCGTCTTTCGAAAAGCAAGAGAAAATCGCGCGAGCGACAAGATACCTCAATTTCATGTCCATTTCAAGGATTTCATCTCAAATTCTACAATTTCGAAGCAGTCGCAAAGTTTACGATTACGCGAAAAAGTTGATCTCGTTGGCGTCTTCTTCGTGTAATTTTCACGTGGCAATTATCTTTTGATAAATCGACAATCCATGATAATTACGTTGTCACTCGGAGAGCTTCAAAGTTTTAATCCGATCTCTAACGTCGTCGTGAGGCGATTAACGAATGCAAACACGTGCAGCGGTATCCCGTACGCTGTAATTTTTTCTTCATTTTCTTTTTTTTTTTTCTATCCAATCTACGAATCTCAGGAATAGCATTCAAAGAGATGCTATCTACGCGTATAGAAGTATAGTACTGTGCGAATTAGCAGAGACGAGTAGAAGCTGACGTAAACGTAATTTGTCTTAATCGCGTAGTCCGTAGAGACGATTAGCATCGACAACGTGTCGATAATTAGTCACATCGTGGTGCGCCTGCATGTTGAAGCGGAAGCGTAGAATACTATAGAATTCAAGACATATTGGACGTC
The DNA here is from genome assembly GCF_905475345.1 of Vespula vulgaris. Taxonomy (NCBI): domain Eukaryota; kingdom Metazoa; phylum Arthropoda; class Insecta; order Hymenoptera; family Vespidae; genus Vespula; species Vespula vulgaris. The sequence continues at coordinate 4,798,689 of NC_066601.1, read as the reverse complement.
GCTGACTTCCGCTCGACGATTTCCAACTTCTCTGGATGTTGAGTTTCAACTTCGATTACCTCGTCGACGCACCCGTTCCGCGCTTTTTCTTTCGTCATCGGCCGCGTTCGAAATCGTTCGAATCCTCGAAACGTCGTACTTTCGATGTACTCGTTAAACGCATCCTAACTTGTAATGGATTTTGAAGCGCGACAAATGCGACTTCGATCTTCCGGCGACGTAAACGTAATCCCTTCCGTTCGATCGCCCAGCTACTCGTGACTGCGAATACCGAGCATACGTCGAGTACCGTGCACGACATTTATGTGATATTTGGAAAGTTACTTGGATCCAAATTTAGAAGGTAATATTTGCGAAGAACTTCTCAGCCTGAAAAAAATGACTCGAAGGAGTTAAAAACAGATACCTACTTATCACGAAAAGTTATTCAAAATTAATCAAAAATTCGGAATAACTCTCGCTGAAGCAACACTCTCAGGAGTAAAGAATAAAAATTCACGTTTTCGTTCTCGACGCATTTAGAAAACGTACGGCAGTAGTTTTTTGGGTCAGTTATCGTTACTGGATGAAAACAGAGAGGAAAAGGGTGCTGACACGCGTGGCCAACATCGTGGAAAGAAGGCCGAGCTCGCTCGCGAAAAGTTCAGAGCACTAGTCGAAATACGAGCTGTTTAGTGACGCGCGACTGAGTTTATCACCACCACCGTCACCACCTCACCGAACGAGACACGATCTCTATGCTTGCAATTGCGCCTTTTTGCTCTTTAACTCGGTCATCGATTTCATCGCGAACCACGCGATGGAGGGTACGAGTAATATCGACAGCGAGCTGCTCGTTACGGACAAAAAGAATAAAGACGTCCGATCCGGACGTTTTCCTCAAGAACGTACGATTTAAATAAAAATCTTTCTCTTTCCATTTCGCGCAAATGTTTTCGAACGCTTCGCGATCGGATGCGTTTGCATGGAAATACGACTAACTCGATTCGCCGTCGCCTCGAGAGCACGTAGCGATAATTCGTAATGCTTACGTAAGAAGAAACGACGACAAAGTGAGCGGAAATGCATTCTCGTAGGCAATTAACTGTTAATTAAATATGTAGTTTAGAATCCTTCACTAGACGACATAAAGCCGTCGCCGTGTCGTTGGCTCGTCGAGTAAAGACTTCCTCCCAAATATCACACCCCTTCTTTCTTCTTCTCTCTTTCAGGTCTCCTAAGGCTGCAGCAAATTTATCAAACGTTGAAGCCTGGAAACGAGTCTTTTCAAGTGGAAACCGTCAAGAGGATACAAAACATGTCCGAGGCGATCGATTTTCTCCGAAGCCTCGAAGAACTTAATCGGTAATCGGATATTTGTCTTGCTTGAATCTCGATGCGACGTTTGCACCGATTTTAACGCATACCACGATCGAAATTATTATTTTCGAATGCGAGAGAATTCCGCGTGGCAGGTCGCAAACGCGTACCGTTCCGTCGGACGACGAGGCGTCCGTTACGTTTTGCCGAGCGACTATCACGCGTCCGTTTCGCAATTTACTACCGACTATGCATTTGTGGTCGGCGTGCTCCATTTACGCGATGCAGGTAATCAACGACTGGCCGTAACTGCGAATTCGAATCGTGCATAGGCGACACTTAACGAAAATAAGCATAATGCAGGTGCCTCGTATAATCAACATCGAGCGATATCCGGATCGATACCCGCTCGATATCCGCTTTCCCTCTTCCTCTTGCTCTTTCTCTTTGACGGAGAAACCATAGCGGTCGTTCTAATCCGAATAAAAAGCAATTTTATTCCGTCGACATTGACGCGTTGAGTAGCGCGTCGGTCACCGATGACCAACATTCGATCGTACAAAGTTTATTCGAAACGTTCCTCTAATCGGGCTTGACGTTATCGATCTGGGTGAAAACGATCGCTGATAATGGGACTGATACGCGGCAAGATAATTACGAAATAAGCGAACGCGTATTGAGATAATTGACAATTACAAAAGAGATCGGAAAAGGGATAGAACGGGTTTACTTATTGTCTACTTGCTTCAGATGGAGCAACAAATACGTGGTATTGGATTGTCCAACGGACATGGCCAAGGATATCGTGGTGAGTCACGTTCGAGACGTCACGCTTGGAAGAAGAACGTATCATTACTTATTAAGTGGGCTGGTAAGTCTAGAATTACATGGATTGACGAATTATAATAGAATATAGTTGATCTTGCATTCTTATTCCTTACGATCGATCGATCGTTTCTCTTACCGTTCGTAATTGCCTACGTCTCAGCGGCGATAAAAAATGTTCGTCCGTGTAAAACGCGTCATATATGCTTAGAAACGGCAACGATCGGTTCCGCCAATTCATCAAAGAATGCTCGCAAAACCTGTCTATCCTTGAGACCGCACTCGCTAGACTCGCGTTTAATCGCGAACGTTTCCGATATCGACCCGTTTCGCGAGTTATTATCGCATCGTTATTACGCTACTCGCTTACGCGTAATTCGCGTTCGTAACTCGTGAAAGAAACTATAGTAGCGATATCATCCGATGGTAACGAATACCTCGAGTTCTTAATACGAGGATTATAATCATTTTCCATTTCGCAGAACGTTATCGCTCAAATTCTACCGATGGCCCTAAAGTTTCTCAACGTAAAGCTCCTCACGTACCTACGTAGAATCCGTAGTTTCGCGTGTACGATTTAGGGAGGCAGTTTAGCTTCTGTTTAGCGGTTTGAAGCAAGTTACAAGGAGCAAGAGCCATTACGTTCTGTACCACGCTCGAGATACCGGCAATACACTTGTCCGTATATATCTAGTTTTGCCTCCTTCTCCACTCGTACCATCGTCATTCACCTTAGCCCCGTTCTACAGACGTTTACTAACCCCACGACGCGTCGTTAAACGCCTGACGTATCGATTTCGATGATTCTCCTCGATCGTGTCGCGAAAAGTCGACGAAATAGCAACGAAATCGAATAGGAAACGATAGCGGTTCTCCGTTTTCCTTCTTTCTTACGATAGGAAGAATCAAGAGTGGTAAAGAGGAAAAGAAAAGAGAAGAGAGTAAAAAGGGCTCGGTAGAGAATTCGAAATCCGTCGCTCGAAGCGGACGCTTTGGTACGCGCGTAAGAAACGCCAGACCAGAAAAGGCCAAACGAGCTTCCGGTAGAGAACTTTCCAAAGTCTTTTTTTCGGTATCGAAGCGAGTATCGAAGTAGCACGTTTTCTCTGTCTCTTTCTCTCTCTCTCTCTCTCTCTGTCTCTCTCCCACCCCTCCCTCCCCCCCTCTCTCTCTGTTCCTCTCGTGTAATCAGATAATGGACGATCGATGGGAGAGCGAGGTGATCGAGTACGGAGCCATCAACATCACCGGCTTTCGCATTGTGGACGCCAATCGACCTCACGTCAAGGATTTCCTCCTCGGCTGGCATCGCCTCGATCCTGTCACCAATCAGGGGGCTGGTCGTGAATCCATTTCCGTACGTATAAGCACTGCCATTTCTGTTCGTTTCTCTCTCTCTCTCTCTCTCTTTTTCTCTAAAAGATTCGCTTTTATGTTTTTATTTGAATCCTTTTCACAATATTAACAGGATACGCTTACAAATGAATTTTATTTCGTCCTATGTTTTCGACAGCTTTTTATACGAATGTTGCGTTAAAAAATTGAACGAAAATGTCATAGTAAAAATTGATTTGTACATGCTTTATATGGAAAATTACAAAAATGTGAATGAAACTTGATATTTACAGCGTTTGTAATTCGTATTCGGCGCGTTCAAGAGGAGAATAAACTAGTGGAAAAAATTTGCTACTGCGTTTGGGAAAATTACGCGCGGAATCGTAACGATGTTTGAGCAATTTTAAGTCGATTTTAAATCGATATCGGACTTGTATCGAAAAACGTCATCTCGTATAAAATTTCTACCCACCTTTCGTGGCTTTGCGATGAATTCAATTACGTCCATCCATCTCTTTTTGCTTTTATCTCTTTCTATGCGTTGTACGTTTTCTCTCTTTCTCTCCGCGTTTCTCCTTCGCTCTCTCTCTCTCTCTTTTCGTTGAAACAACTCTACATTTTTTTTCTCCGTCTTTTCCACTTCTTCTTTCCCGTTTAAAGATGCATCCCTATAAAGATTGATCCCTTTGCTTTGCTTTCACGACTGAAGTGCGCGCTCGTTTCGGACGACGAATTTGCAACGAAAGAATTTCACGACGACTGGAGGATAAACTTGCGCCAAGCTCTTTTTACGCCTTGCTCTTCCGCGACGGGATACGCCAACGGATGCTGGCGCTCTTTGAAAATAATTTTATTTACACAGAGATAAATGAGTACTTACGTACGATGTCACGAGCAGGTAATTACCGAGTAACGCGGTCTCGCTCTTGTCATTCAACGTAATCGGTATTTCGTTCCTTTTTTCGCTTTACTCGGTCGAGAACAAAAGGCAAGGCTGGGAAACGTCTTGTCGAGGAAAATTCACCGAGCCGAAAAAGTTCATAGCGCAGAGAAATTGTGCGAGCGCGTGTACTACGCCAAAGGTATGTAGGATCTCGTTCGACTAAAGCGAATAACCTCGCGTAAACGTATCGCATCGATGATGTACTGCTATTAAATCCATCTCAGTCCAGTACGCTACTCGTTCTCGTTTCTCTCACTTCGCAGTTTTTTCACCTCCCCGTATTCTTTTTTTCTTCTTTTTTTTTGTTTCCACGTTTGTTTTCCTCTTGCTTTTCCCCTTTGTGTGTATCTCTCGAGAGGAAACTCGTCTTCGCGCTAGCCAACGACCCTCGAGTACCTTCGAGTGGTCCAATTTGGTCTCGAGCGACCAAAGTCTCGTCTTACCTTGTCTTCGACTACTTCGCGCAGCCCAATGCCCAAGATAATACGGCAAAAGTTTGATTTCTCGTAGAGGAAGAAACGAAAATCAAATAAACTCTCTCGTCCGCGCTACGTGCATACATACATACCTGCATCGAATAACGAACGCAGGGTGTTTACATATAGCTCGTATACACGAGACCAAGCCATTTTTATCGTACGGAATTCAGCCCGCATATTCGCTTACTCGTTACTCGTATACTCGAAACTTTTTTGCGCATCCGATAAGTACTATTTTTCGATGGATATATACCGACTCTCAAATATGTACAAACAAATTAGAGAGAAAGAGAGAGTTAAATATTTTTTGATCCTGTTTACTCGTTTAACCACTCTTTCATAGGGTATTCTAGTTGGCAGAACAGAAATAATAGGATACTTTTTTTAGATTACTTTCTAAAACTATTTCAAGTGACGATTCATATCTTTGCGCGTCTTGTTTTAATTCGAGACATTACATTATATTCAAGTTGCGAGACCTTGATGCCAGCTAAGCGGAAAGCGAATTGGTTGCTGACGCAGTCGGTTCCATGAAAATTACAAAAAGATTTTTATTCCATACGAAGCGCGTAATAACGAGGTATTAACCGAGGTCAAATAGGGAAAGAAATATTTCGGAACGAAGTAAGCGTCAGTCTCTTAACGAAACAACGAGCACGAAAATCTTTCGTTCTGCTTTTAGAAATTCTTATAAAGTTCAGATACGAAATTCGCGAAGCGTACTTTAGCGTTCTCGAGTTTTAAAAAGCCGTCGAACGCAACAGTCCAATCGAAGGTAGGAAAATGCACGAATTTATCTCGATTGGCACAGCTATAGTTTTCGTAATAAAACGAGAGCCCTGTGCGTACCCCTTGGTTGGAAGCTTTCGTGGATCATCGTTCTGGACTCGACGGTATGTTGACAGCAAGGATATCCGACGCGATCGAGGGTAATATCGATTTGGCAGCATTCCTTTCGTAACATCGCCGAAGAAAAATACGCGCATTGTCGTGAACGCTTTTCTCGGCAAAAGCAAGAGGAATGATCGCGCTCGCCTTCGTCTTTTACGATACAGTAAGGATTGGAGAAACCTACTCTATAACGAAGAAAACGAATACGGCTGTTTACCGAGACGTTCGCAACGCGGAAAAGGGTGAAAGCTCCAACTTGGGGGAAAAAGAGATAACGTTCGCGATCCAATGCAACGATTATCGTGCTCGATCTTTATGGCGGACGAGAATAGCGATCGTACTTTCTCAACTTTGGCTCGGTGTTTCTTCTTTCCCGTTCTTTCTCCGCGAGGATCACCCGCTGCGTTCGAGTGCTAGGTTCGATCGTAAATCGAATTTCGACGCCGATATCCAAGAGTACCGACGTTCTTATTCCAGGAAAGGAAACAGAAACGACGACGACGAGAAAAGAATTATTCGGGAATACGATTCTTTCTTTCTTTGACTCGGTGTTTCGCGTTAGGTATCAATCGTTTAATTGCCCCGGTCATTATTTTCCGTTGTCAGGCGCAAGCGGCCTTGACGTACGACGCGGTGTTCGTTCTCGTCGAAGCGTTCAACAAGTTTCTCAGAAAGAAGCCTGATCGGAACAACGTCAGACGGACCGGAAACAGTAGCCAACCAACGAACGCTACGAGATCTCTCGAGTGCAATTATAGCCGTGATGTGGTCACGCCATGGGAACACGGCGACAAAATATCAAGATTTCTCAGAAAGGTATGTGAAAAAAATCTGATATTATACTCGTTGTTTTTCTTTTTCTCTCCCTCTTTTTTTTTTTTTTGAATACAAAATAAGGCCAAGTGGGCGTAGAAAGAGTCGACTTTTTCCAAAAGTCTCGAATCGACGAACGTGGTCCGCAAGATCGAGCGACGACCCGTCGAATTTTCGAAAGAAAAGCCGTACGTTCTCGATTTGCCGCAAATATCGGACAACCGAAAATACCGCGAACCTCTCTGTCGACGTATTCCTGGCACTGACAGTAATTGCCGATGCTTTCGACTACTAACGGAATTCCTTCGAGCCTGTGAAATAGTCGGTATACGGATACCCTTACGTCCAAAGTCGCTTCCCTAGCATTCTTCGTGATACCGTCGAGCATAAAAGCTGTCGATATCAGGCAAATCGTTACCACTCGTGAAATCGGACGATCGAGACCACGACGAAACGTTCTCCTAGAGGTTTAACGATATAGAGAGGTCGAGCGAACGATTTCGTATCGTATAGGTAAGGATTTGCGGATCGTTAATCATCGATATTCCTTACTTTCAGGTCGAAATCGAAGGCTTGACGGGGAAGATACGTTTCAACGACGACGGACGAAGACAAAATTATACGCTTCACGTGGTCGAGATGACGGTGAACAGTGCCATGGTCAAGGTAAGAAATTTCATCGGCAAATTCGTCCTTCTCGAGAAGCGACCGGTTGATTGCTCGATGTCGTTTCTCTTTCTAGGTTGCCGAGTGGACGGACGAGGCTGGATTTCAAACGATAGCTGCCAAATACGTGAGATTGCGCCCGCACGAGATCGAGAAGAATAGAACTTACATCGTTACAACGATCGTGGTAAACTTGAGTTGCTTCGGGAACACAAATAATTGTCGTCGATCGTTCGTCATGGTCGTTATTAGATAAATTTGACGCGTTTGCTAATTCGACAGGAGGAGCCTTACATCATGAAGAAAAAGTCCGAGAACGGCGAAGCGCTCGTTGGAAATGACAGTTACGAGGGTTACTGCAAAGACCTCGCCGAACTCATAGCTAAAAAACTTGGCATAACGTGTACGTATCGCGTTACCTCATAGAATTCCATCCGATTCTTTCGGAATACTAGATTCGTATAAATTTTCAGACGAGTTGCGAATCGTAAAGGACGCTAAATATGGGACCGAAAATCCGGACGTTCCCGGCGGTTGGGACGGAATGGTCGGTGAACTCATTAGAAAGGCGAGTATCAAAATCCTCGTGTTCGTTACGCGTGCGAATTCAATGGAAGCTCATTTCCTGGAAAACTTTCAGGGAAGAACCTGTCGATTGACCCGTTCTAATTCGACTCCTCGAACGAGTTGGCTATTGATCCTTCTGCAACTTTTGGAACGGCAAAGGGGCTGTTTTACCCCTAAGTCGAACGTTCGCGCGACATCCAATAGATGACTCGAGCTTGCAAGCTCTCTCTCTCTCCCTTCTCGAGGCAGAGAGTATCGAGCTACATCTATTGGACGTTACTATAAATGAAAACGTTGGAGTCTCTCCGTGATCCAACGTTGGTATTTCGCGTTCGTCGAAAGCAAACGCGAAGATTTTCCCTTTATCTCTTGCGTTTCGTCGTCCGAAAGAACAAAGGATAGGGGGGTTCGTTCGAAATCGCTACCGTACGGCCGACGCCGTCCAACCAACCTCCCTCGTTGATTCTTCCAATCGTCGTACATCGGCTTACGTATATTTCAGGAAGCGGACATCGCCATCGCTCCTATGACGATCACGTCGGAGCGCGAGCGCGTGATTGATTTCAGCAAGCCCTTCATGTCTCTCGGTATCAGCATCATGATAAAGAAGCCCATCAAGCAGAAGCCAGGGGTCTTCAGTTTTCTCAATCCGCTGAGCAAGGAGATCTGGGTGTGCGTCATCTTCTCTTACATCGGAGTGTCCATCGTCCTATTCATAGTCTCGAGGTGAGAGACGATAATACTGGAAGCCTTCGTTCTCCCCTCTCTTTCCTTTCTCTTACCCCGTTACACGTACGCCTCTATGTATCTCGAATACAAAATCCGAGCGTCCTCGTAGGGTACATAAGTAGCTTCTACTCCCCAGTAGATAAAGTCCGCACGTAGTCGGACTTGTTAAGGAGTTCGACCGTATCGCGGCCATAAACCCCACGGCAAAAATAGATACGGCAGATATGCGCAAGGACTTTTTTCTATTTTGTTTTAGACCTCGTACCGATCTCGTCGACGTAACAACGATTTTGCCTCTATTCGCCGAGTCTAGCAGCGTACCGATTTCGCTTGAAATATTAAGCGGACGTAACGCGTGACGTTTCTATGCGTGCTTTGCTTCGACGCGAAGAAAAGAGATGGAGAACTAACGGCGAATGACTACGGTTACTTCAGTTATCCTGGTTAATTCCAATAGTTGTCCGTCGCATTTTCCTTATTTTATTTCCGTATCCATTCCCCCTCTCTCTTCCTCTCTCTCTCTCACTGTCTCCGTTTTTGTATTTTCTCCCTGCTCGCCCTTTCTCTTTCATACGGAACGTAATTAAACGACAGTATTTTTATTTCCTTGCCACGAGAACGGTGCTTCGTAGGAGCGCGCCAAAGTGCTGCAGTTACGTGTACAGCCACTGCAATTACGCGTGCATTTATCGCAATTCAGTGGTTATATTATGCCACCGTCCGACGATAAATTCGCGCTGCTTTTATTTCGGACCGAACGCAAGATATCCGCGTTCCTTATCTCTCGCGTGATTCTTTCCCCGATGGAAATAGGTTCCCGACGATAAACGGAATCAAAGATCCTGATAGCTTACACCGTGTTATAGCCAATTTCGTTGTTAATTCGACGTTAAGGTCGGTCGATATCGAACGCGACGACGACGCACTCTTTTCTTCAGACGATTTCTTTTTCTTGCCTCCTTATTCGCTTTTCTTTGTCTCGATCCTATCCACGACATATAGCGAGAATTTATCTATCTCTCCTATCTCGTTTGAACATATACGATCGATCGCACAGGTTTTCACCGTACGAGTGGAGAGTTTTGACGATCAGCGGAGGCGGTGATCCAACCATGTCCGGCAGAAACGATCCGAGCCTTCAGCATCCTCACACGCCTCAAGGTTCCCCGCATATACCAACGTCCAGCATGGCCAACGATTTCAGTATCATCAATAGTTTATGGTTCTCCTTGGCTGCGTTCATGCAGCAAGGTTGCGACATATCACCGAGGTAAGCTTCTCCTCGCTTAACCTTTTTCCTTTCTATATCCTCCAGAAACGCGTTCTTGCAGAACGGTTTGACGTCTGATTCAAACGCCATTAACTATCCTCGCGTACTGCAACTCTTTTGCATATTTTCAGTGGACCCAAATCTCCAATATCAGAGCAAAAGATTAATTAATATCGTCTAGTACGCTATTTTACTTTTGATATTCCATTCTCGTTTCAAATAGTCTTTACAGTCTTCGCGGAGTTAATTATAGACTTTCTGTCTTTCGCCCGCCATTTTCATCTTTCGCCGAGCGAGAGGAAATATATGTATAGATACATATACATATAAATGTATACATAAAGGCGAGAGGAGAGAATAGCTCTCTTTGAGCGAGTCAACTCGAGCGTATACTCGGTTGATAGGATGAATCGAGTAAAATTCAAAGCTCTCCCTTTCGGCATTTAAAATCTCCTGTATAAACGTTCCATACTCTCTTTCTCTTCTTCGCGCAAACACACATACACGTACACCCGTCTACGATCTCATATTTTCTATCGCTACGAAGACGTTATTTCTGAATAATTAGCGAAGAATCAACCTGGCATGCGGTATAAAAAGCGTAAGAAAGCAATGACTTTTGGAAAAAAAGAACGATGATAAAAATCAGCTGTATATGAATAAAACACTACCCATATCGGATAAAGAAAATTTTCCTCTCGATGACGCGAAAGAAATAAAATAGGTATAACGAAACAGGTCGATTATTTATTTAAGGCAATGACGAATGACGTTCTCCTCGATTCGATCGAAATCCCGGTGTTTCTTTTTCTTCCCCTTTTTATCGTTGGCCTTGCGTATTATAATTCAACGGAGAACTTTGCAATCGGTTCTACGACGAAGCTAGCGATCGTTCGAGGGCCGAGCGCGCTCATTTAAATGAGCGTGTTGTTCGTGCTCGAATGAAAATTTTGCTCGCGACACGCGCTGCCGAGGTCGTACGTTCCGATTTTCTTTCAAGCGTTTTCTACCTTCTTCCTTCGTTTCTCTTATTTCGTTTTCTCTCTCGATCGCAATTCCGAAGCTTTAGAGCGCCGAGATGTCTGGAGATTTCGATTAAATTACGAAATAGGGAAAAGGTCAAAAATTCTAAGCGCGATGTCGTGATCATTCGTTTTATCGATCGAGAAAGGAAATGGAGAGAGAACGAGAGAGAGAGAAAGAGAGAGTAAAGGAACGTTCGTTAGCGTTTGAGAAAGTTCGACGAGGAAAGAGTTATATAGGTCGAAAGTTCGAAGCTGCTCTTTTTCCTTCGTCGAACCTCGCAAAACGTGCTTTTACGCGAGCTTGGAGTGCGTGCGCATACCTGGCACTCCTAGTTCGTCATCCATGCGAAGAGAACGAGAAAAAGGGTAAGAGGGAGAGAGCGAGCGAACGCGTGCTCATTTCGAAACTAGGTCTCAATTAATTTACATTCCGTCGTAGTCGAGTGGCCACCATCGCGACCGCCACGAATCTAACGCGGCAGGCTCCTTGATTAATGGTTTAAATATTCCCGTGGTTACGATATGAATTGTAAATTTTCCGGAAACTTATGCATCCGTCGTACACCCTCTTCTCTCTTTCTCTCGCTCCCTCTCTTTTTTCTTCTCGACGATCACCCTTCCTCTTATAAGGAGAATCATCCGTTATTAAATATGACTGAATATTCTTTCGCATAATCGGATTACGGGTCTTTCACTTTTGGCTCGAAACTTGGAGAAAATTCTACGGATTCGAACGAATCCTTTGTACTACGATTTATCGAGTCCCATGAATTTTGATATTATTTTATAAGAAAGACCGACAAGAGGAGAACGAACGGACGAACGAACGAACGGACGAACGAACGAACGAACGAAAGAAGTAATAAAATTTTCCGAGATTTATGTAGAGTCTCTACTTTTGATTTTGATCGATTTTAATCGGAAAAAATCGCAGGTCGATATCCGGCCGAATAGTCGGCAGCGTTTGGTGGTTCTTCACTCTAATCCTGATATCGTCCTACACCGCTAACCTCGCTGCCTTCCTAACGGTCGAAAGAATGGTAACTCCTATAAATTCGCCGGAAGACCTCGCTTCGCAAACGGAAGTACAATATGGAACGTTGTCTCACGGCTCTACGAGGGACTTTTTTCGAGTAAGTAATCGTACGATCTACAAGGACGAACGATACGTCTTCGCGACGTTTTAAACGTCTATTTGACAAATAATAATTGTTCTAATCCGTCTGCCCGTAGAAATCTCAAATCAGTCTATACAGTAAGATGTGGGAGTTTATGAATTCGCGCAAACAAGTCTTCGTTAAAACTTACGACGAAGGGATAAGAAGAGTAAGAACGAGCAAGGGAAAGTACGCTCTACTGATAGAGAGTCCAAAGAACGAGTACATCAACGAGAGATTGCCCTGCGATACGATGAAAGTCGGACGAAATCTCGATGCCAAGGGTTTCGGCGTTGCGACTCCGCTCGGTTCTCCTTTGAGGTGAGCTTTTCTTTTACCGTCAATATTTCGAATGCCTCGATAGCACAGAGTACACGATTCGTTCCTCTCAATTTCGGACTCGTCGATGGGAATCGGAGAAACGATTAACGAGGCGTTTTGTCGTCATCAAGAAGTAAGCAAGTATATTTCGTCTTGGCCACGACATTTCTTTTTGCATCCTCGAAAAGAAGGGAAGAGTGGCGCGCGTCATTACGCTCAATTAGCATAGAAAAACGTGCATATCCTTCTTTCCGTATCATTACCTTTAGAGAACGTTCTCAACGTGGAAGCGCACTTCGCTTCCTTTTATCGTATTTCGCTCACCGCCATTTTTATCGTTCTTCCTCGAAAGAACAAGGAAGACTACGAGCGAACTTTGAAAGGAACGCTGGATCGTTCCGTAATCGGTCAAATATATTTATCGTTCTTTCATTCCGTTTACGTCTGTAAGAAAAATGAATCGTATCCCGTTTCCTTTTTTCGCTCCTCTCCTCGACTCTATTTCTTTCTATTTTTAAGCCCGTTCGTCGATTTATCTCGATTCAAAAGATTTCCTCCCCCTCCCTTTCGATTTTTGTGGAATCGAGCGGATCGATCTCGTTTGACTTTGGTCCGCAAACTCGGTCGAATCTGATCTTCTCGAAACCACTCGTTATTTGCAAATCTTCCTCCTATTCGTTTGCCAGATACATCTCGAAGTCGTCGCGAGCGAACTTTCCCTGTGTACGAAAGGTCTTTTATTCTTTAACCGGAACGGTCGTTAGGTATTGTCCGTCGAGGTCTACTATCGTTCGAAATTCCTTCGGAAGATCAATAATTTTCTCTTTTGAATTTCCCAGGGATTCCATCAACTTGGCCGTGCTGTCATTGAAGGAAAGCGGAGAATTAACAAAGTTGATGAATCGATGGTGGTACGATAGAACGGAATGCAGGCACGGCGACAAGCAGGACGCTTCGAGAAACGAATTATCTCTCAGCAACGTCGCCGGAATCTTTTACATTCTCATAGGTGGACTTCTCCTGGCATTGGCCGTCGCCCTTCTTGAATTCTGTTACAAGTCTCACACCGAAGCTACCAGAGCGAAGGTACTCGTATCATTTTCTTCGTCGAATCGATCATCGTTCGTTCTACTTACCACTCGCCAGTAAATTAAACTCGTTCCATTTTCTTTTAGATACCATTGTCGGACGCGATGAAGGCGAAAGCCAGGCTGACGATCGGTGGTGGTCGAGATTTCGACAATGGACGGGTGAGTCAGCGTCATAGCTCGTTCGAACACGCATACAATGCCAAAACGATACACACACGATCGGTAGAAATCGTCGAAACGAGAAGAAAGAAACGCCTGATCGAAAAATTTCGTGAAAGAAATACGTGCTCCCTTTGCGAACGATGAGTGTACCGATGAAGATATTTTCACTGAGCGTTTCTTCCCTCTTCCGATCGAAAACACTTCAACGTCTCATAACGGAGGATGAAACCTTGACGGAAGTGTCGTATTTCTTACACGCTCGTGTATATATGCATATATGTATATAGCAAACGAGGCATTGTCGGAAATATTCCTAAATCGATGGAGAAGAAACAATTTCTATTACTTTATCAAGCTCTCGCTGTGTCGTTTCGTAAGGAAAACGACGAAATACGCGAAAACATATATACATATATACGTGTGTGCGCGCGTGTATATACAAGTTAGATACACATAGAGTACGCTTGGCATGCAGTTAGCAGCGTCTAAACGTTAACACACACTCGTTTGGTCGGACCAACGAGTATATATATCCGTTATATATATATATACATTTCTGGATGGTGTCGCGATCGACACCTTGATGATCAATTCGACGAAAATGTACAACGTCGATGACGATGGAGCGAGAAGACCCTTTAACTTTTGCATACTGTATATATGAATATATATATACTTATATATCACTAGCATACGTGTATACATTACGCATAAATAGATTTCGGTGCGTGCAATGTGCGGCTGGCTGGATGTGTTGCGCTCTTTTTTTCTGTCTCTCTTATTCGACGGTTGCAGGAGGCGTATAATTGCTCGTTTGCGCATTTCGTTCTACTTTTGTTTTTGTCTCTAGTGGTACGGACTCCAGAGTTAGACGGAGGATGCATGCGCCTTTCCCGGGACCATATGTGAGTACTCTCGCCCGTTCATTTTAATCCCACTGTCTCTCTCTCTCTTTCTCTCTCTCTCTCTCTCTCTCTCTCTCTCTTTCTCTCTCTCTCTCTCTTTCTCTCTCTTTCTCTGTCTGCCTCTGTCTTTCTTTTTCTCTATCTATCTATTCATATGAGTTTTCTTTAGAGCTTTCTGTGTTTACACCATTCGATCTCTACGTCCTATCGTTTGTTTACTCGATGTGCTATGTACTTTGGTACGTGATATATCGATTACTTTATAAAATGAAAATAAATAGAGGCGAATTTTGTTACGACGTCGACCGGTCCACCTTCCTTTGTCCTTTGTGTATATATATGACTCGATAAAAGACGACGGTATATCGTTTAGTTTTACACGCTTTATATCCTGAAAATCTTTTCCCAAGCAAAGATCGAAAAGTTTAGCTTATTTGCGCATAATTCGCATGGCTTCGAGCAAGCTCTTAGCGCGTCACAAGTGGAACATTTTATGACGCATTGCATGTAGCTTTTAATGATCGTAAGCTTCGTAGAAAAGGAAAAAGAGAGTATATATGTATACAAACACGAAACTAGTTTTATTTTTCACGTAAGAGAAAAGGTCTCTCTCGAGTATTCGTTCGAGATTCGTCGACGTCGAGAAGACGGGAACGTTCGTGCGAAGTAAATGGAATTTTCTCAAAGAAACGGCCGAATGTATCGGAAATTAGATATACGCACTTTGCAGAAAGTTCTTTCGCTCGTATGCGTAATGGCATCGTTTCTGGAAAATTCCAAAAGAAAAAAAAAAAAAACAAACAAACGATCCAAAGAAACGACTTCTCACGGACGCGAGAAAGTTTGTCATTGATCGAAACGAAACGAATGGCGTTAACGAATGAATTTTCAGTACTACGCCCCAGCAAACGCGATTGGGACTACCGAGGGCGACCAGGTGCACAGCAATACGCATACTCAGGTGTAAGCTACTCGGACAGTTCGGCAGGTGAGTCACCAGCAATTTCGTTGCCGACTCCACCGCCGCCGCCATTGATGGCTCCACCGCCGCCGCCACCTAGAAGACCACCGAGAAGGAGCGTCACCTTCGCAGACTCGCCTCTGAAGAGTCCGAAGAAGGTTTTCTCGAGGTTTCCGCGAAGAACGTCGAGCGTCGCGACGCTAGACGTCGCGGTTCCTTGGACGCCGGTCTCGCCGCGGCACTGGACCATGCGCGACGGTAAACCCGAGTACGTCACCTGAATAAATCAAAAGAGAAACGAAGACGAGCACCTAACGCCAAAATATATGCCGAATTTCCGAAGGAAGATTCAACGTTTTCTTCGTCTCTCCGCTTTCTCTTTCGCAATGAATTATACCCGTACTTCTTCTACCCCATAGAGCAAAATTTTTTCCAACCACGAGTCGAAATCGCACAGATACCGATCAACGAGAAATCTTCGATACTAACCGTTAAATGGAATTTTTCTTTTTCTTTCCGATCGAATTAATACTGGACAAGTTCGTTACGTTTACGATTCCCTGGGAGTCGTAATAAAAGACGTTGCTTTATGGGGATTCTTCCTTTTCGTATGAAATAACACTGCCAACGTTTGTGGACGAAATACACGGTATGTGTTCTCGCGATGTGTTCATCGCCAAGCGTGTGTCATCGGAGAGACGAAAACGGAATCAGCGTTCGGAGATGCGATATTATTCCCCGTGTCTTCGGACGAGAACGCGTTTGTAAATTGTAAATAATTGTATGAGAATCAAATAGAAGAATCAAAAGAAATCGAAAAGATCGAAAATTCTATAGTAGATCGATGGTCCTGGGGTGGGTGCATGTGCAACCATATAATAAAACGATATTCGTCGTATTAACTGCCATTTCGCATTAACAAGAGAAGAAGAAAAACGAAGAAAGATATCAAAGAGAAAAAGGGTGGTATTAACTCTATAATATTATTCGACGTACGCTTACGTCGAATATATGCGTATCGATGATCGCAAGGTCAGCGAGATCAGAGAGAAGGGAAGAGATTCCAAAGAAAAAAAAAAGAAAAGAAAAGAATCTCGAGAAGCTGTCACGTGCCAAAAAAACAAATACGAAAGAGGACGAACCGTCTCCGATCGTGACACGAATGTACTATTACTATTATTATTATTATTATTATTGCTAGTTATTCTTATTGCGAATTAATTAACTACTTCATTATGGTATACCGGTGCAAACTATTTTGTGCAATGCGAGCTTGAAAAGAATCGCGTACCCCCGTTGGATCCATGAGAATTTTTTCACTAACAAAGTGTATAATCACGTCGAGCGTGTGTGTTGCGAATGTAATAGTCTATATATTACATAAAAATATATACCTATAGACGTTTATTAAAGGTAATATGTATATGATCGTGCGAATTGTGTGAGTGAGAGAGAGAGAGAGAGAGAGAATAGAACGAGCGTGAAAGAAGCGTCGTGCGTTATTACGAATCGGGTGAGTGAGTCTAGATCGATCGTGTAAAGGCGTTGTACGAGTACCTATATCGATCTTCTATGCGATCTCGCGTCGATCCGAAAGTCCGATGTAGGTCGTGAAATAAGAGAAAATTTCTTCTCTCTTTTGGGATTTCCGGATTACTCCGTTTCTCACGAATTAAGGGAAGAAGCGATTCTACGTCGGTCCGGTTCGGTCCGTCGAGATCCCCGATTCCAAAATTAATCATCGTGGCCAAGAGTTGTTGGTGCCAAAAAGACGATATCTTACGTCGTGCGGACCCACGCGTTCGCGATACTATCCATTGATTTATAGCCGTTCGAGCTATCGCACGTAGAGTACATACCTACTTGATACATCGTCGAGAACGCAAACTTTTGCGGACCTTTTTGTTTCCGTTCGCGATACGACGTCGTACGTTTTCCTTATTTATCTTTCTCCGTGTTCACGGAATATCCGTCGAAGCAAGGGGACCGAACGACGAAAGAGATCGAACGATAAATTCGGCATAAGCCGCGACGTGTGTAACTGAATATCGAATATTGTTCGTCAAAAGTATGTACGATCTGACAAAGTACCATTACGTTTTTCCAATGTAAATATCGTCGTTTATACCGAAGAAAAAATGAGTAAGATTCCATTTTCCGTGGGACGTTCGCGAGATCTTTCTTTTTTCCTTCTTCCGACATTCGAAGAGCGAAAGATCGAGGATAATCGATTTGATCCAGTTTCATGCGTTGCGATCTAACTAACTATCATATCGTCAGATTTTCTTATTACGACTCATTGTTATCTATCATCGATTAATAAACGATAGATAATATACGTATCGGTTTAAAGATAGATCGTTAAAACTAATGATAAACGTCGTGCGTGATGTGTTTAAATAAGAGAAAGAATAAAACAAAGAAAAAAAAAGAAAAACGAAAAAAAAAATAAAGATACGGAGAGACTCGTCCTGAAAAGGCGATAAAAACATTGTCACGATTACGTTGACGCAACGTCAAATTATCTCCGCGCGTACGCGCGTGTGCGAGCGTACTCGTCTGCTGTGCGTGCAACGAGAGTGGAAATATGTCCGATTACGTAAGCGAGAGGATCGTCGAAGATTATTAAAAGAAAACAAAAAACAAGAACGAAACACCTACTTATCGAGACAAGTGCAAAATCGACGAGTCGAGAAGCTGCAACGAAGTAACCCACGAGCGAATATAAATGCTGTTCCATTATAAATAGAAAAACGTTCCGCTTCTCGGAGAGTCTCGCTTACGTAGGAAGCTGCTACGTTCGACGCTCGACTCGGAATGACAAAGCGTTGTAATCGTCTTTGTTTTCGTCGTCGTCGCGAACGATTTCCGTGTTGATGTTTATCGTAAACTTTTTCTATCCTCTATTTACCTTGGTGAATAAACACACGAATGAAATGCGATAAAAACACAGAGAGAGATACAAAAATCAAGAGAATCCCCGCGTACCGTCCCTGCGCCGTTGCGAAAAACAATTTATGTAATTTTCTAAGAGCCCAACATCATTTCTTTTCACGACGTTCCTCCTTCACGCATCAGCTACTTACGTTCACCGAAATAAATATCGTCGGCGAGTAAGAGAGTCTCCGCTTGACCGTGTAGATTTTCAACCTTACCCGTTTAAAGAGAAACGTAAACGTTATGGGATAACGAAAATGACGAATAAGGAAATTATACCTGATCGGTCCAATAGCAAAGCGGGGACTGACACGAGGCGCAACTTGCATGCGCACTTACATCCGTACGAGTCGACACGCGGATGGAATGAAACATTATTTTACATATTCCTCACCGTTGTATCTTCATGTAGCTTCGATATTTAAAAGAGAAAAAAAAACAAAAAAGAAAAAACAAAAAAAGAACAAAAACAAAAAAAAGGAAAAAAAAGTACCCTCAATCCTTTGACAGTTTCGCCGAGACTCTCCCGCTTTTAACATGACTTTTAAGAAATATCCGAAGCGACGCGATCGCGAAGAGAGACACGTATGGAGGATGCATTGCGGAGAAAAAGGAAAAATTAGTAGGACATACCTTCGGAACGGAAATACGTACTTAAAGAAAGAAAACGTTAATATCGTTGTAAGGGAGAATGGATGTGTCGAATCAAAGAGAAGACAGGAAAAATGAAAACTAAAGCAAGAGAACAAAACTAGCGTCTTCCAGTTTGTCCATTCCACTTGTCATTGCGTTTTATTCACGCTTGTTCTTCGATTCGAATATCCTCCGTCATCTCCCGTACCAATTCGTGGCGTGATGCGATGAAAAAATCCCTTGTAAACCGTTGTATACCAATTAAATTTGTCACAATACAGGATCGTTTATTTAAACGTAAAAGTCTCTCTCCTCCTCTCCTCTTTCAATCGTTCCTTTCCCTTTCGTTTCCTCGTTAGTTTATACTTCATAAACGACGACTCGTAAGCACGGGATCATAGGATCGAACGATAAATTAGTCTCTTTTAATGACTCTCGCGTAAGGAAGAAAGAAAAACAAAAGGAAGGAAATGAAAGAGAAGAGAAAAGGGTACGTACGTACGTACGTACGTACATTCTTACTTCGAGTCGTGGGACTGCAGTGCGGAACCACTTTTAATGATTTATGCAAGAGACAGTCAGAAATTCTAGCGCACTTTCGTAGCCGGTTTTATGCCGCATTATACGAGACCGTACGAACAAGAAAAAGAAGAAAAAACCAAAAATAATAATAATAATAAAAGGCATCGTCGTTGCATAGTCATCTTAGGGCCCTGTTTGGCGATAATCTAGCATATTTGCACATCATCCGGTCGACGCGCGAGTCGCGAGTTATTCTGCTCCGCAAACATTCGTAGTTTGCCTCGAGCAAAGTATTCCCCGAGTTTCTTCTATCTTCATTATCTGCTATCGTCGAGCGAGGCTACTTCAAATACGCTTAACGCAGCTCGACCCAATTTACCTAATTTTGCACCGGCTACGTAATTTTTCTCCTTCTTGGCAAATACGTCTCGTAGATGACAAAAGCACCGTTTCGTATAACGAAATTTAGCGGATTTCGCGTAAAGTATATCCCGATGACGTCCCAGTCGATTATCGCGCTAATTATATTCGATAAATACTAACGATACGACTATAGTTATTTAAGAGCAACGATGACGTCACCGGAGGGCTGACGTCCGCGACGGAAATAAACATTAATATTCCATGAAAATTCGTGTGGCCTGAATCTATGCGAATGCGACGCTATTTTATAACGCGTATTGCGATATCGGTCACGACAAAAGTAAAAGCTATCGCGTTTTCCCTTTTTTATCGCTTACGGACGCGTACGTACGTACGATTGTCTCTGTCTCTCTCGTTGAACAACGTCGAAAGGTCGTCGCGTGTGAGGGATCGTAGAGGCGCGCGCACGTTCACCAATCAACCGCCTCTAAACCGCAACTAATGCTGCTAATGATATAAATAACGCGCCAACGTATCATAAGCGTTTCCAAAGTAACTGTCGTTAATAAGGTATGCGACACGCTCTCCGTCGTGTAATAGAGTACAAAAAGGTTCCTTCACCCTTTTAAGAGAGACGAAGCCGAGAGAAATTTAGCCAACGTGAAAAACTCGTGTTGCTGCGATGAGAAATTGTTATTGTTCGTAATCATCGATATTAATGACGCTACAAGGCAATACATCGCGTTACTAGCGAAATTTAGTGCGCTGTTAACGTCCACGATTAAATATTATCACGTTACTCGTGAAATTTAACTTTGGTGCTCGCGTATATCTGTCCGAAAGATACCCGGACGATAAAACCTGTGTCAGATATTATTTTTCTCTCGTGAAAATGTTCGTACTTGCGAAGTTAAAGTCGTTAAAAAATAAAGATTAATTAACCGACGAACGAAATCGATGCCATCGAGAAAGTGTAGGTAATCGATATCGGTAGGCAATCAATTACGCTTCCACGCAATTGGATACATTGGAGGTAGAACGACGTCATAATCGAAGCTCGCACGATGCAAGCTGCGCATAGGTCGTTCCCTCTTGCGTCGGGAGCGCCGTACCTTCGGCTTCAAAAACTTTTCTCTGGAAGCGACGAACAACGACGAACAGCGTCGACGAATCTGCCTCGCCCTGTCGATCTTGTCGAGACGATCTCGATAACGAAAAAGAGATGAAAGTGAAACAGGAGGAAGAAGCAGGAGAAGAAACTTTTAGTACGAATTTTCGTTGACGATCGAGTCTAGGAAGTTTCTGCGCCGAGTCAAGGAGAGACCAAACGAGAGACAAAGATAGCCGCGAAGAGTTAGGTGAGAGCAAAGGAGAGAGGGATACCTCGAGTCCTTTTGTCGTCTCCGGTTGATCGGGCGTCGGTCCGGTCGGCTGCGAAATTCGACGCCTGCGCCAGAGCGTTGTTTATATCGGCCGGCCGCTACGCGCTAAGGCGCGCGCGAGAGACAGAGAGAGAGAGAGAGTGGATGGCGGTGACGGTGGTGGCGGCGGAGGAGGACTGGGCTCAAATGGAAGCTAAATATAGAGAGGGTTGCCAGGTTGCAGAAACAGCCGCCGCCCCTTTGAGTACTGGGACGGCTCGGGCCGCGCGAGGAGGGCGCGAAAGAAGGGGTGGCAAGGTCGCGTCATTGATCGAGGGTGGAAGGGGTGTCGGTGTGACGCTCCTAATGACGTCATAGCTCGCTACGAGCTCCGCTCGAGGCGCGCGCCACCACCACCAATACCACCGAATCGTGTGTTCGTTGCCTCGCCCTGCTTCGACTATCCTGCTCCCTCCATCCTGCGCCTCTTTGCTTTGCTCTTCCTTGCTTTGGCCCAGTTTTTTTACTTTGCGCGGCACTGCGTTGCGCGCTGGACGAATACGTTGCTCTCTCTCTCTCTCTCTCTCTCTCTTTCTGCCCCTAAGCCTTTCTCTCTTTTGCATTACCTTTACGCATAAACCTCTAGGAAAGAAGAAATTACGCGGAGAATAGAAAATCGAGCTTTATCCGCTTTACGTCTTTTATGCGCGTTTATTTACGATACGGAGAAAGGTTAAATAAGTTTGCTCGTTCTCTTCCATCCCCTTCTTTCCTTTTTTCTTCATTTGTCCTGCTTTGCCTCGTACTTTAGTTTTTATCCGTCTTTGCCGCATCCGTATACTCGGCTAATATCTTTCATCGTCGTTGCAGTCTGCCGGAGACTGGAGGAGAAAGGAGGCTCGAGTTTCGAAACGAATCGAAATCGTTTCTTTTTCTTGCTCGTCTTTGTTTCCCCCACGAGGAGAACGCGTTTTCTCGCGACGAACGATCGCCGAGCTACGAACGGGAGCGACCCGAATTTCGATCGGACGGAAAGTGGAAAGCTCGCGACGGTGCTCGGCCGTGGCTCGCTCTTCCTTTGTTCCGAACGATCGTCCGAGCGATTATTCGCGCCGCTCGATCCGTATCGCGCGAATTGGAATTCGTCCAGATACAGGCATTTAAGCTTTAACCGGTCGTGCCGAGTGGCTTCGTTAAGGTTAACGATTTCGCGTGGTATCGACCTGGACAACGTCGCATCAAAATCGCGAAATAAGTAATTTCACGAAAGAGTCTTCGCAAAGGCAAAAAGAATTAAAAGATACGCAAAGAGATCGAGTGTCGCGTCGCCGCGTAATCGTTTAGAACGACTCTCGATACTACTCCGAGCGTCCGAACGAATCTTGCTCGACGCAAAGAGAGAGAGAGAGAGAGAGAGAGAGAGAGAGACGGAGGAAGAAATTAATATTCCGGGCGATTACGCGCTCGTTTGATCGCATTGAAGCGGCTTTTCAAAATTAATATACAGACTCTGATGGGAGATTAATTCGCGCGTGGAGAAACGTGTGAGTTGGCGCGTGTACGCGCGAAGGGGTGTGGCGCGGGACGAGCGACGCAACACTTTGCGAACCGCAATCATCCACTGTTTCTGCGGGCAACGACATCGTCGGATTAACTTGATCGTCGATTAAACCTCCATTCGTTGTCGCGCCTGGGATATTTCATTATCCCGCAACCAAAATCTCGCCGTCCGTTTTCGCTCTTCATAATTAGGGCTCTCGGCGTATTTCATTTAGCACGAAGGATGTTTTATATCCGTTTAGCGAAAAGAAATGAAATCGTTAAAGTCGTAAGGAGAGAATGGAATTTCCAAATCGTTTCCAAAGATTTTCTTTCGCAAAACATTTTCCGATGGAAATAGAAGCGCGTAGCGCGAATAAATTCCATCGCGCGAATAACCCGTGACCATTAAATCACGAGTCACTGCCGTCGCATCCGGGGACGTAGAAACGCGGCTTTGAAACGCGAGAGGAATGAAAATGTAGTCGAGCCCGAGATATGTCACGTTTAGATTCGCGCTAACGATAAGATACTCCTTCCTACGAGAGACGAAAAATCGTATGCAACTTGGAACTCGTCTAAAAAGTAAGAAACTCGAGACGCTGAAAGTACGAAAGTAGTAGACGCGCTGGCGTTTTCCCCTTGGAAGTTAAGAACCGAATGGCTCTACCTTCCATCGGAGCTCCCCTCTCTTTCACCTCGCGTAAACTTTAGAAAACACAGACGACGTTTACCATTTTTATTTTCACGCTCGTCCGACGATCTTTCCGCACGTATTCACCTTTTGCAGTTCGACGATACCGCGTATACCTACTTGGAAGGTTTCCGAAAGGATGGTTAAAAAGCAAGGTAAAGAACGAACGAGAAGGAAAAAGAAATCGATGGAAGGAAAGCGACACGCATCGCTGTTCGTAGACTCGGGGAGAACGTTGAAAACGGTAAGAAGGAGTCGGAATCCGCGAGCGATAAACTCGAATGGAAAACCGTGACTGCGGTACACGGCTACCGTATCCCCATACCGTTGCCGTATTCCGTAGCTTTTCCAACGCCGGTTTGGATCCCGGTAAGTTCCAGTCCGTGACTGGTATAAATTATGCCGGTGGCCTATTTACATGACTGCCATCCCGGTTTTCTGTCTTACTCCGCCACACTTTGCAACGGCAAACTCACGTACTCGCACACATAGAGACTGAGAAAGTCAGGTAGGTAGGATGGATTGATAGGTACTCGCTTCCTTCGAATAGAATCTTAAAAAAGGTATTATCAAAGGTGAGGCGAGTAACGTTCGAATAAAATTTTTAAAAAGCGACGTTGAAGAGCCTTTGCTGCGCCTTAGCTGTCAAAAGAAAGAATAACGTGCGAGATGTGCATGCGATTCGTGATTCAAACGAATAAGTTCAAACGTAACGTCGAATCGCGTTTGATTTTCTTGCGGCACACGAGCGGAACCACATGCCCGTGAGTAATATTAGGATCTGCATATAAGTATCCACGTATATCAACGTATTCGACGTTGATATTTCGAGGAAAGGAAATAAAAACGTCAAGAATAGGAAGGGAGAGAAAGAAGAAGACGGTATACGATACAGCGAGAGGCAACCAAAGAGGAGAAATACGTTTCGCGGGGAACAACTTGTTACTTAAGTGGCTACGTCGCGATGGAAAATCCTCGGACTTTCTTATTCGTCGAAAATTGGACGAAAAGCGACGGAAAGACGTTCCGAGGGAGAACGGCTTCTATTCGGAGAAAAATAATTATTTACGCTTGTTACGCAACTGGTATCCACGGAGGACGAAGTTGCGTTCGTTTTAAAACGAATGGAGAATAGAGCGGAAGTACTTTTTTCCACCGTCCTTAAACTTTTCCGCAACGCAATTCCCGTTACGAGCGGAAGGATCGGCTTGAAGAAAGAGAAATAAAAAGGTGGAAATAATAGAAAGGTGGAGGATAAAAGAAAAGAAAAAGATTCTCCGGGGATTGGAACGTTTGAGCGTCCAGGCTGTCGAGTGGAGATTGATCGTCGCATAATTCATTAAAACGCGCTACGAGAACGAAAGACGAGAACTATGATGCGCGGACTCGCGCGAACCGCATCGAAGAAATAAAAATCCGGATGCTCTTGCGGCCGAACAATTTCTAGCGACGTAGACGAGTTGACGCGTTCCTTCGAAAAGAGGTCGATCTATAAGTCAATTACAAGCCATTTCGTTACGACGTACCCGGCTAAAAAGGAAGAAAAAGGTAAATAAGTACTTGCGAGTGGGAGGCAAAGCTCGTAACGAATCGATCAAGAAACGTTATCGCTCCATCTTACGGGAAGACATTATTTATTCGTCGTCCAGGTCAAGTGCACATCGACGAGTTATTAAATAATTTTCCTCTTTCCCCCTACAGGTGTATCTTTATCTTCCTCCCTTTTTCTCTTTCTCCTTCCCTTCCTCGCTCTCTCTCTCCCTCCCTCTCTCTCTCCCTCCCTCCACGTTAGCCCATCGTTCTATCGCAAATTATTATTTTTACTACTCGACGTACTCCACGGCGAGTATCGCAGCACGAGCCTATAATAGCATTTATCGGGTAATTACTAAAATTGCTGCAGTGACTGCCACCGCGCTAGCTAAGTGGTCGTAGCTATTATTAGAATGACAGGCGCGGCTGCAACCATCGGATCCTTTACCGCTATCGGTGAAAAGCACCGCCATCTTGACACGCGATCGTATCCATTGTTTCGAAGCTAACATAATACCAACGGTGATGTAGTTCCCTTCATTAATGCCTTTCTAGGAGTCGCTTGATCAAATGCGATCTCGAAGAAACGATACGATACGATAGGGGCCGAACTCTACGAACTAGAATCGGCCGTGGGTGCTTCCGCTAAGAGGCGGAGAATAATCACGAGTCTCGATGGGTACTATCGGACCAGCAGAAAAACTACCTTCAAAATTGGCCTTTAACACCGAGAGAAATAATGACGGCGACGTGGATGTAGTTGATCGTGCTACTTGGCTCATTGCATTAATTACAGTTAATTGGCAATTACCGCGTTGCGCCTCCTCGCGCGACCCTGACAGCCTGGCGCAGCGATCCAGACGCTTCTGCCGCAGAGGAAAATCTCTTTTCGGGGCAGAAAAAGTGCCTGCGTCTCTTTGGCATACTCTCCAAACTTTTTCTCTTCTTTTCTTTCCTTTATACTTTTTTTTTTGTTATAGCATACGAGAAACGATATACAGGGACGTTTCGATCGTTTTCACTTCGTTGACGTTTCGATCTCTTATACGAGTATTTCGTTGTAATTATATTTACGTGAGAAATGCGAGAGAGAGAGAGAGAGAGAGAGAGATGTATATTCAATGCGGATACAAAAGAGAATGCGTCGAGAGGAGATAAGGACAAAGCAGTCGTTAGGAAGAAGCAAATGCCTCGACAGGTGACGTTATATAATAAGAAACAAAAATAGCCGGATTTAGCGTTCGCGGCGGGTCATTAGGTTCGAGCCCAATTCACTTTTGCGTTTGATCCTTTTATTTCGCTGTTTCTCTCAAGCGATACGACCTACGTTGTCGCACCTAACGAAGGGAGAGAGAAAGACGAATCGAGTGTGTGCGCGCGTGCTAAGCTAAATTAAATCCTCCGCCGTAGTGCTGAAAAGCAGGAGGTAAGCGCGATATACACAAGAATTCCGCCACTCGAGAATATGTGAATGAAGCCAGGGGTCGCGATACACACACGCGCGCGCGCACCTACACGTCTCACTCTCTCTCTCTCTCTTTTTCTTTGAGTCCTGCGTACCGCCTAGCTGCCGTTCGTGGATACCTTCAACGACCCTTCGTACGTGTGTTCGTCTCTGTATTGCACGTACGCGTATATCAGTGGTTCTTAATTACGACAATGGAATATTCCGCGCGTAAACGCGATCAAGAGCAATAGAACTCCTTCGAAAGCAAATCGCGCGAAAGATGTGACGTTGATTCGACGAAATGACGCTCGTGAAATTTCTTGCTTTTTTTTTTCTTTCTTTTTTCTTCTTTTACGACCGTAAGAGGAAGAAGAAAGACGGAAAGTTGGAAAGAAACGGCACGGCAGAGACGAAGAACCACTGAAATGCGCGCATCACGAGGATCCGGATAGGAACGGGATAGGAACGTATGAATAAGCTGCATTACGTTATGAAGGGTAATGTGGCTTATTCATACGTGTATGCTCCCTAGTGTGTCGATGTGTTAACGCGTCGTCGGAAAAGTCATCGTAAAAGAAACACGCGATGCGACGCGACGCGAGTCCGGACGCGCGAGCGCGTACATACACGCGCCGAAAGAAACTACGTTTACTCGCTTCGCTTTCCCTTTCTCTCTTTTTCCACTTTTTCTTTACTTTCCTTACTTTCTTACGTTTTATTCGATCTTAATTTATTCTATCTTATAATGCACTTTACTCGAAACGCAGGATAGTAAAGCGTTTGTTTACGAGTCCGCCTATCCCTTTTTTCTTCGTCTCCGTTCTCTTCTAACTCTCTTTCGTCCCTTCTTGCCCATCTTCGCGTCAACATCCTCCTCGTTATACATCTATTTTCGCGCGCATACGACACGAGGAGTTTGCCGGCACAATCACGCTCGTAAACGCCATAAAGTCACGCGAGCGAGAAGTTACGCGACCCGGAGGGCTACTTGCGATGCATCGACTCGATTCTCGCGCTTCGCCGAGTACTACAGTTTCGCCAGTCCAATCTGAAAATGAATCAAAAGGATATTTCTCTTTTACGTTCTCGTCCAGTACGAATGAAATTCATTTTCTTGCTGCAGGGCAAAACAGTAATTTCGCGATTCGACTTGGACGAATCATCCTTTTCTACGTTGGACCGAAAGCAGGTATCTATTTCTTAGTCGCGATACATACGTACGTTATTTGAATTTCATGTACCTATCTGTATAATTGTCGCAAGCGTTTATGGCCGCATACGAAAAGGGTTCATATCGTTTGGTTTTCGATCGATTTTAATTTGGCTCGCTCCGAACAAATTTTTGGCTGGGTTCTACGAGAAAAGTCACATTTATGCGACGATATATATGTGTGTGTATATATATATCTGGTGTGTGTGTTATATATATATATATATACACACATACGCCATAGGCCGTCGAGCTACAATTACAAATTTGAAGCCCTTGTGTTGGAACAACGAGCGTAGCCCAGGTCCCTTAGTGACGTTTGCGGTCCTACTACCACAGATTCCGTTTGCACAGTCGACGCTTTATTACGCAAGTATTGGTCGTACGTGCTCGGTACATACGTCGACGTAATGCCTCCGGAGCAATTCTAACGAAAACCGCAGCATCTGAGAATGCATCGAGAGACACGAGATTATCGCACCGGCGATAATTAACCCTTGACTTTAACCACGATGAACGAGATATTCGTCGTTTGATTACGACGGATCTTTCGACTATCGAGACGAACGTATTACTCCTTCTTCGCGTGCGGAATACAACCGATGCCGGAGTAGTCACGCTGCCTGAAATATGACATGAAATATGACAACTTTTAATCAACTTTTAATCGACCCTAGTTGCACGATTTCAACTTCTTTCGAGGGAAACGATAATAAAACGCAGCGATACTTTCGTATCGATCAGTAATGACATCGAGATTGGCGCCATAAAAATAATCACAGGTTACTTTCGATTCGATCGAATAATTCGCTCGCATTTAAATACGACGTATCGTATTCGTTTGTTCCTGTTTTTCGACGAGGATGATGTGGGTTGGTTAGTGGTAAAGCGGGAGGAAAGAGGAATAGAGAAAGTAGGGGAAAAAAGAACATTTCAGGGCCTTTGTGCGATTTTAAATGAACTCTCAGACGTATTTGCGTTCTAAAAAGGTGCCCTAATTTTGGAGAATACCGAGTGCAATTTTACGTTCCACGGCTTGGCCCGTTGCTCGTTATTGAAAGGAACGGCCTTCTCGATTACCCCCTCGAACTTTTCGAGTAGGGATAACCGAAGATCGACACGCGGATAATCGGGTTCGTTGCTTCGGTGGGAAGCTACCAACGATCGAGATTTTTCTTCTTTGCCCTTCTCTTATTCACCTTTTTCGTAGAAACAGAACGCGCGATACGAGATAAGGAGAGCCCCGAATCGTTCCTAGCCGCGTTATTCGATGCTCCGTTTGTACGAACTGAGAATATACTTTAACCTACTTTTCTTCCTTCCTTCTCTTCGGTGCCATTAAAAGAAAAGACTTTTCGAGAGGAAACCAAAGGTAATGCACGTACTTGACCACTTACCTACGTATCTACCTACGTACTTACGTAGGTACGTAGAAACGGAGGAAATTTCGTTAAAAGTTATCGCGAATAAAAAGAAAAGGAAACGATCTAATTGAAGGGGTATCGTTGCAAAGACTTTCTACTCGAAACGTTCGTTTACGTATCCGGCGAGCGAATTCCCCCGTGAATCATGATAACAATTATAATTATAAATGTAGTTTGAAAGGGTTGAGCTTAAACGCGAACACGAATGCGACGCGGATCGTACCAAGCTCCATCAATTGGTTCCTCGACCTCCTCTCCCCCACTCGGCACTCAGTTATCTCAATTTATGTACCTACGTATACTTATACCTAGCGGGTCTGCGTACGTGAGGAACAAAAGGCGAACTTTCGATTGACTCGAGGAAGTCGGTCCGCAGCTACGGAATCGAGATCGGGACGAAGCGTTTGTTGTGCGACCGCGAGGTTCGGGGATATGGGTTGGCTTAAATCAATTCGGTGCATTCACGGTGGGATACCCAGTAGGTATATTATGTACCTATTATCGGAAAAGTCAATCCACCGCGAATATCGTCGGCTTCGTGAACAGTAGGGAATCGAGATTTCCGTAATCGAGTGGAGTAAGAGAGAGAGAGAGAGAGTTGATCGCACACCCGGTATATTCCTTCTTGTACTAGACTTTTACTCCGTTGCATTTATACATCTGCAGCGGTGATGTAGTATCGCGTTACTTTGCGAAAAGAGTTTGTAAAAATGTATCAAACATGCGACGAGTAAAGAGATCGGCGTTAAAATGTAAAATATATTCCGCGCTTGCTCGCTAAATTCTCGTTAATCCAATATGAAGGGAGGTCGAACGACAGCGGGAAAAGGAATAGTTAAGTTCGCACGAACGTGCGAACGAGTATCGTAAATCGATGTAGAAAGGATACTTAGATCGAAGAGCACGTTTACGAGCTCGCAACGAGTAGCGAGCATGGCCACGCGTAAAAAGGTAGGTCTTCGGCTATGGAATATTAATTCGAGAAGGATTTAGACCGTTCCTTCCTCGCGAAAGCCTCTTTGGCATTTCCCTGCTCTCCTTCAGGAATTTAGATCATATGGGAGGTTACCTCGACGGCTTTTCCTCGAAACGACGCCAGGACGATAAATCTATCCGTTCGTCCATCAATCTGTCTCTCTTTTCACGAAGAAGAGGAAAAGAGAGAAGGAAAGAAATAGTCGGGTAATTCGAGATGGTAAAGGAGCGTGCAAATCGAGCAACCTCTTCCGTAGCGTGTTGCGACGGGTGAATAATAAATGTCGAAAGTGGGCACTGCGACCCCGAGAGTGGTCACAGATGTGCTAGGCTTACGATGCACTTTACTGCACTGCAGTCCCGTCGCTTCGCCTCGACTCGCCTTGCTTTCCTCGTTCTTTGCTCGTTCCTCTGCGTACTCCCAAATATATCCGGTCTATGTGTGTTTCGAGAAATAGGTGGTGTTACTCCGCGTATACGGGTACTTACTACTTACATGCGTAGACGCGTGCACATTCGTCGCCCTCTTCTTCGCCCGCATACGTGCATACTCCGCTCGTACATGGCGTAGGCAAGTGTGTGCGTATACACACACACACACACACACACACATACGTGCCTGTTATGTATCCATGTACGTGTTTCAGCAGCACAAAACACACCTCGAGTACCGCGGTGGCGTTTTAACTTTCCGTTGTGAGCGAGTACACTCCCGATTGGCGGGCCGCGTCAACCCCTTGGACTTTTCACCTCGTCGCGTCGATCCGACTCTCAGACGATCCTCCGACGTCTCCCTACCTCTTTGTCGTTCTTCTATACATTTTCGTTGCAAACTCGGGGTGACGCGTGCACGGATTTGGCTCGATTCGAGATGCTCTTCTATCTACTCTCTATTATCTCGGTGAATGCGTCCTCGAAAGATCCTCCAAAAGGTAACTAGGGTGCACGTGCGATCTTCGGATGTCGCACCGAAGTAATTGAAATCATTTTCTATTTTTCTCGTTAAACAAACGATCGTTTCTTTTCTCTCGTTACGTCGCGCTATCTAAGGAAGCCTTTGAGAATATCGAGCTGGCCGAGTAAAATTTCAAGCGCGATAAAAGAGTCTCGAGATGGCAAATAAATATGAAAGAAGAGAAAAGGAGGGAGATGAATGAAGAGACGCGCAAAGCCCAAAGATATATAAATATTACACGAACGTTGGAACGATAGGAAGAAAGCTGTGAGAGGCAGCTGAAAAGTATAAAATATGTGCGCGCGTAGAAACGTACGCGGTTTCTTTCCGTACGAGCCGAAAGAGCGTGAGTATACGAAATGGACGAACCGAGTTCACCGATATATTCGATATCTCGAAGAAATGTATTTACGACGTCGCCTCATAAATTTTCCATATCCGCGTTGTAAACGTCCGAACTCCACGGTTATTCTAGTCGTAAGAATAACAATTAATAACTTTGTGCTTCGAAATCCTGCCGAGCCTATCGTACTTGAATTTTTATAATAACGGCAAATGAATACGCCACGAACAAAGCGGCGCGAGTAAATGTCGATTAAAGCAGTACGTCTCGAGCGTAATCCTTTGATTTTCCATCGTTTCGCTAGGAAAATCGTCGCTTTTATAACGGATTATGCGTTTTTAACGCGTTCCAGAGAAGAGGGGAAAAATATTTGAACTAGAGAAACGCCCGAGGACGTTAAATAAGAGTAACGCAAAAACTCGACTCGGTGACTAAACATGTACGCGCTTAACGTTCCGCGCTTTGCGTGTTAATCCAGTTTGTATTACCGCGCGAGCTTCTAACTCCGCGACAGGTAATAGGCTTAGAACCCTTTCCCAGTATTTCGAGCTCTCAACTACGGAGATGTCGTTTAAATTTAATCCTAAATTGATTGCGAATTCGTGTCAGCGTCGAGAATCGTTACGACGATGTCTTACGACGCGTCGAGATATTTTTAATTGGACTTTTTACGTCGAGCCTGTCCATTTCGCGCGTTGCGGAAAATAAAATGGATGTTTCTTCGTTTACTTTGGTCGATGAGCAAACCGTAATAAAGTAAATTCGCTGACGGAATAAATAAAAAAGGAAAAAGAAAAAAGAGAAAAGGAAAAGAAGAAAAAAGGAGGGTCAGGAAGTAGCAGCAAACATAAAACATAGGAAACGTGCGCACGATAAAATTCAGGGAAGCATTCATCCTAGATAACGGAAGATATTATCCTACTCGATATTATTAGTCCACGTAGGGAACGTCGCGTTTACCTAGGATTTCTCGTCCAACTGTGCGCGGGTATCGATCGGTTAACCGCGGCATTTATCGAGTCCAAAGAATTATCACCTGGCGATTCCTTCTCCACTGTTCTCTTCTTTATCGTTCCACAAATACACCTCTCTCTCTCTCTCTCTCTCTCTCGGTATTTTGCGAGTTTTCCGATACATTAATTACATATTCGTGTATACACACAGAGAAAGAGAGCGAGAGAGCGAGAGAGAAGTCGTTTGAGAGCAAGAATCTAACGATAAATTCTCTTTTGCCCTTTCCCGGGCCGATACCGTCCGAGTATCGGTCCAATGCCACCCCCAATGCCAGGGCAATTCCAGCCCTGTACCACCCACTCGGTGTAACTATTCGTAGAAAGCAAGATGGGCGAAAGATTTCGTCGTCGACGTAGCAACGCCGTTAAACTTACTCGGCACTGATGACTGAAACGGTTAAGAGATCGCTGAAGCAAACGAAGGTCGAATAGTCGAAGAGGAGTTTGCGGAAAGGTAGGGTAGGAAAGGGGTAGCTGGTAGTTACGACTGTGGTGGTGCTTCTGGTAGTGTGGTTTGCCTTATCGGACGTGTCGGCGAACCGTGAAATCGATAGCTCGATACTTTGCGCCGTCGCGCGCGGCCTTCTTCTCTTCCCGTAAAATCCTTCTAACGAGTTTCTGCGTTTCTCAAGGTACACCGTTTCGCACCGTTGCGATCTAAGATGGTGCGCTCGAGACAATCGCAGCTTTCTACCTGTGCGTACCTTAGACGAAACCTTCGATTTCAAGCGTTCGAGAAGCTCGTTCGCTCGCTCGCTCGATAAATATCGAAACGAGAAATCGATAGGAACGCGACGAACGTTGAGGTCGTTTCCGCATAATTCGATTAAATGAAAAATTTCGTAAACGTCGGATCGATCGAGATATCGTTGCGGATAAAAGCAATAAAGTATTTCGTTTACTGCGAAAATGCAATAAATGCCTATTCGATATTATTACGAGCTTGTTATTTCGATATTTGTTAATTCGATTAACGAAATAACGCATCCCGTACAATCGAAAACGACGTTTCTTGCAATTGTCTGCGAGAATCGGACGTTTTCGATCGGTGGTGTAATCAGCTTCGCGAGCGAATCGTCACCGGTATTAAATTAAACGTCGCACGTGCATACACCTATATACCGGTCTTATAAAAAAAAAAAGGCACGACGAATTTTTGCCGCAATGATGCGAGCTCGAGAGAAGACGAGGACAGGATATCGGATGAGCCGAGGTCTTTGACGACGGAACATCGTCGCATTCATAGACGTTTTATCCGCCCTTTTTTCTCTCCTTCTTCTTCCTCCTCTCATGCGAACGTTCTCGCCCTAAAAACTTCCTCGGCGGAGAATCGAAGGATAACGACGTTCTTTATCTCCGCGATAAAAATAATTTCGACCGCGGACGACGAACGCTTCTCCGAAGAAACGTATTTTCGAAGGGAAGAATAACGCGCCATTTTCCAAGAGACCTTTCCTTTTTCTCTCAAGTTCAACAAGTTCGAGTTTACTTGGCTCACACGTTAAACACGTTCGAAATTAAACGCGACTCGTTAAGCGCGAAGATCCGCGCAACTTAACCACGACGTTGTACACATTTTGCCTGAAATTGTCACGAGATCGCGTTGAAATCTCTGCAACTGTCGTCCCGGTGGTTATACGTACGTGTGTATGCACACGCATATAGATCAAAATTTCATAGAACTTACGTCGTAGAAAGGAAGGGAACGTTCGCGACGTCTCGCTACGACGCCTAACTATCCTTGAATGTTTCGAAGAAATACATCTTGCATCGGTGTTCGTTTAAGAAGGGAAAATATCGTCAAAAAATCGCATTTAGATCTTCGATTCTGCCTCGCTCTCTCGTCCTTATTTTCTAAACTTTCGCAACACGCAAGACGGGTACCCCATATATCTGTACCGAGAGATAAAAGGAGAGGGAGAGAGAGGGAGAAAGGAAACGATGGCACGATGCCAGGCCTGTTGAACGCCACGCCCTGAGGAAAAAATGTAAGCTAAAAGAGCGGAATGAAAGAGATAGAGAAAGAGACGGAGATTCGATAGGCAGCCTGGAAAAGAGACTCGGGAAATGATCGGTGGAAGATTGGAGGCAGGTGCCGATCAGCCTAGAGACCTCGAGACCTATGCAGCTAGCTCGCGAGCTAGCAGCTTGTATATCGTGCCCAACGAGCCTACCCTCTTCGAGCCTGTTGCATTTTCAATCTCGACTGCTGCCACGTTAAGTACTTGAGATGTCTTCCCTTCGGTATACTCGCGGATACGACAGCCTCGATAAACACGTCGATCCTGTCAGTTTGCCCGTTCTCGCTCTCTTTCTCTTTCTCTCCGGTTGCATCTACCTAGGTAGGATGGTAGGTAGCTAGGTAGCTAGGTGGCTAGGTAGGTACGTAGGTGTGTGTGCGAATGCGTGCGCGTCCGTGTCGCATCGAGTATCGACTTACCACTTAGATATGTGTCTGGGGTGTCGAACGACGCTCGTGGAATGACAAACGGGAAGATATCGTTTCGTAGGACTTTCCTCGCGAGCCGTCGCGCAGCGAGAACTGCAATGAATAGGCCGAACGCGTATATATTTGGAGAACGAGTCCTCGGCGTTTATCGCTCTTTTTCTATTCGTTTCATCTTTTTAGATTCGCCCAGGCGGTCCCTATTGTCCTCTCGTGCAAATATACGGAAAAGTAAGTAAATATCTCGTGGTAATGGGAATATTATGTGCCAGTATGCCTATCGTTATTATTTCGATCCAACCGTCTACACGTTAAATTCTGGCCGTCGTTGGACGACGAAGACGTCATAAAGCGAGAGAAAATTCATCGCTTTCATTCGTCTTTCCTTTTTCCGCTAATTCATCTCGTCCTTTCGGTTTTTCTTTCTTTCCGTTCTTAAAAATAACCGACAAAGAAGAACGGCGTTTGCAGTTTCGCGAAGGATAGCGGAGTAATCGTTTGTCTGGTTTGCGACCGAGGAAAAGTCGTCATCCATCACGAAGGCTGGATGTCCGCGTTAAGGGCTCCGCGCATGCAAGAGTAATGCGCGAATAAGAAGGCCGAGCCTCTTAATCGTACGAATTAATCATTTATATTCTTAGCACCGCGACGAATAAAAAGCAACGATCGGTCATCCGATATTCTCGTCGAAAGGAATTTTCTTGGGATCGTTTAGATCGTTAAACGCCGATAAGGTGATATTTGATTGGAATCGATCGCGGAAGAACATTAATTCGTAATCAAGGTACCATTCTCTCACCGTGATATTCGAAGGTTGTTAGGTAAAAATGGAAGAATCGCGAATCGTTTGACTCGCAATTAGAGCGAGCTTTAATGAGACGCCGGAGAGGAGAAAGCGATCGAGGTAAGGCGCGAGACAATTGGGAAGAAACGAAGCGAGATGATCACAGAGGCAAAAAGGGAAATTCGATCGTAGCCTGGGTAGCTAGTCTACGCAAGCTGAAAGGCTAACGAACGGGGATGAAAGGGAGGAGGAGGCCGGGAAGAACGAAGAGAACAGAAAGAAAGACTGAAAGAGAAGAAAGCTAGGGAAAAAAGAGTAGGCGAGTCGTTGTTGAAAAACAAGCGTGAGAGAATCGGAAATCAGGGAGTGACTGCCGACTCGGACGCGAATCCTTCCAGTGGCGTTGCCTGATGAGAGACAATCAGAGACGCGCTGAAGTAATCAAAGACGCGCGTGCAACGGCGCAAAAAGGAGCGAAAGAGAACCGCTAGGACGAAGAAAGTGAGAAAAAATGAGAGAGAGAGAGAGAGAGAGAGAGACAAAGTACCGTTCGTTCGGGAGCGTTACGTCGGCCAAGATCAATAGGTGGACCACGAGCCATCATCCCAGGCGACACAGAAGCCGCTCCGCTGGTTTTGATCTCTCGCGCAAGCGCTCTTCCTTTTACTCGTCTACTTATTTTTTTGTTCTTTCTATGACGACAATAAAGCGCGCCGTTAGTGGCTGCGTGCGGAGAGACCAAACTAACAATTAACGCGAAAACAAAGAGAAACGAGAACATTTGGGAGTCTACCCGCCGTCGAGCGAAATGCTATCTATCTGTCTCTTACTTTTCTTCCTCACGTATCTTTCGCCCGATCGTCTTAAAGACCTAATTAATACGTACGTTATTAATATTATCGTATCTACGTTATTGCATGGGACAAGTAGTAAACATAGCTTAATTCTATGTGTATGGTTTTAGCTTTGTTGTTTTATTGTTAGCTTAAGAAAGATCGTTTCTCAACTAACCGTCCACTCGATTAGTCTTGCCACAATCGATATTATGACGTAAAAGGATATCGAACCGAGCGTCATGACACGTTACGTCGTACGTATCGAAAAAACTTGCCGAGTCCAATAACACGACTCTCGTATAAGCGACTTATCCGATCTATTTACATGTTTTATGCTTTCGAAAAAGGTCATGCAGTCGCGGAAATTTTCTTTACCGCGTCTTTGCTTTATTACACACACACACCCCATATATATATATATATATATATATATATATGTGGATACACGTAGTAATTTATCCGATAGCTCAGAGAAACGAATGTAAATACAATGAGGCAAGAACGAAAGAAAAGGGAGAGAGAGACAGAGACAATGAACGGGAAAGAACTCGTTCGTTCATGTGCTTACGCTTAGGAGCACGGCTTTATGAGCGAACGAACGCGAGCTATCGCTTAAGATCAAGCACGAGAATTTTGTTTCCGAGGGTGGAACGACGAGAGTAAAAGAGGGATGATGCTTATTCACGCGTCGAATGAGAGCAATACGATCGATTGCGTTCGTTTGTTCGTTCGTTCGTTCGTTCGTTCGTTCGTTCGTTCGTTCGATCGATCGAACAAAGATACTTTAAATCGCTTTCGCACATAAACTTGTATCCAACTGGCAAGATCTAATCGTTGTCGATTATCTTCTCAAGTAAGTAGACATCTCTTCTTTTTGTTTCGTACAAACGATAATAGCAATAGAAGATATTAGCTGTACATTATGGAAGTTTAAGGTAAAAGATCGATCGACTGGATACTCGCTGTCTACGATATATGTAAATATGTACGTAGCTACTCGAGACGCATTCGATATCGGCCTTTCTCGATACGAAAGCATCCGCAAATATTACGCGACGACGAAATGGGACGACGCAGTTAATAACGGGGAATAAGCGGCCAGAAACGCTTCTCTTTCTCTCTCTCGCTCTGTCTCTCTCTCTCTCTTTTAATTAGTTTGTATCGTCGGCCTTACCGAGGACTCACTCGAAGAAGGAAATGGCAAAGCCGATGAAACGAGTATGCTGGCTCGCTAGCTAACTCGCTCACAGCTAATAACGCCAACACGTCACAGCCTCTACCGACGCTCCTGTCGAACGCATCCGAATGAAAATATGCCGATCGATCGAACGTGTCCTCAGGTGCTTTGTATTTCCGTAACATTTGTATTTACGTATTTATGTACGCGTGCATACGCTTCTCATTAACGACGACCCTCGTGAAATGGGAGAAATTACATTGGATAATTCATTAATTACAATTAGCTGGAAAGATGAAAAGCGAAGCGTGCAATTTTAAACTGACTTTGTTTATCGAATAAACATGAAAAAGAAAGTCGAAAGACTAGCGACTGTTATACTTTCTACGCTCTTTAATAATAATACTTTTGCAAAAATAATCGGTCCCGTCTGTATTACATATGAAATTGCGTCAGCGAGTACCATCCTCCGTCCTTCTCTCTTTCTCTCTCGCTCTGCAAACTCAATTACTTCTTCTTCGACGAAATTACAAATTTCCTGTTTGCTAATCCAAAAAACTTTTTATACCGGCGTATGGATGAAGAAATAAAAGGAAAGAACTCGTCGTCGTTACAAGCTCGCGGTTGTGTAAAAGCGTATCGATTTGGTTAGAAATCGATCGCGCGTCGCTCCTTCCGTCGGCTATTCGAGATCACAGCGAAATAAAACGCGCGAGAACGCGTAACAATCACTGCCCAACCGATATGGACGAGCTAAAAGGTCAACGATCGCTTAAGCTCCCTTCGAGTGAAGTACCAAACTCGCCTCGTCGCTTTTATATTTGAAAAAAAAGGAATATGGAGAAGTGAACGGAGGGAAGGGGGAGAGAAAGAGAGAGAGAGAGAGAGGGGAAGAAAGAGACGCTTTTGTGCATACGACTGTTTTAAAAGGGAACGCAGGTAGAAAAAAAGAGTGGAAAATGTAGTCCCGGCAAGTCGCGAACAGAATGTTGATCGACCAGGACGGACTAAATCACTCGTTAATTAGTAGACTTTTTCCGAGTGCGAAGCAACGAAAAATATTTGTCGACATTAATTTTACGGGATCTAGGCGAATGCCTATTGAAGTTATTACACGTTTTCCACGCTTTGCAGGCTTGCAATCGCATGCGAGCTTACTCAAAATAGATTTATTATACAACGTGAGAGCACCCATAAGTTAATTTTTAGCGGGTCTGATCGATCGTAGATAGTTAATCATTATGAGGGATTAAGTTTGCCATAAATAATGAAGCGAGCGCAAGACAGGGAAAAATAACTGTAAAAGGATGAGAGCGTTGTCGAGATCGATCGCTCCGTACGCGGTGCTGAATATTCGAATATTTGCGCGAAACACTTGCGAAGGAGCTCGAGGGAATATAGAATTCGTCGATGTAAATTCTTGAAAAGGATAGAAGTAGGAAGAATCGGGAGTTAGTCGAGCAAAGAATCGGCGAACGTTTCGAAGACGAGACTCGACTTATCCGAAACGCTCTAGCGTCAAATCGACGTACGAACTTTCACGCGAGAAATACATAGTTCGAAAGCCGTAACTAATGTCGGCTACATCCTCTTTCTCTCTCGTTATCCTTTACGCTCTTTCCCTCCTACGACTGACTTCTTGCATATTCAACCATGCCAATGCACCGGGCGAAACATCGCGCTCGGTTAATTCGAGAATATCCCAAATACTCGAATAGCAAAAGGCAAACCGTCCGTTCTATCGAGCATTCTCGGTTCCCCTTAGGGGTCGGAATAGTCCTTAAACGTTTCAGTGCGATTCGATCGCTTCGATAATTTTTTCACAACGTAGGCGTTACAAAAAATAGAGAGTCTTTCGCAAAGGCCCGTTCAAAAGAGATTTCGCTATATAGTTTTAATAGGATATTAATACCAAGTATTACGTAGAATCCATTTATAACGTTTCATAAGGAAGAAGAATTAAGAAGAGGGAACTATATCTCGATCGCGAAATATAATATATTAGATATCGATCCGAACGAATAAAATAGAAACAAGAGGAACGAGTCGATGGATAACTCGTTACGCGATCGTGATTAAAACGATAATAAAGTTAAAAAGTGGCAAACCCTTATTGATACTCTCGCAAAGGGAATATTCGCGTTTCTATTTCGCCGTGGCATCGCTCGTTCGCTGGCTCTTCACGCACGTCGAGCTATCTACGTAAGTACGCGCATTGTCCGCTTCCCCGTCGGTTTCTCGCAGCACGAGGTCGAGAGCGCAGGCGCGTTATCCATACGGCATATTCAAAGTTTACCCCGTTATTCTCTCTCTCTCTCTCTCTCTCTCTCTCTCTCTTACTCTCTCCCTCCCTCCCTCCCCTTCTCCGAACTTCGATTCAGAGTGGCACGGCTGGAAAGCTCGTACACTCTGTCCTCTTACGAGGCCTATCCGCATTATTATATGCAATTTCCAGTACAGTCTAACGACGTTAGTGACTCTTCGTCGTTAGTTAGCATTGGAAAGGCGTCAATCAAATTCTCGTTTCGTTTCATCGAAACGGACAATATCTATTTAAGTAGTCATATCGACGTTCGCGATCAGATACGCCGTCAAACGTTCCTACGAAACTAAAGATCGAATTACGATCGATCGAAAAAACGTGTTAAGTTTCAACGCTCAACGTCTTAATAGCGAAAAGAATAGAATGTTCTCTATGGCAGAAATGGATGTTAAAGAATAGGTGCTAACGTAAAGCA
Organism: Vespula vulgaris; assembly: GCF_905475345.1. Taxonomy (NCBI): domain Eukaryota; kingdom Metazoa; phylum Arthropoda; class Insecta; order Hymenoptera; family Vespidae; genus Vespula; species Vespula vulgaris. The sequence goes on along the minus strand of NC_066601.1, from coordinate 4,758,320 downwards.
CGAAGGGAACAGCAAGAAGGGAGGTATGGGAACGGCCAGAGAATAAACGAACAATTCTATAGTTGGGCTTGCGGTTGGAAGGTATAGTTTGTACGAGTACGAGAAAGAGAGATAGAGAGTGGTGGTAGTCGGGCAGGACTCGGGATAGGTTCGGGTGGACTAATAAAGAGAGAGAGAGAGAGAGGGTAAGAAGAAAAAGCAGCAGCAGTAGCAGCAGCAGTATCAACATCAGGGTGGCAGGGTGGCAGGGTGACGAGCGAGCGAGCAAGCAAGCAAACAAGCAAGAAAGCGAGCGAGCAGGCTAGCAGGCAGGCAGGCAGGCAGGCAGGCAGGCACGCAAGCAAGCAAGCAGGTAGGAGGCAGGCAGGAAGGAACGAAGGGCGCTTGCGCGATGGAACGGCCGGGCTAGACGCGAGAGCCGCCACTCCCGAGCGCGTAGCGGCGTAGCGCGGGTGCTGACCGAGTGTCCCCGTGAGAGAAGAGAGAGAGAGAGAGAGGGAGAGAGAGAGCACGAGAAAGGAAGGTAACGAGAGAGAGAGAGAGAAGTTCGTTGTCGAGAAAGACGACAACGACGACGACGACGGCGACGACGACGACGACGAGGACGACGACGAGGACGACGACGACGACAACGACGCCGACGCCGACGACAACGACGACGACGTCGACGACGACGACGACGACGACGACGACGACGACGACGACGACGACGACGACAACGACGACGACGACGACGACGAGGACGAACACGTCGACGAGGACGTCGACGAGAAAGACGACGATCACGTCGGCGACGAGGAAAAGGCCAAGGAAGAAACCGAGAAGAGGACGACTCGGTCATCGCGAGAATGTCCAGCGTCGTCGAGGTAAGGATTCTGCGGAAGCCGGCCACGCAGATCAGCCGGCGAGCGAGTTGGGGATGCGTCGTCGAGTAAGAACGAGCTTATAAGAGATAAAGGAGACGGAGGAAGGAGAAGGAAGGGAGAGCTGCGAGAGAAATATCTTCTCCGCGTCTCCTATAGAACGGCATCGAAATAACGATATCTACGTTCCCGTTATATACGCGTACACTGTGTCGTCCCTCGTCATCTCTCTCTCTCTCTCCGCGCGTCATCTTCCCGATTCTCTTGGCGAGTCTTCGTCGTCGGAGGCACGAAGGGACGAGATCTGCTCGAGGTGTTAGAAGAGAACGTCGACGCGACGAACGATCGTTGAGGTGCGAAAGTCAACTCGAGAGAAATCCTTTTCTCTGTCGAGAAGAAAGAAAAGAGGGAAAAGAAGAGGAAGAAAACGCAAGGAGAATGAATCTCTGGGAACTGGTGTTTCGGTGAAGGAATCCGTCTGTTCGTCGCGACGCATTATCGCGAGTAACGAACGACCGATCGAGAGTCCTATTCGCGTCGGTGGTCACGCGTTCGATGATTGCTCGTCGTAGTATAAAACTCGCACGTTTTATTTCGTGGTGAGAGTGGTAATAAACATTCGAGGGAGGATCGTCCAGTGCTTCGAGAGAAAATTTCGTGAGTGAGAGTGAGAACGAGAGAACGAAACTGGGGAAGGATTGCTGACACGCGTATACCCCTAATTGCGAGAGGAAAAAGTTGGAAAAGGGAAGAGAAAAGAGAGAAAGGAAGAGGAAAGAGAGAGAGAGGGAGAGGGAGAGAGAGAGAGAGAGAGAGAGAAGAGGAGAGGCTTCGAGAGGGAGCAAGACGGAGGTTGGAAGGCGGGGCGGGTGGGAGGGCGGGAGGGAGGGTGAGTCGCGGACAGGACGCAGAGAGGCGCCGGGTCAACGCGCCAGGTAGCAACGCCTCAGGACAGCCGTCGACGTCGTCCTTGCCGTCGTCCTTGCCGTCGTCTCTGCCGTTGTCCTTGTCGCAGCCTTCGAGGCCGACTTGGCCGTCATCGTTCGCGGCCAGGACGCGAACACTTGCACACACGTACACACACACAGACACACGTACGCACGCAGAGACACACAAACGCAAACACGTACGCCCGCACGTACAATACACACACACGCACACGCACACACATCGATACACGCGACATCCGCTTCCTATCTTACAAAGACACGTACACGTACTTACACGAACCCTCGCACGCGTTACGTAGGAAAACGAGGTAAAATCGGCGGCGAACATGAGGTCCTTGAACGCAGCATCCTGGAGCTTCGTCCTTCTCGCGGCCACGGTGGCATTGCTGCCTGCCACACACTGGGCACCCTTCGCGCACGCTGCGTAAGTAAACCCTTCTTTTGTTTACGCTGCGATAATATATTTCTAAGCTTTCCCAAAGTAATGTTTCTCGACGAAAAAAGGAAGAAATACGATTGCTTAATATCGGGCAACGAAAAAATATTGGTTCGTTCTCTTTTGTTCTCTCTCTCTCTCTCCCTCTCGTTCATTTGCACTCACTAAAAATTGACAAACGAGTTTCTACGCTCGTAACGGACTCGGGGGAAAGGAATCGATCGTCCGCGTTAAATATTCGCCAAAAATCGTCCGAAAGTCTGGCTCTTTCTCTCTCTCTCTCTTTTTCTCTTTCTCTCGCTCTTTGTACGCATGAGATATGTACATACGTAGCCGACGGATTCGCAATGTTGCCCTCATTTCGCTTTATCTACGCTCGACCACGCGCTTTGTATCCTATTCGTTCTCGCTCTCTTTCTCTTTCGTCTCTTTCGTCGATCCTCTCGTTTTCCGTGTTTCCCCGATGAGATAACTTCGACGTTCGTTTGAAAAATGTGGTTCGATCGTTATCACGGAAAATAATACCTGCTGAATGGCGAGCGAAAACGTTGAAAGGCCGTTGAGAAATTGTTTGAGACGATTCGTACGACGTATCGTTACGCTCGCGTAGGAGCGACGGCAACGCGACACGACACCGAAGGCTCGAAACACCCTCGTGGATCGTACGTAAATGCGAGGAAACGTAGAGCTCCTCGGACGCGTACTGCAACGTCCTGACTCGTATCGCCTGGCTAATGTCAACGAACATCCTCCTCGATGTTCGATTATACCAGATCAGTAGTAGTTCCTAAAGACGTTTCACCAACGAAAGATTCTCGAAAGCTAGATATCGATCCTACGACGGAAACGAAGATCGTTCGTTCGTACGTTTGTTCAAACACGCTTCGACTTCCAACTAACGACGTTTCCCGCGAACGATTCGAGTTAAAGAATAAAAATAAGAACGGACGAGCAAAGAATCGTCTATATCTCGTATGGAATAGTATAATCGTCGAGGGTAATCGATACGATAATATACTAGCATATCGTATAGACGACAGGAAGAAGTATAGTTGGCTGGAATTATCAATATTTACGCTTTTCTTCGAAGCACGGTCTCGTCTCGTTCCACCTGTTTCCTTCTCGAGGGTCGTGCCTCTCTTCGGGCTCCTCCAAACCCTACGAGTACCAACCGCGAAGGTTCCGTAGTGTGGTATCGGTGATCACAGTAGAGCTCTCGAGGCAGGAGGGTGCTCCCGATGTGGCAGAACTCCAAATCCTCCCCTCTTTGTCTCTCTCTCTCTCTCTCTCTTCCTCTCTCTCCCTCTCCTTCTCTCTCCGTCTATCTATCCGTCTATCTATCTTTCAGCCAGCATGTCCCCTCCCATTTTTTGGACCACCGGCAAATCGTCCTCTTTCTTATCGCGAAAGACGTCCCTCTCGGATTTAGCAACGTCTTTCGATTCCGTCTGAGAGAGCAACGATCTTTCTCCTCTCATTGTTCCCAATTCCTTTCGATAAATTTCGTACTCGCGAAACAAAATCTTTGGTCGGACTGAAATTTCGAAGAGTAAAAATCGAAGCGATCGTTCGGTTGATATCTCCGTTCGATTTATCGTCTCACAATTTTATCTGTCGAACGGGACTAGTTTAACGTCTTTCTCTTATCTCCCGCCCGTGGAAACGTCTATCGAGCAAGAAGAAGGAGAAGAAGAATAAAGAAGAGAAAAAAGCAGCATCCCCCTATCTTTCTCGTGAGTTCTAAGTCCGGTGGGTGGGCTGCGGGAATTGAAAGCGTCACTGCGATGCCTCGTCCGGTCGCGAATCGTCGTGTTTTCGTCGTGAAAACATCGGATAGTCTGTCGCGGAAACGAGAGAAATCGTGCCAAGTCATTCGACTCCGCGGTCTTCTGACCCACTTACCCGGAAAGGAAAGGCGCGCGCGCTTTACGCGGTACCTCTGGAACCAAATTTCCCGTTACTTTCACGCGTCGTAGACTCGCGTCGTAGATCTTCGAGATCGACGACGACGACGACGACGAAAGTATGAGGTTGATAATATGTAAAAAGGATATTTTTAATCGCCGTTAACGGAAAAAGTCAGCGAGCTGAAATTAGCTAAAAATCATCCATCGATGCGAAAGTTTTTTTTACGAAGGATGAACGTCGAGACGCTTCGTTAGAGTGGAATGCCGCTTTTGTTTTCGCCGAAAGTCGTCCGATCTCGGTGGTCTCGCTTCGCGTTTTTACGATCTACGTGAAAAAAGGATGCAGAGGAGACCGGGATCGGTCGATGGCGACGCGCCATCGCGGATCACCGATTTTCACGTCCTCGTTCGAAATGCGCGGCTCTCGAGAAAGACAATTAGTAACTGACATCTCGAGTGCAGAAGTAGTAGGCAATAACGATGTTCGGGGAAGGAGGCGGACGATATAGGCAATCCGCACGGCAAACAACCGATGCATATTTAATAGCAGTCGATTATTAATGCGCGCGCTTATAGAGGTGATTGATGAAACTGCAACAATGCCGCGCGAGGCTACCTGCGATTCTCATCGGCAGCGTTGCGTTCTAATGACCGCGATAAAAATCTTTCATTTTTGTTCGACGCTGGATCGTGCCGAAAGCGATAATCCTCCGGTAGGTACTCGACTATAGTTACCTATCCGTTCGACCGAACGAAACGCGAACGTTCTCTCGATTCGATCGACGTCGATTTCTCGTTCGTCGATAAAATTAATTGAAACGTCGATCGAGGCACGATCGAGAAACGTTTCGCTTTGGATATGTTTATAAAGGAATCCTCGTTCGATCGCACGACGTCAAAGATTTTTCGATTCGAGTAATGCGATCTTTGATTGACTCGTGAAAGTACCTATTACCTGTCCAGAGAAGATTCATCAAGTTGTTGCGTGCCATTTAATCGGATGAAACTTCCCAGTTACGTTCAAATCGAATACTCTTCGGTATCAGTAATATCCGGCAACGCGGTTGATCGAGCCTTCGACTGTCTGGTCATTCACCGTACTTCACTACTGGCACCCTTCTCCACGTACGTGTGTTTGTGTACGAACGTGTTCCACATCCAACGATGCGCCGCACGTTTAAGCATTCGTCTCGTCTCCGATCGAGATCAACGAAATCGCATTGGAATTATCCCCTCGATTCTCAACGCGCTCGATCGATTTTTCGCTAAATATCTTCCATGGTACATGCTACGCTTGACGATTCTCCAGACGTTTTTCATACGCGCGCGTCTCCTTTCCTTTTTCTCTTTTTCTCTTTTCTTTTTTCAGACGAATTTAAAACGTTAGCCGTAGGACTCTTTTTCGTTGGCCATAGAACTCGAGACCTTTTTTAGCTCGTAAATTCGCGGTGGCGCGCACCACGAGCGCCGCGATTGATATGCGGCCGGGCTCGCCTCCGCCTTACGGTTAAATCGACTACCCTCGTCGTTGCGCCGTACCTTCGAATTACTTTCGAATTACCACTCGACCGCGAACACGAACGTATTGGTTCAAAGGAATGGTCGACTAGGAGCGCCGAGTTTACTTCGAATCCATAGAAATTAGCTAAGTACTTCGAAGAGGAACGATATTTCGATCGAGCGATATTTTGGATTATTTTCGACGTACACTGCGACCGAGCCAATATGTACCTTAGGATTTCGTGGAAACTACAGGCCCGGCTAATCCGCTGACGCCAGCTTAAAGGAAAGGGAGAAGCGATTTTCATTTGCTTGCTATCGTTAACTCTTTCGACTATCTCCTCGAACGTCCCCGAACGTTTTCGCCTTGACGTTGACGCCTCTTTATCGGACTCATTCCGAACACAGCGAACGACGAGGATTAGAAAAGAATAACGTGTTAGAAGATACGTGTACACGGACATTATATAGAAATATATACGTATACATATTTATATGTATGTACGTTCGCAGGATATAATTGGTAGATTCGAAGGTCTTCCTTTAAAATAGAATCTAAATCGAGCCAAGTTCAGGTCGAGTCCGAGGCACGTCCACGCTCGCGGAAGCCGACTATAGCCGACTCTGACTAGTGGAAACAAAGAGCGGCTATAAACGCGCGAGCGAGAATCAATGCGCTCGCGAGAAGAGCGGAGAGCTTCGAGAAAGTTGGCCTCGCGATGTCTCGTCGATTATGGGAAAAAGAAGTGTAAGGTCGAAGGAGATAAGGAATTGGAGTAAGAGACGCGCTAGGTACGTCGGCCTAGGGACGACGCTCAAGGGAGCACGGTGGTCAAAGGAGAAGAAAGAAGGCGATCGGAGTGCCGCCAAGTCGGTCGACTTGGTTTCTTTTGGCGAAAACGAGACGGTTGACGGAGAAAGGATAGATACGTGGGAGACAGAGTGACAGGTGGATGGAAATGCGTTGCAGAGATTCGCGAAAAGCTCGGACTTGAAAATGATAGAGAAGAGGAGGGGAAAGGGGGTAGAGAGAGAGGCGGTCGAATAGATAGAGTTAGAGATAGAGAGATAGGCCGGTGGGGGGAGGGTCGTGGGAGGTCGAAGGCGGTTGACGGCGAGCTCGCGTGGGTGCCCGGAGGCAAAAGGGGCTTTCTCGCGTGCAGCCTTGACATGGGCCAAGAAATCAATGGGACCTCCAACACACCGACGCAAACTCGGTCGGCGTAGTCGCACACGAGCAACGTCCATAACTTTCGAGCTCTAGCTACGGACTGCAGACGGCGGAAAAGAGTCCGAGGGACGATCGGATTCGTTAGTCGGTCTCCTCGGCGACTACGACGATCGATTTCGCATCGACGTTCCACGCGGGGAATCGCCTTGAAAAGCGTTTCACGGAAAATCGTTCCGAGTACCTATCTCCTCGGCCCGATCTACGGGAGAAGAACTCGACGCTCGCTCGCGAATCTTTCCTATAGTCGACCCGTAAAGAGATCGGCCGATGAAAGAACATCGGGACCACTCGTTTCAGCCGCTATTTCAGAGAACGTTCGAAACACGTGCCAATAAAGACTGACCCATTTTTTAATCGATTCGAGAACCAACCGACGATTTCTTCTATTTCCAACAACAAAGTATATCCTTTTAAGAAGCCAGCCGTCTTTCGCGCGAAACTAGGCGTCTTCCCTTTAACTCGAACGCACGCAGGTTTTCCATTTAAAACGATTTCTCGCGAATTCGCTTTGTCTACTCGATGTGGGAGTCGCGACGATCGAAGAAAATGAAAACGTCGAAAAACCTTCGACGAAGCAGTCGTTTCGTTCGCGTAAGCCGCAATCAAAGCCGTAGGTCTGCATACCGGAACCTTGGCAAGCACAGACGCGGTCAGGGCTGCCAATCAATGGCGAGGACATCACCCTCGGCTAACCAACGTCCGCGTCCTTGATTGTCCGTTCGCCGCCTCCGCTTCGAACGGTCGTTCTCGTTCGGCCGATAGTTACGTTGCAAAGCCCAGAAGTCGAGATCCTCCTATTTCTCTCTCTTCTCACATTTTCTCTTTACTCGTTACCGTTTACTCGTATTCGTTAATAGACATGTGTAAAGCGCGTGGCCGAGATCCGATATGACGTTAATCGACCTGGTTGCTCGAATATTTTCGATGCTAGTTCGCCCGTAAACTCACGTACGCAAAGTGTATGCGAATTGCAAGCGAAGTGCAAATGAACGAGCGGAGAAAGAGGAGAGAGAGAGAGAGAGAGAGAGATGCATAATCGGGTGTAAGGTGAATTAAATGCGCAGTTACAATAAAAGAGCTTTTTGGGTCGCATTAAGGTGTAATGCCTAAAAGTTTTAAACAAATATCATAGACGGCGAGTTAATTCGACTTCTCGAGTTTCTAACGTGCCGAAACTCTTTCGCACGCGTTTAATACGGATAATTTTAACGTCGCTTCCTCTTAACACCCGACTCAGTCACGAATTGCACGCGTGAGCCGTGCATCTTAAAAAAAAAAAAAGATCGTACGATACGAAATATCTCGACCGTAGATTTTCTCAACGACTGTTACTCTTATTGGATCGATCGGACCTGATCGGAAGAAAAGACGAATCGATATGACGCGTGGAATCGTGAGCGCTTGCCCTCAAACATCCTTGCAGTCGCGTCGCCGTGCGTGCGCTTCGCTCTTTTTTTTTTTTTTTTCTATATTTAACACTCGCAAGACTCACAAAGCACTTTGATTCCATCGCAGAATCTCTCGCGTCCGATCGATGTGACGAGCGATGCGAGCGCGAAAGCCCTTTTATTTATAGAGACGAGAATGGCTTCGCTTTTCTAAAATACCGGCTCTGCCTGGCTCCCATCGTTGACCGAGTGGTAACTTACGCGACTAAGTCGACTAAGTAGTACTACTTTGGTAGTAAGAGAATCACGATGGGAGAAAGAAAGCGAAAGAGAAAAGGGAGAAAAGGCTGTAAAGGGAAAAAGAGAGGAGAGAATGAAAAAAGACGCGCGAGCGGTGGAAACGGCGCTCGTCGAGGGAGTTTTTCGCTCCGACTAGCAGCAGCCGGTAGGCGAGCGAAAGAGACTGAAACGAAGTTGAAAGAGCGAGAGCAGGCGACCGAAATAGGGAGAGGGAGAGAGAACATTCTGCAGGGTGGCCAAAGCAATCCCCTAATTGGATAAAACTCAACGGCGAGCCGGTAACTGGTAATTTCCCTGCAGCAACGTAATTACTCGCCCGTATTTACGCAGATCTCGCTAGGTCCGAGTAACGCAAGCTCGGAATAACGGTGCCTACCTTCCTTATCCTTCCTTCGGTGGTCTCCGCAGCAGTCGCGTTGCCCTCGTGCATATAGCTGCTCGATAAAAAAAAAAACCGTAGCGATGACTGTAACCGAGTACACGAAGAGAGAGAGAGAGAGAGAAAGAAAACGCAGCGACTAACTTCAGCCCAACCATCAGGGTCTTCGGCAGTACCTCTCTCTTTTTCAACCACCGTCGGAGTGTCCCTGGTTTCAACGATACGCCGCTTCGGCATAGCCTCGACGAACGCGTATAAAAAGCCATTGCAATCACGCGGTATACTGGCACGGTAATGGGGTACTGATATAATTAACCGGCATACCTACGCTTTTATCGAGCCCTGCGAAACGTCGTCGTTACCGTCGGCATACTCCTTCTGATCGTCTTCGTCGTAACGTTGTCGTTACTTCTCGTGTAAAAATAACGTCTACGAAGTTAACGGCAACGGTCGTATCGGTATCAACGTCATCCAACGGCAACGTGACGTTAACGACGGACCGACGTGTTTAATGCTAGAGGACGAATAAGAAAATGGTAAAAGCTGTGCTTTCGCGACGTCGACGACGAAGAGACGGGGAAGGTAAAAGAGGAAAGAAATGGACGCGCCGTTACTTTCTCGCGTCGTGGAGAATCGTTTTCTCTCGTTGTTTCTCGATAAGGTTTTTCGGAGAACTTGCCTTTTGATGGAAAAAACAAAAAAAAAGAAACTAATGGCAACCGAAAAAAGTTCTTTGGAAGAGAATTCCAAACCATTTGGTATGCATATAACGGGTATCGTCTCGTGCGCTAATCGAGAAGCAACGAGCGTAGATTCGATGGAAAATCGAAGCACCTTCGTCCCTGAGTAGTTTTCCGTCGAATACCGTGCTGCAGTCGCGAATAAAAATAGCCAGCGACATTGACGTGTCGGCCTCCATTTCGATACCGGTCGTTCGGCGTGCCTACGCGCGCGACGCGTCGTCCAAATAGGACAAATTGCTTAGAAAGGAGAAAAGTCGTTCGGCTGACCGTCCAAATCGCCCTAACGATTCATCATTTATTTACCGCGACGTAAAGCGGATGTTAATCGCGCGACGAGCGTGCACTCTCGTACAAATAAACACGCGAGCGCGTATATACGCACTTGGAAGGAGCAAGGGATTATCCCGATCAGCAAACAAGCCTGACACAAATGGCAAATATTATTCCCCCAATTATCGTGCTTCCGTTAACGAGCTTTCGTATACGTGCGACTAAAATTCTTTGCTAGATAAACGGGTGGAAAACGGTCGGTAACGATACCGAGATATCCCGATGAATCCTACGTACGTACGTCAAAACTACCAGGAATTAATTAAACCGAGATAAAGACTAATTACGTCTAAAAACCGACGAATGGACGAACGAGAGTGAAAACCAACGAACCGTAACGACAACGATTTATGTCGATACCATCGGTGTCTCTGATTATTCAAACGTGCCACGTAGTACCTACCCGTGCACATAGTTTCAACGTGGAAATTCATAAACAACGTAAACCATAGGCGCGATGGCGTCATTAGGTGCTCACTCGGTGGCTCGTTTCGCGTCAAAGGACGCACCGGAACACGATCCATTCGGGCCGAAACAAAGCCTATTTACGAGCCCGAGCTTGGGTTTACGCCCAAGCGTCGTCTTGGCGTCGATGACGAACGAGGAAAGTGTAAGGATCGCGGGATGACGATAAACGGCGACGGAACGAACGAGCGAGCGAGCGAGCGAACGAGCTCTTCGATCGAATTCAGATCGATCGGAAATTCGAGAGAATTCGATTAAAATTTTCTTGTCCGAAGCTGACGGCGCTTAACGAGTTAACATCTCGTCAAAAAGATAAACGGTCGAACGATAGGAAGTTCGGATACATCAAAGAATTTGAACGATCCGAGCGCGTTCTCAGCCTTTCTCTTCGACATGCCAAACTTCGCCTTTGCACAGATACACGTACGAACGCATGGGCGAAGGTATAATCCGCGCACAGAGGCACGGAGAGTGTATTTAAATACACGTATCCGTGTGCGCGTATGCCTGTTTACGCGTCTGCGAGGTGCGAACTCGTACAGCCACGTTACAGAATCAGCACGATTACGTTGATAACAGCATTATTGGAAAGTGAATTACCGATAACCATTCTCTCCCTCTTTCTCGCTCTCTCATCGTTGGAATCTCTCTCCAAAGCCTTCTGTGCAAGTTGCAAGCCGCTGGAGCACGTTGAACGAGCCGCTGCTCCTTGATCAATGTGCCACGCGATCGATCCATGCGTGTTATCCTTGTTTCGAGTGCGAAGGGGAGATCGTTGACCGATATGTACATAGAGATCCAGCCCCATTCGGATATTAACGTTCGGGAGGAAGAGAGAGAGCGATGCAAAATAGGTAACAACGCGTAGCTTCTCTTTTCCTCTTTCTCGGATTCGATCGGGCTAAGAGCCATTACGTGCACTTAAAAATGAATCGTTTCGTGAATTTTACGCGTTTCGTTCATTAAAAATGCTTAACCCGACAAGTTTCTCTCGCGATCTTCCTCTTCGTTCGACGAACGAATAATTATAAAATGTATTTCAAAATCGAATACGAGCTAATAGCGGTAGTCATCGAACAGACGCCGTTCGAGGTTAATCGCGCGCATTCGAAGTGGCGAAGAAAAAAAAACGATGAAGCGAACGGAAGAAGATACCGAGAAGATACGAAGAAGATTAGGAACGAAGACGAATATCGCGACGAGCGTTACGCGCTGGTTAACGGACGGCAAAGAGCGATCTAAAGCGTTTCCTATCGCGAACGAGAATCTTCGTCGCGTGCTAAATTAACCCTATAGGTAATCAAGGTCAATCCTGGGGTTAAGCTCGTCGAAAAGCGGCGATACTTTGTCGTACGCTGCTCTTTATATCCGCGTCTTCGCGAGATCGAGAAGATTTCGAAGAGAGCGAACGAAGCGAGACGGTCGCGAGTCTTTAACAAAAATCAGCCATCTCTTTTCCACGTTCGACGTTTCGTCATTAAACGAGATTGCTTGTTACCGATCGATTCGAAAATGAGCTTTCGACCTAACATGAAATATTCGAATTGGAATAAAGGAATAGGAATAGACTCGATCGTTCGTAGTCGATTTCATTTCGCCGGGAATAGAAAGTTGCGACGGTGGCACGGAAAGGCATAAGAGAGCATCGCGTTTCCTAGAATCGGACTGCTACGATTGGCAGATCGAAGTAAGCCCCCGTTTCGCGTCGAGAGAGAGAGAGAGAGAGTCCGCATTGGCGTGGAACGCGATAAAGCGCAAGTTTACGACATGGCCTCTCCCTCTCCGTCTCTCGCTCGCGCTCACGCTCTTACGCGCGGCGAAATTACGGCTCGCGAATGGCTGTCAGCCCTTCGTCCGCCTCTCGGCGTTCTTTAACTCTCCAAGATGCCATCGAACGCTTTTCCGCACGTTTTTTCAAACGACTTCCCGAACGCTAGATAGGTACTCTAACGATCCTCTTCGCGGATACAGTAATAAAAACTTGTTTGTGCGGGACGGCGATGCTCGTGGTCCTCCAACTCTTCTTTCATGATTCCACCGATCGGTAGGAAGGAGCAAAAGTGGCTGGCACTTGAGAATTTAATCGTACCCAGAAGAAAGAGAGGGAGGGCAGCAGAGAGAAACAGGGACCGAAGTTCTCGAGCAAGATTGCCTTTTCAACCGCGGGGACCCGACAAACTTCGCTTCCTTTAAAATTTCATCGACGTTCGACGTGGAGGATTTTTCTTCCTCCCCCGCCAGCAACGGTAGCACTTCTCCTCCCTCTTTTTCCTTTTCTCCTGTCTTCTTCGTACGTTCTCGTAGGAGAAGCGAAAAAGAGTTTCGTGCTCGTTGAAAAAGCAAGAAGTGCCGGCTAAGAGTTGGAAGTCTGAAATTCGCTCGATGATACCACTTTTTTAATAGCTTCCTCGACGACGTTTCAAAGTTCCGAGTAGTTTCTCTTTGTGGAGAGGGTATACCGAGGGTTCGAGCAAACGCATAAACGTTCGCAATTAAATCGAGCGTATCGTCGATTTACGTATGCATTACGTCGCATACGACGGCTAGCCTATAGGCAGGGAAGAAAGAAACGATTCTCGTGCCGCAGGAAAGGCGCAGTCCCGATTTACGGCTTATCGTTTATCGATCGCGGAAGGCCGCCTGCCGCCTGCCGCTTTACCAGTTCTCGTCAAAATCATCGCGATCTCGCGTGCGTGCTCGACCTTAGGAGAAAGCTCGTTTGTCGTTATCTCCGATAACCGTGCGCGAGCGCGCGCGTTGTCTGATCGTCCCTGCCAACGTTCCACGGCATACAAAACCGTCTCAACGTTGTTTCTCCGACGTGTATAACTCCAATTTTAAGACGCGCTTATTCCTATACTCTTTCCCTCGACCACGCGAATTCGAGGAACCGTTAAGCCGCCTGAAAGAAAGAACGAACGTTTTCGGCGAAGCGAATCTAGCAGCCGCGCGAACGTATATCCATCGAATGCTTCGAATCGAGCTCGTTAATTCCGAACGAACAAAGGACATTACGGTAATGTACGAAAGCAATTAACGGTGGTCGGAACGATCGGGCAGTTTAATTAACATTATTAAAATTACACCGTGATCGTTCGTATTTCCTTCCTACTCATACATTTGCATTCGACTTTATTACTTCGTTAATGTTTCGACCGTAGCTCGGTCCCGTTTGTTTCGAAAACAACGTGGCGTCTATCGTCGGGGAGAGGAAACGCGATTACGGACAAAGTTACTCGCGTTCCGTCTCGCTATTATCGTTTCCGCGCTTCTCCTCCAAGACGAGGAAGAAAGTAATAACGATAACGGCAACGAGGATACCGTGGAAGGTATACCTGGAATATAGGTATGCCGTGGAATAATTAACAAATTAAAGATTCCAAAATTTTATGGAGAAGTACGATCGCATTGAATCAATTGCGAGCCGTCGTCCTTTTTAACGAGAGAGAAAAGGACCGAGCAAGTTAATATCCTGCTACCTACTACCGCGTACGACGAGGGAAACTTTAATAAAGGAGTCACGCGCGCCTTTGGGCTGTAAGAGGCAGTCGGTGGTGTAAGTCGTAAGAATAAACGGCTCGTTGCATTCGGCTGGCGTGTCCATTACGTAATGGTAAAACGCCCTGCAGGCCGCCTCGGTCTCGCTATTGTGCGAAGTCGAGAACGCGTCGGTCTCTCGCGCCAGACTTTGTCGTTTCTCCTTCTTTCCCGAGGAGTCCGCTGCGAATTTCCGTCGATAACGATCGACGCTTCTCAACGATCTCGACCGATTATATCTTCACGGAGAGCCTCGATCGCCGTTCGTTCGATCGATATCTCGCGACGATTGCGTTAACTCCGAAAAGACAAATCTTAATACCGATGATAAAGGAAAACCGCACGCTTCTCTTCGCGGGCGTACGCGGTCTAGGCCAAGGAATAGTTTTATCCAGATATCCCTGGAACATCGCGTGTCTCTTAGATAAGCCGATCCACGTAATAACAAGGACAACGAGAACTCGATTCCAAGGAAGCATCGACCGTCGCGTTAATTACGCCGGCATGTGGTAGGCGCATAGGCACGTCGCAACGATTCGCTCGTTAATGCCGCATAACGATCATTTATTCGACTCTCAAACTCGTCCTCGAGTTATAAGAATTAACCGTGGCATAACACGATTAAAAGGAAAAATAAACGATAATTTCTTATCGACGATTTCTTATCGCACAATACGAAGAAAAAACCTATGGAGTATACTCTCGAGAAAAGAAACCCCAAGATCCGCGAGATATTATAATTCGAGGAGCAGGTTGAAGATCTTTCTTCTTATCTATGCATTAAATCTTCGGTGTCGTTCGGGACGAAACTCGTAATAGACTTTCTCGACGTTTTTCGCGTCGCGCTACTCCAGGATACGATTATCACACGATAATAAACGCACCCGAGAGAAACTTGAAAATTCGATCTACGAACTTTCTCGGCATTGAGACAGAGAGAGAGAGAGAGAGAGGGAAGAGAGAAAAAGCATCCGAAGATATATCTAATCGTTAACATATAAACGACGATTTATCGATCGCAAAGAAAAATATTTCGAGTAATACCGATGAGGTCTAACGACGCAGCGGTCTAGGCCAAGGAATAATCGCGAGCCATTTGAATTCTCCAAGCGTATCGCGTGCTCCTCCGATAAGCTGACCGCGAGTCGTAATGAGAACGATGTGTGCGAGCTTAGGCCAAAGTGCTACAAAGACTATAGCTTTTCCTCCTTCTTTCTCCGCCTTTTTCACGTCCTCGTCCTCGTCGTCCTCCCAGCCGTCCTCCCAGCCGTTGTCGTTTGTCTCTTCTATCTCGAGCTATCGCACGAACCGACCCCGTCTCGTGATCCCTGACTAGACCAACCAACGAAAAGGACAGCGAACCCTGATAAAGACGACGACGACGACGACGACGACGACGACGAAGAACAACGCCTTAGCTGTCTTTTTCCTGTCGTCGCTCGCGATATCTTTGATCTCGATTAATCCTTCGTGCTTTCTCAAGGCGAGCCATCCACTACCTTATTTCATGATGAACTTTTTTCTTTTTAGCCTTCCTCTCCTTCTACCTCCGACTGATTATTTCTGCATTTCTTTTCTTTTTCGTTTTCCGAAAAAAAAGGAACACTTTGAGAAAGCCAAACTTTTTCACCGCACGCTCTTTTTCCTGATCATCCGATACCACGGTAGACTTTTATTGCGTGCAGCTAATTAGCCATAGCCAGCGTACGAAGAACCAACGTATAATGCATACATATATACGTACCTTCTGTAATTATGTACATATGCTTCGTAGTCCGTTATATACGATATTATTATAATGCACAGAGATATAGTAACGGTGGTAGAAAGAAATAAAGCTAACGTTGCGCTGGCAAAATACTAAGTCCGTTATATGACTTGCAATTAGTTAGGAATATTCTTTTTATGCGAGAAAAATGTAGTTCTTACGCTTACGTCCTTAGTTTCGACGACCGAATGGTAAGAGTAAAAGATTAAAGATATACATCGAATAATACTTTTCGTCGAGCGATCAATGCCGCAGCAGAAACGAGGGCTCGTACGACTGAATGAATTAATTAGTTTTCAACAAAGTACTCGATATTAAAATTCGAAAAGTACGTAATCGGCAAGTCATTGGAAATTATTTCGATCGAGCCGTTAGAAGATCATACCATTTGGTATTCATAAGCTAACTCAAACAATAGTCGGGGAAGCGAAATTACTCGAACAATTATACGAGCAAAAGTCGTGGTACTCGTCGACCTTATCCTCTCTCTCTCTCTCTCTCCCTCTTACCTTCCGCAAGCATTTTCCGCGTCTGCGAGCCACCCACCCAAGATAAATACAAAAGGAGTCTCTCCGAAGAGGAGGAAAGAGTCGCGGGGAAGAGGAGAGAGAAAGAGAAATAAAAAGAAATAGGAAAAGAGAAAGAGAAAGACGCAGCATTCTCCGTTGAATAATATATGCACTTTCCAAGAGGCTGCAGGATAAATGTAGTCGTATTTGCACAACAATTTCTGCCATGTAGCTCTCGTACCGGTGGTCCGTTTGCCGAGGGAAGAGCTCGACGTTTAATGAGCCGTATCTCGCCCTCGTCTTCGTTCCTCCGTCCTCCTCTCATCCTCCTCTTTCTCCACCTTCTCTTCTCATCGTATCGCGAAAATCGTTTGACGTCTTCGCCATTATAAACCGGTGCGCATGCTCATTTACCGCGAGCAATGTGCACGACCGTACGAAGACCTTTCGCAAAGACGACAACGACAACGAGAAACAATGAGCGCGTAAAGATCTGCCGAAAGATCCGATGAAATTACTAAAACGTAAGTAATCTAAATGCTGATTTAAAGATCAGGATAAAGAAAAAAATTGAAAGAGGAAAGCGACAGAATCCTACGACGAAACACCACGGTATAGCTCCGACTAAAGTTTCATCGCTGTACCTAAACCATCTAATACGAACGGTTTTCTTCTACTCCTCCTTGTCGTCGACGTCGTCGTTGTCGTCGCTTAGCTAAATACCGGAAGTGGTTGGGTTTGAAAAGCGTCGGTACTTTCACGAGCATGATTCCCTCTTAAGCCGTGCCCTGAAACAAGAAACACGAATGAAAGGGGGATTACGCGAGAGTGCGAAAGAGAGAGAAAGAGAGAGGAAGAGAGAGGGAGAGAGAGCTTTCTCTCTCATCATTTCGGGCTAGCGAGAGCAGTGAAAAAGGAGGTGGGGTAGATTTGCCTATGCAAAACGGATAGATTACTTTCTTCCGCGTAAGCTTCTCCGCCAATCCGATCCAGTTGCGAGATACCGAGACAAAGGCGATGGGAGATTATATAGAGACTACGATAATCGTTTGCCTCGTTAAGAAAACGCAATGTCAACGAAATCGAGCTTTTCTCTTTCGCCATTTTCGAAGAAATAACAAACGTGTATTTGATCTTATATTATTTATTCTCTCATATTTTTCTTTCTCGTGAAGAAGAGAGAAGAAATGGAAAAAAATTGCCTGGTCGAATATTCTCACGTAGATACGTCGGACGTCTCGGTGCTTTTGATTACTTTCCATCTGTCTTAAAGTTCTACGAGTTTTTATCCGTTCGTCGTTCCAACTTTCCTCGTTTCAATACTATACACGCGCCTTTTTTAGAAAGATGAGCAGGGATAGAGAGAGAGAGAGAGAGAGAGAGAGAGAGAGAGAGAGAGAGAGGGAGAAGGAGGGAAGGGAAAAGAGGGAGCAAGTGGTACTTGTATCCGCATAATCGACGTACTCCTCTTCCATCGAAAAACGTTTTCCCTCGAATCTCTCCCTTCCGCTTGGCCCTTCATCCCTTTAGCATCCAGCACCATGCGGATGTACGCGAGAGGCCAGATCGATAAGAGCGTTATATAACTTTTGCTTTCGTCATTGTAATATTCTTTCGATGGTTCGCGTAAATATACCGTTTCGTAGTTACCCCGATACATCCATCCTTTCGTCGAGCCTAGTCGAGTCGACCTTTCGGCTCATTGTCATGTCATATTTCATGAAGTTTCTATGTACTACCCACGCGCAACATCAAACTCGAGCCCTCGTTGTTCTAAAACCAGATAGATTCGTAGCATCCGACAGGGGTTGCATCCTCCTTGTCGTCGTCGTCGTACAGCGAAGAGAAACGACACGAAGAGAGAGAAAGAGAGAGAGAGAGAGAGAACGTAAGATCGAAAAGCTGAGCTTCCAGAGCGTTCGTAGAAAAAGTTCAACGGGATGGACGATCGCACGGTAAGATTCTCGGCTACTCGCAAACTCGATCCGAATACGTACACAGCCCTGGGGTTAACCGAGCGCGTATCCCCTGCCATCGTCATAACCCACATTGAGGGCGTCACACCGACGAACCGAGAGCCACCGACGGGGAGAGGGAGAAGGCTTACGCGGCCAGTGACGTCAGATTTGCTCTCACCAACACTAGAGAGAACGCGACGCGTCGATAGAACTCTACCGGATGCTGTATATACACTTTCTCTCTCCTCCCTCTCTTTCTCTCTTTCCTTTTACCTTTTTCCGCTCTCGTCAAAAGGACCGCACGACGAGCGTTTTATAACATCGAACATCCGTACGAATACGCTTTTTTCTCTCATCCACGTTCGTCCTCGCTTTCTCTCTCCTCCTCGCCTACGTTTCTCGTATTATTCCTTGAAAATTCCGCAGTTTCTCGCATCCGTAGGATTCTTGAAAATGACTCGTCCGTTGGACCGTTTCCCCGCAAAACGCATACGTAGAAGGAAAACGTCTTTATTTTCGTGGGGATAGACGCGATAAAGAGAAGTAGGTACACACCCGTTTAGATAACGTGGAGAGAGATAGAATAGGTGCGGTCCGCATTTTCGTTGTTAGAATAAACGTAACTTTGCCGTTCTATTCCCGAAATATCGAAATCGATGGAAAGATAATATTCAATAGCGACGAGGTGCTTTCATCCGAGGTTTCTTCGTAATGCAGCTTCGTGGAGTGGTTAAGCAACAAAGAGTAAAGAAAGAAAGAGGAAAAAAGAGATGGAGAAGAAACGGAAGAAAGAGCGAGAGTACGAACGGCATAATTATAAAAGCGTATCCAAATTTCGCGGAAACGAGGCCGCGTCGAAAGTGGCAATCTCGATCCAGAAGGCCCATGTTCCACGGAGCTCGATCGCTCGCGAACGTAACTCCGCTCTCCGAGGAATAGTCGAGATAAATCCATCTTTCCAGGGGCACGCTCGCGTTCAAGCTCGTACGCTTTGATGGCTCCTAAGCATATTTTGCGAGAACGATAGCGTACGTACATAGCGTACGTACATGTATGTGCATACGCTGCTCGAGAGATGCTGCGTCTTCCTTGCAACTTCGCATTATCATTCGACCTTTCGAGTGGCTACATTATCCTACACTCGGAAAATACGCCATGAGAGATGACTCACGAGTATAGCCAAGTCTATGTACTCCGTACATAGTGCCGGTCATAAAGAAGAAACTACATCGTTGAATGTTTAATTGGAATCGGATGGAGAAAGCGAGCCTTGGCTTCATTGATGAAATTTTCTTCCAAAGTAGATCCGAGCGTTAAAACGAACGTGAACGTTCCTTAATCGAGCTTTGGATTTTATGAATATTTTAATGGCGTTCCCCAGCGATATCAATTTTTCATCGAAACGATACCCAACGTCCATCCAACGTCTAAACGAAGCATCGTAAGGTCACGATTATTGACGACAAAATTCAACGATAAAATTCATCTTGGATAGGGGAACCGCGAATTCGATCGGAGAAAAGATCATTTCTGCCGAAGATGTGGAGACGGAATTCCCGAGAAGCTCTGCTGCGTCGAAACGAAGCGTCGAAAGAGGATCAACGTTGGAAGATTAGCCGACGTTGGATCGCATTCGAGAATAAAGTTCGATCGCGTGCACCTGAACTTCGCGCTACGAAGGTACGGTGAGAAAAATCGTGATATTTTTGTAGGTCGCTCGACGATGCTGACGGAAACGAGGATAGGGGACATTCGACGAGGTGAAAGGGCGAGGCGGGGCTGGAAGGCCTCCTCGGTCGGACATTGACAAATGAAGGCATCGGGATTTGCACGAACATTTACGCGTACATCCGCACGCGCACACCTATGCTCTATTCGTTCGTCAAACGTACAAACCTATACCGTCCTGTTACTTTTGCTCGATGAATGTTTGCTCGCATCGAGTCGCTCCATTTCGAATTCCTTCCAGTTTTTCTTCGTTATCGCGCGGTCTGTTCCTGCAAACGGTCAGAACGCTCGTTTGCGTTCGTCTTGTCTCTTTTTTCCATTCCCATTACGCACGTTATTTATTGCTCGACGAGGACCGATCGACGAGATCGAAAGAGGGAAGAGAGACGAGAACAAGGGGAAAGCTCCTGTCGATCGTCGTTAACTCGCGACGAGCCAGGCAATTAGGCGAAAAAAAAGAAAAAAAAATAGAAAAAGAAAGAAGAACAAGAGAGACGAAATTGGTCGACGACGAACGTCTCCGGATCCCTTCGGCGTTGAGAAAGGAGCGTGATCATTGAAATTCTCGACTATTTCTATAATCTCTTCCGAGTTCTCTTTGGCGACCTTTAAACTTTGTCTCCTTATATCTTTCCGTTCGAAACCGTGTCTCGCCGACGACGATCGCCGCGGAACATCTGATCGTTTATTGATGCTCATCCGTGCGAAGATAAATATACCCGGTGTCGTCCTGCTACATTTCTCGTGCTTCTTGCGAATCAAACGGAAGATACTTTGCAGGGGAAGAAAAGAAAGAAGGTACGCCCTTCTTTCTTCGAGCGCGAAAAAGTTTCTTCTCGCTCTTCGCGAGGAGGACGACGAGAGGTAAGAGGATGTTGAAAAGTTTCGGCCTTTCAAGAGGAAAATACGTAACGGATTACGAGGAAGGAGGAAAGTCGTGACTCGCGGTTGTAAGAGGGGAGAGACAAGAAATACGAGGCGAGCTCTAAGGGTTCGTGAGTCGACGATAAAAAGGTAACACGCGAGGGTGACCGGAAGGATGCATTCGGGTACTTACGACTTCCTCCCACTTCTATCCTTTCTAAATCGGCACTGAAATTAGCGTAAATCATAGCGAAAAAGCCGTTTTGTGTCTCTCTCTCTCTCTCTATCGTTTTCGAACCAAACTTTTCTCGAATTATATATAGCATCCGGCGAGCAATGCTACTCGCTTTTTCCTTCTTCGAATCGCTCATCGTGAATAATTCATAACCAATACCTCACGAAAGGTAGATCTTTGATGGAAAATACATAGATGTATGAAACCAGAGGATGGAGAACCGAAAGTGGAACCAACGGAAATCTTATAAAAGAGGATTTTTTAAACTTTATCGATTATACTTCGCTATACAGTTCACCCTTGGCATTCGCGTTAAATACGCTCGGAGATAAGACGTTAGAAAATGTTGGAACGTGGAAACGATGGGATTTATCGTTCTTGACAGGACACTCAAAGTGGCTACAGGCACAAATCAAAACTGTGGAGAGGAGTGGAAAGAAAAGAACAAGATTTGCGAAACCGAAGGAGGCTTCTCCTCGCGATCGTCTTCGCTACGTCGCTAGAAAAGAGAGGTTTGCGAACGCATCTGATTTTTTCCGAATTTGATCGAAGCGAGAGATAAGTACGATGCGATGGATAACCATAAATAGGGGGAAAAAAAGAGAATACTGTGGGGTGGCGAAAGAAGATATCGAAGGACGATGAGAAGGAACCAAAAGGGTCAAGTGCTCTTAGAGATCTTAGGAATCGAAATTTGCGGTCCTTTCGGTGCTCGAAGGATTCTCTTAGTTTTCCTTTTTGGTTTATGGTCGACGCGTGGATATGACGTCTCTGCGATATATCGACAATCGGACCGATCAGAAAGCGGACCAAGAATACTCGACGCCCTTAAATCGGACGTTTCGACCATCTCGCCAATTTCCCAACGTTACGTCGAAAAATTAGTAGCTCCACTCGTCAACGGCATTTTCCAATATCTTTCGCATGATCGGTGCGAAATGAACGATCGCGACAGTGGCCGTGAGATATCAATTTATCTCCGAGATAAATTTAAAATTAAGACGGAGAGATTGCGTTTATCGCGAAATAATTATCGGCTATCAAACTCGGATGTATACGTCGGAAAGGAATAAAAGATTTTCCGATTTTCCACGTCGCGGAGATCCTCGGCTCGAGTAACCGAGTAAATCACGAAGGCGTACAACGACTCCCTGACATTTCCTTGACGGGCTTCCCAACGGAGCGTGCAGGTAGCACGATCCTCCTCCCTGTTCAAAATACTGGCCCTGGCCGAGATCCGCTCACCCCGAAAGACTTTCTTCGGAACATTCGATTCGCTCGAAAATGTCATTCGCGAGGAACTATGGTAATCGGTGCCCTTTCGCGCTTCCCCGGTCAACGACAAAGAGAGAAAGACGGCTTCGCCTTTACTCGCGGTCAAACAGCATTAAGCGTCCGTTGAATTTTTCCTACCTACGTAACGTACGGTCTCGCAGTTATGCTTTTCCTTTTCGTGCTATTAGTACTAGCCCATTTCGAGGAGCGCAAAATATCCGTGCGGCTCTAATCGATACGCCTAACCTCTGACCTATTATCGCGGCCTGCCAGTTAGTTCTTCGTAGATATCGTTCTGTGAGATTTAGTTGAGCGCGTTCCGCGACCGACCGTTCGATAAATCGCTTCGAAAGAGTACGTAAGTACGGTCAAAGCCATTGCTATTGGTTGGACATTGTCGAACGAACCGAACGTCTCTTCTAAAAATAGTAATCTGCCTTCTGCGTTTAACGAACGCTTTTCCACGGAAAAAGTTCACTCTCCTCCTAGAGCTCGATACTTATCTGACCGTATTCGTTTAACCTTTTCGAGCATGCAGACGATGGAATGATTTTGGCCGAGCGACCGTCCTGAAAAAAAAGAAAAAGAAAAAAGGAGAAAGAAAAAAGAAAGAAAAAAAGGAGGAAGAAAGTTAGGTAACGTTAATTAGTTGCCTATACACTCTACCGCGTCCGACCAAAGGTCGTTCTCTTCTACTTGCACGCTCGAAAGGAGAAACGTCAGGGATAACGACGACTTGATTAGTAGACCTACTCGTCGCACAGGAGTCTGATCAAAAGGTCTACTATCTACTGTTTCTATTCAGACGAGACTAATGTATTCAACGTGTATACGCTTTTCAACGCTCCTTCTCTTCTTCATGCATTTTCTTTTTACTACGATTGTTCCACGGTTCGTGTCTAATTAACGATGCCTCGTTATTGAATATATTATCTTGTACGCGTACGTAACTCCATACACGTGATCTACATGCAAAAAGGATATCGTACCTACGCGTCTGTGATTTAGAAGGTTTATAATGAGAAATTTATCTAACGGAAACCTTATCTCGTTTCACTATATTTCTCGTATTTTCATCGGGAAATTGAAATCGAGCAGCGGATACGAGATGGGAGAAACGCGAACTACTGCACTCTATTGTAATACAAATAAATGTATCTCTTTTTTATTTTCATATTTTTGCAGAACCGGCGGCGGTAGTATGCTGGGGGACGTCAACATCTCAGCGATACTGGACTCCTTTTCCGTCAGTTACGATAAAAGAGTAAGGCCGAACTACGGAGGTGAGTAAGGACGATCGATTGTCTCTCCTGTTTAAAACAAAAGAATCGATAATTCGAGATCAAAATCATTATCGACACTTTGGATCACCGAGGCGTGGCAAGAATCGCAATATCGTTGCGATCGCAAAGTTAACGTCGACACCGATGAAATTTGAAATAGAAAATGAGAAGGAGAGAGAGAGAGAGAGAGAGAGAGAGAGAAAAGAAGAGAGAAAGAGTATCCTCTCGCTCGTCGGTTTTGATATTTTTAAATTCTTCCTCGTACCTCCCCGTCTCTCTCTCTCTCTCTCTCTCTCTCTCTCTCTCCTTCTCTCTGATTGATTTGGCGTTCCACGCTTGCGATTCGTGTCACGCTTTTTCGCTTCTTCGCGATATCGTTTTTAAAGTCGTTGCGCCGACTATGCTTTTCTTAAAGTCTCGATGACCCAACGAGTGAGAGATCCGAAGACATTGCCGTGACATGTGCAACACGATAAGATCGTTTAATACAATAGAGAGATACCCCTAAAGATTTTTCGATAAATATTACAAGCTATCCGAGACGTTACCGCGCGTATTTCGATCGCTAAAAACTCGCTAAATGTGTTTCGTCTGTGCGCTCGAACTCGAGGGAAAAGATCGCTGAGATTCGATTTCGCGATAAGTGAACTCGAATGGAGAAAGAAAAAAGAATAAGGGCAGCAAACGTGGAATAAATTTGTACGTACGTACCTATCGGAACTGAAAGCAGAACCTAAAAATAATCGTTCGTATAAATATCGATAAAAATGTAAACGTGGAAGGGAGGAATTGGATTAAATATAGATATAGGCACGAGCAAAGGGGAGTAAAAGGGTAAATGAGTGAGCGAGAGAGACAGGGGCGAAGGCAGAGAGAGAGAGAGAGAGAGAGAGAGAGAGAGAGAGAGAATAGAGAAACGAGAAAGAATGCCCCGGGAAATATTTTTGACGCCGCTTACTCTTTCGTCATGAACGATACAGAAAAGAATATTCGGAACAATAGAGAGCAAGCTCGTGGGCGTATACTTGGTTCGATAAAAAAAAACCTCGACAGTGGTAGCGGGACGAACGTCGGAATAGAAACTCGCGTGTCGTACTCGGCCTGCAAACGAAAAGAGAGTAATTTGCTAGTTTCTCTGCGGGCCTCATCCCGCGTGTGCGGTTTTTACGAGCAACGAAGAAAAAAGAGAAAATGGATCTCGAAAGATCGAAACTCGAGCAATATTGGCTCTCTCGTGAATCGAATAAAAACGGATGATCTCATTGACTGATAATATATCGCATGAAATTATCTCTCGTTACGAGCTAAACGAAGCGTAAAGGGAATTCGATGAATAATCGAGTCGCGAACGTTATCTATGTAAGTGCTTCGTTCGAAATAAGACTGATATATCTCTCGAGATAACGAATTGCAATAATTTCTCGAATGAGATTTTTTTCGGATCAACTTTTTCTTTTACGTTTAGCGGAGAGTGCACAACGATTTTTCGATTGTATTTTCAAGAATCGATTAAATAAATTGTCTCATTTAATTTCCAACTGACGACGATTGTACGTACGGACGGGATCACGGCTCACGCGATAAAACGACATTTTCTCGAGTCAACGGGGAACGCGTAATCTCTTAAACGCGAAAACTTCACTGGATATTGCTCGCTTTCGTCTCTCGAGCGAGTTCTTCGAAGTGGCAGTAAAGGGAGATCGCGTAGGGTAAGAAAGGAGAAGAAATCAAGACTGTACCTTGACAGGGTCGTTCCACGGGAGGGGAGGGGTGGAAGAAAAAGAAGAGGAGCATCTTTCTTTTGCACTCAAGCGTCCGAGAAGAAAACAATATGATTTTTTCTTCTCTCTCTCTCTCTCTCTCTCTCTCTCTCTCTCTCTCTCTCTCTCTCTCTTCTTTTGACTTACGACTTAGAACTTTTCACGAGTTTAAGAATTAATCGAAAGACGAGGAAGAGCTTCTTCGTAGCAGCGTCCCTTTGCATCATTTTACCTCAATCGTTAATACTCGAGATAAATCGGTAACAGAGTTCTGAAACATTTCAAGGATCCTGTCTGATAAATCAACAAATATGATTAAAGATTTGGCAAAGTTTGCAATCGCAAATAGCAAAGTAGTAAATCGAAGTAAATTGAAACGACGGTAATCTCTAAGCGACTGTAACTCGGTATTAGGGGATTGAAGGAGAAATTTTAATGAATCTTTCTCTTTGCTCTTACCACGAGTTTCTTTTGAAATCGTTCTCCTATCGAGAGCTTCGATGGGTAGTTCGAAAGTCGAGGAGTCGAAGTCGTAGGAACGAGCAAATTCCCGCGGTAAAGTCAAATTTTGTGAACGCGAACTCGCAGGGCGGGGCAAAGAGTAAAACAGGGAGAGATAGGGGTAGAGAGCGTGCTTCGATAAAACTCGGATCGATGCTGGGACGCTCCTCGGGTTGCCAGTGGTTACCGTTAACGGGCATCTCTTCCACTCCCCCAACGCGGCGTTTCTCATCTACGATTACGATTTCGATGCCGAGCGCGTTCTTTTCGGCGGTCGTCGTGGCCAATCGTGCTCTGGGACGTTTCCAGATTCGGCTTCGAGCTTCTTCCTCCTGGTTCACGCTTCTGGCCCGTAGCCCGACACAAATTCTAACGTCTCCCTTCGATCTCTTCGCTTTATTTTCTATTCGCCTCGCCGTCCAAATTGATTATGCGTTAACCCGCTGTTAGTCGGATTCTCTCTCGATAATGCGAATCGAAGAAAATGATCCTTGCGATAAACGCGTAAACTCCTGGCTAAATATTTATTTACATCGATCCTCTCCGCGTGAAAAGCTACGTCGAATCGTCGATATTCCCGGCGAGGCACTCCTCCTACAGGAGAAGGATTCATACCGGGTTCGTATCGGATTCATGGAATTCGATGTTCCGATATTAAAAATTTAGATCGTTGGACCGTTCATTCACCGTGTTACGGCAAAAGCCGTGATGGTATTCCACATCCGTCGGATAAACAGAAAGAGTTTCGTAAGTTTGCGCTTCGCTCGAACTATCTCGCTTCGTTCCGATCTTCTTCGACCGGTCAAGCTCTCCGTATAAAATGATGAAATACGTGCCGGGAAGAACTGATACGAGATAGACGCCCGACGTTCTCCATATTACCGTAGACTTCTTTTTACTTTCTCACGAAAACGAAAGAGAACGAAATTTAAACCGCGTTACTTTTACTAATTAACGGGTCTACGCCTATCTTTTCCTCGAATCTTGTAAAACTTGCCACGAAATCGTGCGGTTTTATTATGTCCTGAAAAGTAAATTATCGCGATAATCGCCGTTAGTCTTTATAAAATGGGAAACTTCTTGCGCGTTTAAATAAAGAAACGGAGTGTATCATAAATCCAGGCTCGCTCGTATCTTTTAATGTATACCGCGAGAAAAAGAGAAAAAAAAGGAGGAAGAAAAGAACCCGAAGCTTATCCGCGCCTTAAAATATTCAAAGAAACTTTTTCATCTCGGTATATTATCAGGTCGTAAAGAAAAGAATGAAAGAAGGATCGTTAACAATGATTTTCCGTTGTTCGTTCGACAGAAGCGAAGCCCGGAGAAGGATGATGACTCGTCGCGAACAGGTGTAGTCAAAGGTGTTCGCGGAGTCCGAAAAAAAAAGAAAAAAAAAGGGAAAAAAAAGAAAAAGAAAGAAAAAATGTCCACTTTTGAACACGGCGAACGTTTTTGGCAGGTCGCCCGACGTTGACTCGTTCACTCCTCGTTTTCGTTTCCACTTTTTCTTTCTTTATCTCTTTCTCTTTGTCATTACGAAGGAGAAAACGATACTAGCTACGTTTCAATTAACGTTTCTCACGAGATTCGCGGACGGTAGCTGGCTATGGACGTGTCATCGTGATTTATGCAGCCCGTACGGGACGTTCTTCGGGAATAGGGCTTTAAAAACATCCTAGAAATGGAAATGAAGATATATATCGGTCGAGTACCGACCGATGCCGTTGGCAGGGCCATTGTTTACGAGTCAACTCTCGCGAAAATGCCACCCCATTCGCTGAATCCTACTGGCTGCATCCTACGTCTCTCTCCTGTTCTGCCTTACCATCTGTAACCTTGCTGGACAGTGTGACGTTCCAAGTCCCTAGGTTCGTTAAAAATGAAAGAACGAGAAAACAGGTGGACTGGAAAATTATAATCCTAACTGGATAGAAGGTTATTCCTCTAGAGAGAGAGAGAGGGAGAGAGAGAAAGTCGAAACGACGAAAGAAAATTTGATTCAGCGACGTCCCTTTTGTCGAAAAGACGACTTCGACGTTTCAATATCGAATCGCCATCTGAGAATCGTATAATTCTGCTTTTTTTGTTGCCATCCTCGATAAAAATCTTTAATCTTTTAATACCACGATCGCCACATAATATTCCCGCAAATTCTTCTTTCTGAAAACCAAGATAGACACGTTCGAATCCTACGACGAAGCGAAAAGTATAAAATCGAGAGAGAAAAAAGGGAGAAAGGAAGGTAGAAGGCATTTAAATTCTCGGCCAATCATCGCACGCTCGAACGAGACGAAAGAGTTCTTTTCAATCGCTCGATCGTCCGTAAAGAGGGGAAAAAAAGAGATGCGGGTCCGATGCAAGGTGAGGATTTGCGATCGAATCGACGCTCCGTCGACCGCTTCGTCGACGTTTCAGCACCGAAAATGCTCCGGTATCGATCAAAGTCTTACGGCGGACGGGCTGGTGGAGAGACGACATCGTTCCGGCATGGGAACGAATGAAAAATCAAGTCGGGCTTTTGGCTGACCGATTCGAGCGCCTAATCGCCCTTCTACTTTCGAGCTAAGCTACGGCCAGCTTGTGCGAGCTAGCTGGTATTACCGAGTGGGCTCGTACGAAAAGAAAGAAAAAAAAAAAGAAATGAGAACAGGAGGATAAAAAAAAGACCGATCGAAGGCCGGTAATCGCGTGGCCGTGTTTTAATCGCACTTCGCGGCGTTAACCGTAAGCCTTCGTTGCCTATCGACGAACACGAGTCTCAGCGATAACACGGTTGAGAGAAAATAGTAATGGAGCGACAGCTCTCGCAGAGTCCGCTTTCTAAGAAGAGATAAGCGCCGAGTTCGAGCGTACGCGCACTTGTCGCGCGAGAAATCATATACGTATACATACCTATATACATATGTATCTTTCTCTCGCATCGGTCGACGATCTAATCCATGAGCAATTACCACTTTCAGCGATACCATCCGACGTAGCGAAAGAAACGAATACACACAGAGACACGAAAGCACACGCCATTAATGAAATCCCGTGCCATCCCACGTTCACGGTTTGCCAATTTTTTATGAACGAAACTGAAAAGAGAAAACGAGATAACTTTAGACGACAATTAAAAGAATAAGACAACAGAAACAGAGTATATCAACGAATACGTAGCGTTCGGATAAGTGCATTCAAAAGTGTTCTTTTTTTCTTGTATAAATTCCTAAACAATTTCAAAATAAGCAGAATAGAAAATATATCTATGTGTAAGATAAAAAAGTAATAAGAAAAAGAAAAATATATATATACATATATATACATATCCAAAATATAGAATCACAGCACCAGTGTATGTAAAACAGACCGCTAACGGCCCATTGACGGCTTCGATTTCAGGTCCTCCCGTCGAGGTGGGCGTCACCATGTACGTCTTGAGTATCAGCTCGCTATCCGAAGTGAAAATGGTACTACCCTAGGTCTTAGTCATAAATCGCTGAATTCAATTGATTTGTATATCATTTCCGAATCGTTTCGACGATATCCACCTTCGCCAAACACCACCCCCCCCCCCCCTGAGCCCTAACCCCCTTGATACTGTCTCTTGCCCGTGCAATCACACATTAGTGCCCGTGTTTTTTAACCTTCGATATCACAAACACACACTCCAATCACGTACACGTACAAACACACCGATGGACGGGAGATGGTCGATGCAAGCACCGTTGCATCGAAAGAAAAAAGAAAGAAAAAAAATATCTTACGAAGAAGCGTCACTCGCACGCGCGCACAAGAGTACGGTCGATTTTTAAGACGGTAAAAAATGAGATTCGTCGGGAAGTTTATCAACGTTCTCGTTTCTCGTTGAACGCGAAAGATTCGCGAGATCGAAATTCGTTTCTCGTTGTAACTTATGAGCAAAAAAAAACAAGAGAAAGAGAAAGACAGAAACGATAGAATTAATTAGATGCACGAGCACTTCGCGTGTCCCGCAGCAGATGCGTCGCTTCCACTTGATTTTAATCTCGTTCCTCTCACCCCACACCTCCTACGAAAGGACGTGGGAAGGAAGAAAGGAAGGAAGAAACAGACTCGCCCTCGGGGTTGATCCTGAGGCCGTCGAAAAGCTCGTTGACTCGACTCGGACCAGCGAAGCGTCGTGCGACAATCGACAAAGCTCTTCGAATTCGAGGATGAAATTAGTTCGGTTGCCGCGAACAGAGTCGCATTTCCTCGAGCTATGTGCTCCTTTGATCTGCTTTTCGTTGCAACGAAGGACCTTTGTTGGATGCTGTCGTTGTCTCTTCCAGCGATACACTTCTCTTGCTGCGCGAACGTCGATCGTCTAACACGATTACGTCCTTACTACTAGACAGTCTTCCTTCCTCTCTCTCTTTCTCTCTCTCTCTCTCTCTCTCTCTCTCTCTCTCTCTCTCTCGCTCGCTCGCTCGCTCGCTCTGGTTCCTTCAATCTCGTTTCTATGCTTCTACCTTTCTGTACAAGATTGCCCGATAATCGTGGTACAATCGAATAGCTGTTGATTCTTTTTGAGAAAATAAGTGGAAATCGCGAAATGAAATATTTCCTGTAGAAATCTTTGTTTCGAAGATAATTATTTTTAAATATTAATCGTACAAGTTGCAACCAAGTACGTTCAAAGAACGATGTGGCACAGATCGTGGAACAAAATCAAACTATTTGTCGTTAACTCGCGTTCGATAATCGCAATTTCTTTTTATGTTTCACTTGTACGGTTTCGAACGGGGCCAAACTCGACGCCCTGTGAACTCGTGTCGATACCACGAATCTTCCAAAGAGATGTTCCAAGCTGTGCGGGGAGAGTAGAACTCGCGGGAAGAAAGTTTTGAATAAACGAGCCTGAAAGTTGGCCAACTGAAATCCAACGGAAAAGCATCAAATATTAAGACCGTTTACCTCTTAACATCGATGAAATTTTCCGGAGCGATGGCGAAGCATCTCGCTCTTCTTCTTATCGCGCCAACTTTTGATACGAACACGATATAGATATAAATTGCCTTCTTTTCGTCGTTACATCTACAATTACACTAATGGCCGTCCACAAAATTATTCGATGTTAACGTTGGGGAAAGAAAAAAAAAAGAAAAAGAAAATACGTAAATGGAAGAAAAAGGAGCATAGAAAAGGGAAAGAAAAAAGAAAAAACGACTAGAGGTAAATCAGATATATCGTGGACTTTGTTATAGCGAGATTGGGGTTAAGCTAATCGTTTGCAGAAAAATCGTGGATAACGAGAATACTCCGAACTAATTAGAATATCTGATGCACGTAATGGCGGCGTGTCACATACCTTTCGAGATTTATCGCTGGGAAGCACGTAGGTGTAAGGAAGGTTTGACCGCAGGAGGTGGCTCGAAAATATTGAAAATATCAAATCCCCCGAGAGAGAAAGAAGCTTTCTTGGATCTTAAATATTTTCTTCTTTAACGGGCTTGAATCCTCCAACGATGCAAAAGTGTCGTGCTCGCGTTTATTTCGACTAAAGAACACGATTTACGTAAAGCTTCTACTTTTAATCTACCACGATGAGGCCGCAAGTCCGACTAAAACTTTTTTACTCACTTCATATATCGCGCTAATTTCAGCTACTTATCGTCTAAACGACGTACTCCTTTTACGTGCGCGTGTGCGAGTTAATATACTCACAGACTAAACACGCCAAAAATTACACGGCATCCTCACCTCGGCACGACGCAATACATAAACACAAACACGACTTTGCACACACGATCAAAAAGAGCGGACTATCGTTTTGACCGTAAATATTCGACCGTAAAGATTGAGATTTTTTTGCCATCTTTCGAAGCAAAAAATAATGAAGTAGAACAGACGTCCAAGATGGGCAAAACGGTATTGCGCACGATTTTCTAACAAATACGGAGTGAACGAAATAAAACGCAATCGCAGACACACAGCGCAGACACTCCACACACACATACACACAAAACACACACACAAACACACACACACGCACGACCGTCCCGTTAGTCCGTTCTTAGACGCTAGCTGCTATGCCGCGGTTGCTGAGATGGGCTGCCCGCCTGCCATCACCTACGATATATTATATTATATTATTATTATTATGTCATCACTATCATCAATTATAAAGACATTACCATTACTGTTACATTCTTACTTTCTTATGATTATCGTTCTATTTGTTCTATCCGTCCGGACCCCGAGCCCACCCCGCGCCGCCCCCCCCCCCCCATTTTTTACCTACGCCCTTCTCTGTCTGGACATCGCACGTTTTTCCACACGTACGTCTTCGACACACACAAACTCGAAACTCTCGTGCTATGAACGTGTCTCTCTCCGCAGGACGTCTTCTTCCCTCCCTCTGATCTAACAAATGATTTGAGAGAAGGACGTCCTTCTTCCGCTTGCTCCCCGCGTAACACTCGCGAATCTACCTTTTGTTCTTTGGCTCTCGAACATGATCGCCCGGAAACGACGATCGCAGTGACAATGACAGCAATTGATATTGTAATTAAAATGAATAAAAAGAAACGATACGATTTCTATTCATTTCTCGAGGCAACGAAATTGAGAATAAAATTCACGAGACGAGGCGGCGATCGATAAGTGGGAAAAAAAAACAGTGGAAGGTAATCGAAGAACGAGATCGATTCAAAATTTGCTATCACGATACCAGTTGTCCCCCCTTTCCCCCTCGGACACGTATACATAGATACGCTAATTAATTAATCACGATTCGCTAATTGGAAGTAAATAACAATTTGTATCGCAGCGTCGAGGCTGCGGGTAGATAAGCAAAAAAGAAAAAACAATCGAAACTAAAGAAAGATCAAAAAAAAGACAAGAAAACAAAAATGTACAAAAGAAAAGTGGTACAAACGTAGAAATGAAAAAAAAAAAACGGAAAAAACGAAAGAAAGCGAACAAAAATTCGGGAGACCGTATCTAGTCGTAAGATAAAAGTCACCTTACTGCGTGACTGCGAATGTGTAATATAAAGTGTATATACTATATGTACATATACATATGCACGCATACATATGTATGTGCGTCGCGTACGTTCGTAGAAAAGAAATCAAATACGATACAAATTATTCTTTTAGCTCGGAAAGCAACGTGACCGACGAGTCCTGTTGATTTGGTTTCGTGCAGGGTGCGAGCTTTCTTCGACTAACGCGTTCACGCTTCGTCTCCGACGCTCGTCTCGATCGTTGATATCATTTCGCGTTTCTCATCGTTCTCTTATATCGTTTCGTTCGTTCGTTCAGCCGATGAACGCGATCGACGCTTCGAATGGTCGGAGACGAAGTTTCCCCATATATCATCCACAACGATATAATCGTGCTACGCACTATAATCTATATGTGTGCTTAAGCGGACGCACGGAAGTTTATGGAAAAAAAAAAAAAAAAAAAAATAGAAAAAACGATAATAAAAGAGAAAGGGAAAAAGAAAAACGAGATAACTTAAGAATGAAAGGCAAGCCTAAACGAGAAATCAGATCAGGATGCATTTAACATTATTCACAGTTACTAAAGAGATCTTAGCGGATAATCAGAGCGACCAAGGCCGGATGGTTTTGTTGATTGCAGGTCCGCCCGTGGAGGTCGGAGTCACCATGTATGTCCTCAGCATCAGCTCCGTGTCCGAAGTGTTGATGGTACAGTTTGCATTCAAACTCATACAAACTCACATTCGTCGGTCCATTCGTTCGTTTTTTCTTTTCTTTTTTTCTTCGGTGAATCCCAACCAACCCTTATCGATCCAACCATCTTCGAGATATCGCCGTCGTTCCTCTCCCATTTTATCTATTAATACCGTCATCCGACTTTCATCCGAAAAACGATCATTTCTCTACGATCCTATCCTTCCGCGAGTCTCTACACTACATAAAAAAGGAACACCTACACACACGTACACGAACACGTCACGCGCGAGAAAACATTGATTTTTTTGCGATTTCGTTACACTATCTTTCTCTCTTTAAACTACTCGAAGGTCGTGCTCTCGATAAGTTTGTGTGCACACACAAGGTCACCCCTCCCCCCTCTCTCCCCTTCTCTCTCTCTCTCTCTCTTTCTCTCTCTCTCCCTCTCTCTTTCTCTCTCTCTCTCTCTCTCTCTCGTGACCGCACGAAAAGCAATTACACCTTCGCTAATCGAGGCCCGAAAACGGGAAGTATGTTCTAAGTTAGGAGGGGCCAATATCGTTCTTTCTTTTTCTGGGAAAAATCGAGATCAAGGGAGAGGGGGATGGTACTTTTCAAGGGTGTCGGTTTATGCTCCCTCCGTAGATTCGCTCGTTAAAGGGTTATTAAAGTTCAACGTCGGTAAAAGCGACGGTGGAAGGCCTTCGTTAGATCGCGTAGAATCGATCGCGTCGACCGTGGATGAATTTTCGCTTCGTTGCCCGAATCGGTTTTCCGATCATCGCGTTACTCGTTTATTAGTCCCTCTCTCTCTCTCTCTCTCTTTCTCTCCTTCGATACGGTACGTATAAATGTTTTCTCGAAAGAGTGAGCGAGCAAGAAAAAGAGAAAGAGAGAGAAAGAGAGAGAGTGAGAGAATAATAGAGAAAAGGAACGTAGATATGATTACGCTATTTATTACTCACGATTTCGCTAGCTATCTCGCGACGATCATTCGAAATATAAATAGCTACAACAGTTTCGTTGCGATGAAGAAAAAATAAATGATTCGCGCAACGATTTTCGTCGATTCGAAGAATAAAAAGTTGTAAAAATGGTAGAGGCCGGATAGATTTCGCGTAGCCGTAGACAAAAAGGGTTTGGTCGAGGCATGTGAGCGTTACGAACGAGGGGTGTTTAATATGTACGCGTTTAAGCGTGAAACATATACACGCGTATACACCGAGTTACACTTTAAATACGTCGGCACGAGTACAGATATACGAGATAGAGATATATGCGCGAGAAAGAGAGATAGGAGAGAGAGAGAGAGAGAGAGAGAGAGAAAGAGAGAGGGAGGAAGAGAGAGCGAAGGGGAGAGGGAGAGAGAGAGAGAGAAAGATACACATATACACACACGAAAATACTTACAAACCCAAGAAACAACCACCAGCAGGTCTCCATTTACATACATTCGCATTATACACACACGAATCGCCTACTAACCTACGTTTTTATAGCTCGTCACAGCTGTTTGGTTGGCTGAACTGTTACAAGGGAACCTTGCTACGTTCCACAGTCTTCGCAAGATATATTCTTGTCCACTTCGTTTATGGTTTATGGTTGACTCGTTTGATTCGATTTGCGATGTTCTTGTTGCATGGCCCCACCCGCGGTGCTCGATTCAGCGGCCATGATAACTCGTTGAACCTTACGGAATGATGCTTCTGTTTGTTCCTTCTCCGTCCTCTTTGTTTTTCGACTTTGAATTCGCCAGAGACGTGAGTTTACGTACGAAATTTGATCAAGAGGGAAGGAATTAAAAAAAAAAAAAGAAAACACACAAAAAGAAAGAAAACAAAGAAAAAAATTAGAAAGAAAGAACGGTCCTATAAAAATAAGAGATAATTTGAAGTTTTATACGGTGATAGTCTTGTAATATCGAATTATCGAGCACCGCAGGCCGCACATACGTTACAGCACGCATATATACGCGTGTAATTAAATCGCGCACGTATATACAACGATATCATCGCGTACGTACGTGTATATACGTACATACGTGCGCGCCACGCGTATCTATCGTCACGTACGATATTCACACACGTATAAACGAGTATATAAATAAATAAAGAGATAATTATATACATATCTGTACACATCCGCTTACCGACGCGTGTATGTATATGCGCGTACGTGTGTGTATACGTATACATGATATTATATATATATATATATATATATATATATATATATATATTCGTAATATTTATTATACAATATATACGTACTCGTTCCCGATGGCAAAAGTTATTCTCTAAGGATGATACATCGTTATAGCGTGTAAACGATTACGGCGTTCTATACTACGTGTTATTAATAACTCCTGCAGTAGAAATTCGAAGGTAATCGTTCCGGTGTCTACACTCAGATTCAAACAAGCACTGAACTGGATCCGCCGCGGCTCGTATCTTTTCTACTTCGATCGAAGACGCGTAGAAAAACAAAAACAAAAACAAAAACAAAAGGAAAAAAGAAAACAAGGATACGTACACGCGTAAGCTCGAGTATGTATCGGAGTACAAGGTTCGACCTAACGGAGTGTACGGTTATTGCTCGACGGGAGGCTAATTAAAGATCGCTGGTATCGATTATCTTACCATCGAGCGATCGTACCTACGTACGTATGCGTCTAAGAAAAGAGAACCACTTGTTCGAGAAAGAAAACGGAAGAAGGAGAAAACGAGAGAAAGAGAGATCGAGCCAAACGGAAGACTTTTCGAAAGTTTCAAATGACAAAGTTTGAGTTCGACAAAACTCCGAGATACTCAAAGTTTACGCTTGAGCGGTGTGCGTTTATCGAAGGCTAGCCTCGTATTTAAGCGTATCAGAAGAAAATGTGATCCAGGGAGTACGAGTTTGGTACTGAATGTACGAGGCTGGACCCCAGGTGTTGAGCCCTGTGCGGAAACCAAATCAAGTCGACACTGTCACCTGGGACGTGACTCGCGATTTTTTACACCCGCTGGCGACCCTCCGATACGTTCTCCTATGTATATATATACCTACATTTATCGTATCCTCTCGCTCTCTCCGTCCCTATATCGTACCCTTCTTCTCTCTCTCTCTCTCTCTCTCTCACTCTCTCTTCTATTCCGTGAATCTACGTAAGGTCCACAGCATACAAGATCGTCCCATCGAAAAATTCCAAGCCCTCTTTCCCTTTCCTCGTCCTACCTCGTTCGCTCTTTCTCTCCGAGCACCGTCGTATCCAATAGCAACAACGAAGGGAGAAGGGACGAGGATTCTCTTAAGCATCGTCTTCCGCTTTCTCGCTCTTCCAAACCTTTCTCGATATCGAGAATCATCCTGAACGCGAACAATGGCCGCGAAGTATAATGCCCCTTTACGATCTCCGCTTCCTCCTTGATCGTGCATCGTCTATCCTTTTCGGATAGCGTCTCTTCGAATAACAATCGAGAAAAGCGACGGATAATCGTGTACTCGTTCGCGTGCTGGAGAGAAAGAGAGAGAAAGAGAGAGATATACTTTTTCCTATCGTTCCCTTGGCCCAGCCGACGATCGCACATGATAAAAGATAAAGAAGAAAAAGGAAGAAAGGAAAAGAAAAAGAACAAAAAAGAAAAGAGAAAAGACGAAATCAAAAGTTTGTGTGTATAGCTCCGTCGACGACGATCGAGAACTATACATACGGATAGATGTGCATATAGTGTATATATATATATGTGTGTGTGTATATATACGTATATATACGACATTAAAATATATACATATGGTTATATTTTAAATTTCAAAAGAACGTATATGTATATATTCCCCGGTATATATAAATATATACATGTATGTCTATCATTATACGATATTACGTATTATTCAATATCGATATATAACACCAATTATATAAGCTGTATCATTGTCAGTGTGTGCAGTGCGCTTCTGGTCGCTATATACATATTCATATAAAAAAGTCGCGTCATGCCGTACATGTGCGCGCGCGTTTATGTGTGTGTGTATGTATGTATGTATGTATGTTTATATCACCACTTTATAATACGTGTGTATATATGTGTGTGCGTGTATAGATATGTACATATATATACACACACGCACACACACACACACACACACACACATATATTATATTTTGCCGTGCGAATAAGACGAATATAAAGGTACGAGAGGCGTGATCACGAGATAATAAGAACGAACGAGATCTTATCTTCCACTCGAGATGCGATCTCCTCGATCTTCGATACTTCGATTCAACCTCAAGTACGCCTTGTAACGTCGATTTTTTCGATCGCTTTCAAGCTTCCGCTTGATATACGCTTTTGTGCAGCTTCTTCTTTTATTTCTCAAGTCTTTTTTATTTCGTCGAAAGATTGCGTGCGCCATCCCGCGTTCCACCGTCAGAACGGACCTCCTCGAAAATCCGTGCCCTTCCTTCTAAACGACCTCGATAACCGTGCCGATCGAACGTCGCTTCGAGATTTGCCGTGTATCATGAAAAGTTTTCTTGTTTTTCGTTCCTTGTCTCATACCTCGATTCTTCGTTCTACGAAATTTATTCCATCAGATCCAATCGCCATCGACCAAGTACGACGAATCCGATGTAACCGGTGTACACGAAGTCACGAGCTCACGCTTCGAATCGTCTCGAAATAAATTCCACGCAAGACGCGCAGATTCGCGGTTAACGAATACGAGTTGGGATAAAAGCGTGTGTATCGTCGATTCGATAAAAGTACATACCTACGTAGAACCGAGAAACGCTTAAGAACAAAAGGAATAGCTCGAGGAAAGATTTACCGCTTTGGCCGGCCATTAATTACGTTCCGTGTCGTTTCACGGACAAGCATGAACTCTCGAAGATATACCGTGGAAGAAGCGTTTCCAACTTCGCGGACTTTTTCCAAGTTTCTTCGGTAAAGAGAAAAGGATATCGACTAAAACGTCGAGAGGACGCAGCTTTGCAATTATCGTAAAGCATAATGCGATACACGAGCGTAGCGCGTCATCGCATGGCCGCAGTGCGCCTGGAGTAACGCCAAACGGAACGAACGAGTAACTTACGACGTCGACGACGACGCTTATGTCGCTAATCCAAGAGCCATCGATGCCTTCTACTTTCGCGTTCGTCGACGCTTCGACTGTCTAGGAAATTGACCTATTAAACGAATACGTAATTATGCCAGTCAAGTAAACGTAGCGCAAGTACGACTATTTGGCGGTTGACGACAAAGTCGTTCCTAACTCTCTTTGACCGATTACTTATCGGGGGAAAAAAGTACGATTCCTTGATTTAAAACAGTCTTAACGAAACACGAATAAATAATCCTTAGCACTTTCGTGAAAGACGACGTAAGTTACGCATCTGTAACGGCTTCGAAAACTTGGTTAATTCCTTCGCCGCCTACGTAGTGCGCGAAACTGCCAAAAGTTCGGACGTATATCTCCAAATTTTATTGCGAGATACTCGTTTCTCCGATGTTAACCGGGCAAAATATATCGGCAAAATTTGGCCGAGCTTCCGAAGTTAACCAAAGTCCGATAAATACAACGTGCTCTTCAACGCGATTTTCTCGCGCGTCGACCTATCGTTGGAGAACGATCGGTTCTTCACGTGGGAACGGCGGTAGACGATTTGACGGGAAATCCTTGCGCGTGATATCGAGTGGTAGTCCTCGATCGAGAGCGAAAAGAAATATCGATTTGTATCGATTTGAATAAAAAAAAGAAAATCAATTCGACAGTCGAGTCATCGTCGTACGACGTTGAAAAGTAAAAAATACGACGAGATTCTTCGGCGAATGCTAAACGCGTTAGCCATCTCATCTTCCGTGCACACCCGTTGTGCATTCGCATCGCGAGCAAATATACGATATACATACATCCGATGGATTCGCATTTGGGATTCCGTCGATGCGGTCCTATTTATCGGCGCTTATTCCGCATAAACGCTGAATTTTTGAAGGCGTACACGCTGATACGGGTACGTATTCTCGCGTGACTGCTGTACCTTCGTAGGCGCATAAAACCTTTAGATATTTTGCTGGAAATACCTGAGCCAAGATCGATTGACAAAGAAAAATATTTTTTTCAAAACGACAACGCGATATCGATAAAACGTAGCGCTTCTATCCGTGTTTGTGAAATTCGTATCCGTTCCTTGTTATCCACCCTATTTGTACCTAATCGTTTTATTACGTATTGAAATTCAACCGATTCGTCCAGCGAATCGCGAATACATACGGTTATCGACGATCGATCGCAAAACACTTTTCTCACCTTCGCTATATCGATCACCGGTGTGTACGAAAAGGCAAGGCCCTCGTCTGACTGTGAGTACGCGTGGAAGCAATTTAAATAATTCGTACGTGTAAATCTCTATGAGATAGATATATCTACTATATCTATATACACATATAATATATACATAGATACACACGCGCGATGCATGCAGTATGTAAAACGTCCCGTAGCATGTTCTTTCTGCACGTGTTGGTTTATCGAAATGCTCTCTCTCTATGTAGTCTTTAAATGTACCATATAGTAGTGCGTAGAGACACGCGTACGCACACGCGCACATACGTATATATATACACATACATATATACGTATATGCGTGTACGTGTGTGCGTTTGCAGTACAACCTATATGTGACACACGTTCCTGCAACTCGTTCCTTTCGCGTCTCTACTTACGTATCTATACGCGCATAGTCCTCTTACGTAGAAACGAATTATTTTCGCGTCGCGAAACACTCGTCCTCGAGAGCGCAGACGTCGACAGGAATCTCGAACCCACGTGAAACCTCTTCGGTTCCTTTTCGAGTTGCGATATCTCGTGAAAAATGATTCCACGACGAAGATCTTGATCTTTCTTCCTTCTCCTCGAACGGTCGCGTTCGTCGAGTCATCGCGCACGTAATTGTTTCTAATTTCGCGCGACGTAAATGAAATACAAATCGGCATAGAGTTTCACAAACGATCTCTCGTAAAATCGACCCTCGAGAAGTTTACAACGAAGCTCCCGTCGAATTAATCTCGTCTACGAGTTGCAGCGAGATCGCGCGTACAGTACTAGGCTTTCTCGAGAGATCGAGCGAGCGAATGAAAGCGAGGAGCTGAGATAAACGAAGGGAGGGAAGGAAGGCAAAGTTGAAAAGATAGCTATGAAACGATGTTCCGAGATGGACGGAGAATGCCGATAGAGAAAACGACAAGGTGCGATAAGAATTTGAGCTACCTGTCGACGCTCGCGATCTCGGTTCTGCATTTCCTCCTCCATTCTATCGGCCGTTCGTATCTTTCCCGCATCGCGTCGCTACATTTCGTATACCCCACCCACGTTAAAACGACACCATCCAACAGAACGTTCACACCAGCCTTTAAAAGAGAGATAGAGAAAGAGAGAGTGGGAGGAGGCCGACGACGGCTTCAACGGAGTCGTCGGCTTCCTCGATCGGCGCTTTGATCTTCGTCCAGTTCTTCCCAACCCTGCATTTCACGATCGAAAAATACTCTCTCGTAAAGACGCTGAGAATTTCCTTTATGCTTCCCCGTGTAATAGAGGATACATGTATACTATGGCGCTCGAGGAACGAGAGGACCGAAGAGAAGAATAATGATTCATTAGCCGGATAATCGATGAAACTTCCATCGAATGCCATCCGACGGATATATCCTGGTTTTTGCGACGAACTCGCGCGTAGTCGCGCGACCGAACTTTGATTAATTAGTTCCGTCCGAACAAAATATCTCGACTAAAAATATCTTTCACCTTCGATGAAATCCTCGTTCCTTCAGCGTGCAAATAAGCGAATAACCGACTTTTCTATTAACGAGAATTTCGTGTCTATCGTCAGGACTTTACGTTGGATTTTTACTTTCGACAATTCTGGACGGATCCACGACTCGCCTTCACGCAACAGAAAGGCGTCGAGACGCTCAGCGTCGGCTCCGAGTTCATCAAGAACATCTGGGTACCGGATACGTTCTTCGTGAACGAGAAGCAGTCGTACTTTCACATCGCTACCACCAGCAACGAGTTCATTCGTATTCACCATTCCGGGAGCATCACACGTAGCATACGGTGAGTACCCGTGTACGTACGGCGACGTTCGAAGAATCTACCAACTTTTGCCTCGAAATGTAAATTCTTCGGGAATTATGGAAAACGGAAGGACAAACGTGCGGAATCTTTAAGCTCTGCTCTCCTTGGATCGCGAAAATTCTTTTCGGAAATCTACGACGACCTAATGCGTCGTCCGACCTACGAGATCTCGATCGACGATCGAACGTAATTCGCGACGCGACAAGATCCGCCCATTCGGAATCGCATGGAATGGCAGCAGGGCGACGATTCCTTGCTCGACTCGAATTCTCGTCTTCGATTAATTGGATCGATTCGTTTTCATCGGTCGTGTTAAGCCTCCGTCGTCGTAAAGGGGCCAACGATCGTGGTGCACCTCCAGGCACCACGAGAGATTCCTAAACTCCCTTGAGTCTTCCAAATGCACGCGCTCACGCTCCTCTCCCTCTCCCTATCGTCCGTTCGAGATGGCCTGTCGCACTTTTGGGAGCAATTGTGCCAGGCACGACAAATTTGTTCCCTGTCTCGGGTTGTACCCCCGCCCGTGTAATCTCCTCCTATCGTTTCACCGTATCTACATTCGCTCTACTCTTTCGAGCACCCAAGAGTCCTTCGGTATTAACGGCACCACCTATATTCAGACGAGCCATGCATATCTAAATCGGCTAGGCGTTACACAATCACGTTACTTTTCGCATTCCCCTTCTTCGAGCCTTCGCCTCTCTCGATCGCCATTCGCTGTTCGCGCAAAATTGTCTACAGTTTTTTTAAGGGTTCTTCTTTTTCTTTTTTTCTCTCTTTTTTCTTTTTTCTTTTTTTCTTTTTTTTCACCTTTCACCCATAAGAACGAAATCTGTTCCAGCTTAACGATCACGGCATCGTGTCCAATGAACTTACAATACTTCCCGATGGATCGTCAACTCTGTCATATCGAGATCGAGAGCTGTAAGTATGCACAGGCGAGCGATATACGAACACCCGTGCGATTACAAACGTGAAGAGATCCGCTCGACGAGCTCTTCCTCGCGTCAAGATCTAATTATAATTATGCTCTTCACACGCAGGACCTCGATAGGACGCGCACCTCGACGGCGATACTTTCGAGAACGATACTCGACTTCCATATCGACCCTTCCTCTTTTTTCTCTCCATTATTTCTTCTTAACGATTGTTACGAATAAACGATTTATATCGAATCTTGGAATAACTCGAATGGAAGACGATTGTCGACGATCGAAGACGCGAATCTTTTAAAGATTCCATTTTTCTCTTACAAGAAACATCCGCGAGGTGTTCATCTACGACTATGACGAAGCTTGACAGGATCAAAAAGCAAGCAAAGACGTGGTAGGTTTATACACCTATATTTTACTGGCAATTATGACGAGTTGACAAACGTAAACAGTAACATCGAAAGCCAAAAATGAATTCGGATACGACAATATCTTTTGGAACATGAAATGGCGTTGAACGATGCTTTTCAACGTTTCTTGTATCTCTACCCTAATCCTCGTTCGTTCTTTAATCTTACGAAGTATCATCGTCAAAATCGTAAGCGAACGTCTCAAAGATGTTCCTTGTTGGACGAACTCGAAAGACCTGCTTCACCTTCGCGCCAATATACATAGATACATATAAGAACACGACATCTTGTTTTCTCACTTCTACACGGTCACTCGACGAAATTATCATATTATGTAACGCTCCGTCCAATCTGGTCACGCACCAAGGGACGACGAACCGTCATCTTCCTATCTTCTTCTCCTTTCCACGAAGAAGTATACGTCCGACCTTTTCCGCCACCTATATCATTCTATCTGTCCACCCATCTAACCGTCTATCTATCTGTCTATCTATCTATCCATCTATCTATCTATCTACCCATCTATATATCTATCTATCTGTCCGTCACGCGCCACTACACACGCTCACCGAACACGATCGGTCAGCCCAACATGAAGAAAGGAGAGTCGCAGGCTCTCCTCTCTGTCTCCATCACCCCGTTAGAACTCACTCGCTCACTCAATCGCTCTCTTACTTTCTTTTTATTTTATTTTCCGTTTCTTCTTCTTATCATACGCGATGATCCGTACCGTACACGACGATTCATCGTCGAGTCGACAGCAGAATCGGGGTGAAATCGGTCTACCTCGCTCTCGCGCGTAAACATTCAGCGCAACTTTTGACCCGACGAGAGCGAAAGAAGTATAAGAGGAAGAAACGTCCGATTCTGCGATCGAGCGAGACGCGCGAAACAACACGTCGCGAGGGAACGACGCTTCGTCGAAATGGACGCGTGTCTATGTACCTGTGAGAAACGTCAATGAGATCTTCAAAATTTCGACGCTGGATACTCGCCTACGTCGATTATCCCTCGTCTATTGCCGCGTCCAAGTCTCGTACCGATTTGCGATTACTACAAATTGCACGCGAGTGAGATTGGCGGGACCGAAAGAGAAAAACGTCAGAATATTCTCAACAGATCCGTTTATAATGCACGGCCCTATTTCCGAGACATTGCTGGACGAACGAGCGAGAACCGACGCGTAAACCGAAAAGGAATAATTAATGTCGCTCTAAAGC
Organism: Vespula vulgaris; assembly: GCF_905475345.1. Lineage (NCBI taxonomy): Eukaryota > Metazoa > Arthropoda > Insecta > Hymenoptera > Vespidae > Vespula > Vespula vulgaris. The sequence continues at coordinate 4,714,085 of NC_066601.1, read as the reverse complement.
AAACGAGCGATTACTATTCGTAACTTGACTCGCGAGATACTCCGCGAATTATTTATCGTCTAATTAGTCGACGAATTATTCGGGTCCTTGCGAAACGTTGTGTTACGTGCGTCGGTATATAGGTAACAAACCGCCGAATGAATTATTTCGATTCATTTCCGAACGCTCCTGTCGGTCGGCAAATAAGCAGGTAATAATGATAACTAAAAGGAAATGAGTTCGTAATGGACGGTCCGACGCGTTTAATAGATACCTCCCTTCGTTCGATAGAAATTGTTGGACGCGAGGGAAGGGAGAAAGAGAGAAAGAAAGAAGTAGAAAGAGGATGATCGCGCAAGAGAAAGATCGAGGGAAAGTGGTGAGCTCGGAAAAGAGAAAAGTCGTGAAACGCATCCGGCACCTTTCGTTACGCGAGATCGACTAACTCGACGAAGCTAAAAAAGCATCCACGGGCGGGTCGATGGAAAAAGTTTCGTTTCTACCCAGCGCCGTTCTTTAGAAACGAAAAAAGAAGTCAAAGAAAAAGAAAAAGGCGTCCGTATCGCGAGATTCGCCAAAGTCGAGACATCGAAAAGTTAACTCGGTCAAGTTCGTCGATTAGTTTCATCGAGAGTAAGAAATAGAGACCCCTCGGAGTACCTTTCCGTCTCTTTAATTGCTTCTGTGATTCGTCGAAAGGCGGCATTATCCCCTTATCGTTTTTATCGTCGGGCATCGACATTAATCGTTCCTTCCCAAAGTCGTTACACTTTTCGAAAGCATTCTCGAAAATGCGAGAGAACGTGCAATTTGCAGTAAGTTACGATATCCGTGCGACTCTTTCGCGCGAATTTCCCTAAAGTGTAAGATAAGAGAAAATTATCCTTGAATGGTGAAGATTGTTTTTAAGTGACGAAGAACTCTCGACGACGACGAGGGAAACGACGTCCGTTCCAAGACGAACAGCCGAAATTCCCTCAGCGACGACTCGTACGATATTAAGAGCGAAAACGTTGCAAATTCGACGTCCTGTAACGTCCGAGCAACGCACATGTGTGTTTTTTCTAAAACGTATATATATATTTTATTGTTATTATTATTTTTCGTTCAATTCTTGAATTTTAAGCACCGAGCGTATGTAATTTGTGAACGCATCTACGAGCATCCTCCGAAGGGTCTCCACTCGACCAAGCTATATATCACTGAATTGTCACATGGGTTTTTTTTTAGCAAACGTGTGATTTCTCGATCGTTTCCGACAAACGAAACGCGCAAACCTGCCTATCTACTTATCGTAATTGGATCTCTTTTTGTTGCCTTCGAACGAAATGAGAAATCACGCTACGAGCTAGACAGAAAAACCACGACGCACGCGCACGATTACGAGTGTTGTACATGTGTATATATATATGTATATATATATGTATATATATGCGTGTGTACGTATACACATATATATGAAAATGAACGGTGACCTCACCGTATCCGATCTTGCGATCGAGAACCTAGAAGCGTGTGCTGTATTTTTGAACACCATCACCGCCACTATATATTCACTATCACCACTTATCAAACCCCCAAAAGGCCTCCGACATATAGCACTGAGCCTCGTGTCCGGGGACGTAGCACGGCCGACGACGGCCAGCCCCGAAGGAGGCTGATCCAGAAACGACTAAAGCTGTCGAATAAGGTCCGACCGAATTAAAACGCATTGTGCATCTAGCCCAGCGCATGAAAACGATAAACGAACGAACGAACGAACGAACGAACGAACGAACGAACGAACGAACGAACGGACGATGTGCGTTAACCACCACGGTCTCTTCGTTACTACCGTGTCTTTCGGTATGCCTCTCTGATGACCTTCGAATATATATCTTCGTTTTTCAACATTCGTTCCTTCCTTTTGTTTTCGTTTCTGTTTTCTTTCGTTTCTTTTATTTCTTATACTTCTTCTTCTCTCCTCGTTTACATCTTATAGCAGAAGGGACACTTTTTGCATGACTCGATAGCGATCATAAGTTTTGACGTTATGTAATACGTATACCTATACCTACTCGTACTATACATATATTTTACTCTCTCCGTTTATCTCTCTTTTTTTCTATTTTCGTAGTAGAGGCGAATATTAGCTGGCATGAGTATCTTTCAATCCCTACTGGATCCGGGGCCAAATTAATTAGCGTATCGACGCCGCATGCGTAGATAGAAAGAGAAAGAGAGAGAGAAAGACATCAGCGATCTTTATATTTCGTCTTACTTTTATGATTTTTTTTTTTTTTTTCTTTTAACAAGAATATATTCTTTTTTTCGTTCCAACGAAAATAAGTTATTGTTATTGTTGGTAAAAATTTTCGAGTCGTTTGAAACGCGAAAATAATTAACGATTTGCGACCGCGAAATCTCTCTAATAGAAAACTTTGTGTACATTCTCGAGAGTTATTGAAAAAGTCTAAGGGAAAGTTTTCGCGTAATTTGGTAAGCACAAAGCACGGAGCACGGAGCACGAAGCACGATGCACGCTACACGAAAGCGAAGCACAGAATGGCGTTTCTCGTTGGTACGTTTGTTGAGTCTGCCTATCTTCCGCACCGCTACCGCATGACGCGTAGAGAGCAAGAGGGAATGGTATTAGAGCTAGCGAGAGTGAGCTTTTCTTCCTCCGCTTCTCCATATATACACTTTAAATAAATATATATATATATATATACACACACGTTAATACGTATATATATATACACTCTCTACTTATCTTCTTAAGCGCAAACTTGACGCCACCACCAAAAAGTCCTCGATGCTCCGCTAATGTCGCTGCAGCAGCAATCCCTTCTTGCAATATTCAGTCGCCATCGCTGTGCCGTAATATATCCGTTATACTCTTTCACTCCCTTCGACCTTCCAAGCCCTCTCTCGACCACCCTTCGGTAATGATCGCTTAAACGTTGATTCCGATCGGGAAGTAACTTCCCGAAACGCGTGTACGAGCTCATCGATTTTATTTTAATCCTGCATCCGAAAAGCGAGTACGATCGTTCATCGAAGACATCTTTCGATGATCGCACGACGATCTTTTCTTTCTTTCCCTTTTTTATAAGTAAGACGCGTTGTCGCGTTCTTTCGATTCGTGCTTGGGTATGCGGATGCAAAAGGGCGGGGTAACCGTGCCGAAAGTACCGTTCGATAGTTTGGAATTCTCACGAACGAAGGTAGCTAATCTCCGAATGTGTGCTCCATTCACGGATCGCTTAATACGGCGATGCTCGCGGTGCAATGTGGCTGCCGGCGCGATGGAATGCCACTTTAGTGTCTGGAATGCGATGTAACGATCGTAATCACCTAAGATTCAGTTATGGAGGAATGTTTCTCGGTTCGGTATGTCTATGTATGTACGTGGATGGCTGCGAAGGTTGCAACACAATGGTATTATTCGGGCGTAAATAGGTAACGAGTGCTCGACGAATTCGGCAGCTCCTCCGATGCAAGCTCGTAAAACGGTCACGCGATCTTTGCCATCTCGAATAAGAAAGGACGAGCGAACGAACGAGCGCGATAACGCGTTATTATATCGTCGTACCGTGTCGTCGAGGGAATAGGAAAGGAATAGATAACGCGATTCGCAAAAGAGATTTGCATCGTCAACTCTATGGGATTACGGATGACACTTTTCGCGTTTTATTTTTATATCCTTTTTTTGGGCTAGCTCGTTATCAGAGAATTTCATCGAATCCGAAATAATTTGCATAAATATTTCTAGAAAGCGCTCTTAAATTACTATCGAAATGAATTTTTGCCCAATCGATTTGCAATATCAAAGAGCACCGTTCGATCAGCGATCGTACCGTCGTCAATGCTCGATAGTCGTCAAGGAATTTTCTTAATATCGAAAGCACTCTGACGCGATCCGACGATAGCTAGCGATGATCTCGATAAAGAATTCTATATCGTCGACGAAGAACTCGTAAAGTTCTTCGGCTCGCGTGAGGGTGTACCGAACGAGTTTGCTTTCGAATTTCACGAGCCCTCCCCGATCCAGTGGCCACCCATAGCCGCTAAAACCCACGTCCTCGATTCCACCCAGCCACCCCTTCGATTTACGAACCCACTCGACATAAATCCTACATGTTTAATATTGTATGTTAGAGCGAAGATATTTGTGTTCTTGTTCTCCCGGCAGTTGGATACACAATGCGCGATATTCGGTACAAATGGAACGCCGGCCTACTGTCGGTCGGCATCTCGAACGAGGTGGAACTACCGCAGTTTCGCGTGCTCGGTCACAGGCAACGACAGACAACAATACACCTATCGACAGGTAGATATCCTCCTCTCTTCTGAAACTACTCGTCCAAAGGCTCGATGCAGATTTGAAAAAAAAAAGAAAAGGAAACGAGTATTTCCTAAAAGTATTCACACGCGCAGTACACCACCGTTGAACCTTGTCGTCCAAGTATTATTATCTCTAAACTATTTTAATCATTGTTATATTATTGCTATCGTTCTCGCCTTTGTTCTATCGAAGAAACTTTTTTTCCTTCGCAATTTCGTTTACCCGCACAAAATTTGCACCCTCACATGATCAAGTCTTACCGAATCTCTCATCGCCACGCAACGACGAGGCATGCGGACACGACGACGTCGATCGAGTCGCGCTAGTCCGTAATCCGAGAGTAACAGGCCTAATCGAATCGACGGATATCCGGACAGCTCCGAGACATTTCTCGTGCCGAAGAGAGAGAGAGAGGGAGGGAGGGAGCAAGAGAAAAAGAGAAAGAGAGAGAGAGAAAGAGAGAGCGAACGAATTCGAACATTGTTGTACTTTCTACGAACAATGGACATTGCAGTTCGAGTCGCGTTCGCAAAGAATCTCCAAATTTCCGACGCACGATCGCACTCGGAGCACGGTCCGTGATATCTCACGTAAGGACTCGATCGAGACGCAGGATAGGAAGGGAACGCGCGTGTACGTGTATGTGTGCTTTTTTCTTGAGACAAGGAAAAAGGTGAGAATGGACTAAAAAATAGAAAAGAGGACGGATAGATAGTTGACAACTTAGACCGTTTAGATGACTAGATAGTTAGAGAATGCGAATGTGTGTAGAGTACGGGCGCGCGCGCGTGCGTGCGTACGTGCGTACGTGCGTGCGAGCGAACGGACGTGCGGGTGAGTGTGCGCGTGTGTGAGAGAGAGAAAGAGAAAGAGAGAGAGAGACAAAGAGAGTGAGAGAGAGAGAGAGTACAGAATCACGAGGTTTGCGGGGGTGCGAGGTAAGTGGAGGCCCCCTCGGAGCTTGGCGCGTGAAATGCGTGAGGGCTTCCGCGAGGTACGTACCAACCGCGGGGGGTCTCTCTATTTTTTCAGTCGGATACACGATGAGGGACATCCGGTACAAGTGGAACGAGGGTGCTAACAGCGTCGGTGTCAGCAACGAGGTCTCCCTCCCACAGTTCAAGGTCCTCGGGCATCGGCAACGAGCAATGGAGATTAGTCTTACCACCGGTAACGTATGAACACAACCCCCGCCCCCGCCACCCACCCAATCAAAAAATCTTTTAATCGAGCAGACTCGCTGCAAGCTATCCACAGAAAATAAAAGAAAAAGAAAAGATAAGGATAAGCGAGAGCCCAAAAAAATATACGAGATTTGTACCCATCTATGAGAGAATCGATACGACCTCCTTTTTAACGGTTTGGGTAAGGTGGAGAAACACGTGAGCGCTATCCGATGTCCGCAGCAGCCGCGATTACCGCCATTCATGCTACTGTGTAGTACGTGCATATTTCTGTCTTGTCTGTCTATTGTATTGTGAATTTTCTAATAACTCTTTTTTTGCACCACCATCAACGATACAGCCGTCGTACGATCGATCGATCGATCTCTCTCTCTTCCTCGCGCGATCTCGTCTTCGTTGATATCTCGAGGAGGAATGTAGGATGCGACGATCTTCTCTTCTTATACTTTTACGATACATCGTCGTTCCTCTCGCGCCATCGTTCGAAATTCAAAAAGATGAATCGTTCCCGGCCAAGGAACGCTTTCCCTTTTTTTCCTTTTTCTCGTTTCCGTTTTCGCGTCGCGCGACTTCGTATGCATTCCCCGCGTTTTCACTTTTTCTTTCCTTTTTGAAACGACCAAAAGGGAGAGGGAAGAAACGCGGCTCGACGATGACACATTTCTACGCGAAGTCGCGTACCTCGCTAACGTTTCTGACTTCTAGCGTCGACGCAAGAAAAACGGAGGGAGATAAAAGAGAAAAAAATTGGGAAGCGTACCACAGGGTGGTGTTGCGACGTTTGCGAAAATACAGAGAGAGAGAGAGAGAGAGAGAGAGAGATAGAGAGAGAGAGAGAGAGAGAGAGAGAGAGAGAGAGATAGAAAGAAAAGAGAATAGAAGTAGGAGAAGAGGGAGACCAAGAGGAAGAGAGAGAGACCGACGAGAACAGTGAAAAGGAAGGACAGAGAGAAAGAGAGAGAGAAAGATGAGAGAGAGAGAGAGAGAGAGAGAGAGAGAGAGCGAGAGAGAGAAAGAAAGAAAGCAAGAGAGAGAGACATTAACGACGCCTCTCCGTCCCCCTGTCCTGACCTTCGATCTTTTATCGCAGGAAATTACTCGCGGCTGGCCTGCGAGATCCAGTTCGTACGATCGATGGGCTACTACCTGATCCAGATCTACATACCCTCCGGGTTGATCGTCATAATATCGTGGGTGAGCTTTTGGCTAAACCGAAACGCGACCCCCGCTCGGGTGGCCCTCGGAGTAACCACTGTGCTCACTATGACGACCCTAATGTCCTCGACGAACGCGGCGCTACCAAAGATCTCCTACGTCAAGTCCATCGACGTCTATCTGGGCACCTGCTTCGTCATGGTCTTTGCCTCGTTGCTCGGTGAGTGCGATCGTGTACTCTTCCATGCCTCTACGTGCTGCCAAAGAAAAGAGAAAAGAAAAGAAAAAAAAAAGAAAAGAAAAAACGAAAGAAACTCTACTCCGTAGCCTCTACACGACGAGTCGCTCGCACGCGTCGAACAGCTCGCGATCGCGTTCGTCTCCCGAGCCACGAGACGCGTCCTTCCTCTCCTTCAGATCGTCCTCGGATCGGTGTCGACTTTTCCTCCTATCCTTTGGCGATTTGAACGGTTCGATCGGCCGCCGCCGTCGTCTCTCGTGAGAGCGAACCGAATACGAGCTCGTCCGATCAAAATATCACGTTAACTCCGATCTATGAGAAACGCGATGCGACCGAGCCCGACGAATTTTCCTCCCGCTCTTCTTCTCCTCGCCTTCGTCCTCGCCCGACGAAGACACACATTAAAATCGAAAGCTCCGAGGCAGGTACACGAGAGTCTCTCGAATGGTGACGATAACGCGTTACCTTCCCTCCCTTTATTTCCACGGCTTCTTTGTCTTCGCAGAATACGCCACGGTGGGTTACATGGCAAAGCGGATTCAAATGCGGAAGAACCGCTTCCAGAAGATAGCGGAAAGCATGAAAGCGGCGAGGGAAAATCCAGGACCACCGGGTGTACCCGGTGATCATGGTGATCACGCGCCTAAGCAAACTGTGAGTAACGTCGACCGAAGTCTCTCTCACCCTTCTTCTTCTACTTCTTCTTCTTCTTCTTCTTCTTCTTCTACTTCTTCTTCTTCTTCTTCTTCTTCTTCTTTTTCTTCTTCTTCTTCTTCTTCTTCTTCATCATATTTCTTCGTCCGAACGCAAAGTTCTTGGCATTTTAACAACGGCACACTCGGATTCGCACCTACGACTCGTTTGATACTTTTGGAAAAGGGGGAAAAGATTTAGACGTTAACGAGTTGCCAATTACTCTCGATTATCAGCGAGAAAGAATATAGATAAAAGAAGATTGGCAAGGCGTTAATACAAGAGAAATTCGTAAGAATCGAATGGTTGCGAGTGTCTGCACGAAAATTGCATGCCTCCTTCGCCGATAACTCATCGATCCCAATCACGAGTTATGAATGGACTACGTTAGAGGTCGAAAAAAAAGCTGCGGAAAGTTTGAAACGCGAATTCTCGTAAAGGCCTCGTAGAGAAAGGAGTAAGTACGTAATCAAAGGACTTTATGGTGAGATGCGATAGAGTTCTCGCGGTAGAAAAACAAATAAGGGAAAGAGGAGGGAGAAGAGGGTAAAGGAAAAAAGGAAAACAAGAAAATGTCGTTCCTTCGACGTTAGGAGCGTGCCCGGGGAAAGGTCAAAAGCTAAAAGGTTTTCACGAAATGAATTCCCATCCGGGTAGGCGAGCGCGCGCGCTCGCACGGGACTACCACATCGGACCCTCCTCCCGTACAGGGATGAGCGAGCAATGCACTATAAATTTTCTTTTAATCTCGCGGATTGTAGAACGAGAATGGAAAATATTAAAGGGAGCCTCGAGAAGGAGGGTCGTGAACACGGCCGGGCCGGCTCTAGGACGCTCGTAAAACGCGTCATCGGAATCGAATGCTTTAATTAAACCTTCCACCGTATTCGTTATTTCGAGTTTGCCTAGTCTTTCTACGAGCGTAGATAGTATCCCAAAGATAACGAAACCCTTGTCCCCTGTGTACGATATCTTAGATTTATCCCATCGAGCTAATTTCCACTCGCGCTACGCGTCAATGGGAGATGCACCGTACGTAGAAGACGTAGTGTCCTCGATGTCGCATGCCAATCTGACAAAGTAAGGGGTAATCCTTGACAAAGGACGCCCCAAATCGAACTGCCGTGTCTCTTGTAAGTGGTCCCGTGTTGTCCAGGAGGTGCGGTTCAAGGTGCACGACCCGAAGGCACACAGCAAAGGTGGCACGCTCGAAAACACCATTAATGGTCGGGCCGACGAGGAAGCGGCGCCTGCACCACAACATCTCATTCATCCTGGCAAAGATATTAGCAAACTATATGGTACGCTTCATTCAACCTTATATTACGACAAGGATTATCGCACTTCATTTTTTAACTGTTTTTTTGTAATCCTCCGTGACGAAATATCTTTTGTCCTTTGTTCCCCTTTCAGGAGTTTAAATGTCGCCTATTTAATTTCCAGTAACGACGACAGCAACATAAAAGCCAAAGAATCGTCTAATCTTTCGATGCGATTTCTATTTCAGAGAATGGATCGTAACTCTTATCGCGTTATAAAAAACATTAAATTTTTATTAAGCTTGTTGCACCCGCCGGAGATTCGAAAGATCTGAAGAAAAGCTATCCTTCATTTTTTTTTTTTTCTTGACAGGCATTACGCCATCAGACATCGACAAGTATTCCCGCATCGTATTCCCGGTGTGCTTCGTTTGCTTCAACCTGATGTACTGGGTCATTTACCTGCATATTAGTGACGTAGTCGCGGACGACCTGGTGCTGTTGAAGGAGGCGAAGTAGAGCACGGGGACATCGGCTGCTGTATCGCGGCTCGTAGCGACGAAAGAACGGATGAAGAGGAAAAGAAAGATGAAGGAAACTCGCACGATAGGACGAGCACGGAAGGACGAAAGCGAAATAAAAAAAACGTGCTCGAACGAGTGCGAGTTCGTCAACGGCCATTTCCTCTCGTACTGGTACGAAATCCAGAATCCGTTCTCGTCGCATCGAATCGGCGTTACTTATTCGAACTCTTCCTTAATTCGAACTATTCGAAACGCACGACGCGCATACGTGAAAAACGCGCTTACTTATATCGCGATGATATACATTAACGATAACGAAAACGAAAGTGGTGCAAACGAAAAAATTGCTCGGGGATGAAGAAGATTAACAAAAAAGAAAGAAGAAATTCAATATAAAAAAGGGACGATCTTTCGAGCAAGTGAAACGCGTCATAGCGCATCATTAACATACCTTAAACATTGCCAGTTTAGGTAATTCTTTAGGTCTTAATGAGACCTTATATATATACATATATATACATGTATATATATATGTGTGTATATGTATATATATGTATATATATATACATATATATAACAATATATATATATACATATATATATAACAAATTCGTCAATTTAGCTACTATTATAAAATAGTAAAGTTAATTAATGATAAGACAAAGAGAAAGAGAGAGACGAAAAAGCTTCAAATATCGTCGGCTCGGAGCGACGCTTCGACGTACAGAAACAACTTCGGGGAGAAAGACTAGAAGGGGAGATCGAAGATCGGAGATCAAGACATTCGAACGTCGACATCACTGCTGGCTCTTGGAAGGAAGAATGAAGAGGTAGATACGACAAATGCATACGACATATACACACACACGTACACACACGATTATAAATATATGATATTATAAAGAGTTACGATGCGAGCGAGTCAAGACAAACGTTAACGGAGCGAGGGATAAAAAGGACATATATATAAACAATTAATCTCGTCGATGATCGGTCGCACAATTCGTATTTATGTTACTATACTTTATATACTTTGATCGAATTTGTACACTCAGCATTCCTTCAAATAAATCGATTTTACGCGATCGCCTCAATCGCTTGCTTTCTCATAAAATTCGATAAAAATCGGATCGCGATTCGTACCCGACTCGATCTTTTCCTTTCATCCATTTAATCATACGCAGTAATATACAAAGAAACGAAAGAAAAAAAAAAGACAAACTCGTCGGAAAAAATGCAATTCCTTTAGTCGAAACGTCTGTTTTCTACTACCCCTCGCCACACTCGGAAACTCCTGTACCTGTAGTATGTTTTCTCAGAGTTAATTAACGATGATTGTATGCCGTTCTACTTCCTTCTTTTCGACTCTTCATACATCCTCCGCTCGCCTTTTTCTACTTCGTTCGAGAGAACATACGGAGTAGCGCGTACACGCACTCGCATACATTCGCGCGTATGCGCCAATGAAAAAAAGAGAGACAAACGTGGAAAGACGTGCGCACGAGGAGAGGGAAGAGAGAGAGAGAGAGAGAGTCGCCAATTCAGTAATCTGCGTACACTCTTCCTCCTCTCTCTTTCTTTTTCCCTCCTGCTGTTTTCCACTTTTTCCAGCCCTTACACTCTTTCTATATCTCCATCTCTCTCGATCCGCAAGGGGTAGGTAGCTGGCTGCAGCCTGGGTCGTGGAAGCTTGCCATTCAGGATATCGACCAGCTGACACGCCCAGCCTTCCTCCCGGTCTTCCCCTTCGCTCCATCCCTCTCTTTCTATCCTCTCCATCTACATAACGTTCTATCCTTCTCCCTTGCTCTCTCTCTCTCTCTCTCTCTCTCTCTTTCTCTTTCTCTTCTTCAGGGCGCCACTACAGCCTCCGCAACCTTCCTCCGCGATCACCAAACAGTTCATTTACCAGACGCTCCTGCCAGTCGTGCATTTAATAAGGCATCCTTTGTTCTTGCGTACCTTACGAGAAAGAAAAAGAAAAATAAATAGAGAGAGAGAGAGATGCGTTTCTTCTCCGTCGATATTCGATACAAAATCCGAAAAAAAACTATCGTAAAGTGATAGTATATGATTGAATGAATCGTTCATTACGCTGGAATCTAAATTGTTCTGTTATTAAAATTTTGTTCAATACGCGGTACGCATTAAATTGCTAGGAAGCTTAATGAAATGAATGAATCGCGACCGATCGTCGAACACGATTACGAGAAATTGTCTTCGATCTGAAAACACGCTATTTTGTTCCTTCTTTGATGATTTTCCAATGCCTTCGCCCGTCCTTACTCGCATCGTTCTCGAGATATTAATGAATTTTTGCGAATTCGTTTCTCGGACAAAAAGGATCTCGGAGTCAATAGGAAAGCAGAGCACGAGGCTTTGAACGTTGGAACGATAGAACGAGGGTTGGTAACGATCGCCTAGGTAATTAACGAGTCGGCCGAATTATCGTCGCGCGATAAGAAAAGCGGCCAAACAATCAATATATCAAGACGCGTATTACCACGGGCTGAGCACGTCGGAGAATACGAGAGGTAAGTTTACACCTCGTTAGAAAAAAAAAAGAAGAAAAAAGAGAATGACAAGAGAGAGCACACACAACTCGTCTTTTATACTTTTTCTCCGCTAGCAGCAAACGCGTAAGGAAAAATCTGCGCCCGACGTGCTCCGCGCGAGTGTTCCAAGGAGAAGGGAAAAAATCGATCGATCGATTCGCCGACCAAATACAACGAGCAGAAAAGACGAAACGTATCCTTTGATCCCCCCGCGTTCGTTTCTTTCATATAACGCGTATTATAATAATAATGAAATTATATAAATATCGACACACACTTCCACGTCCGCCCCACCGGAAGCATTATATACATACAATTTATATAATCGTACACCCGCGTTATCCGCGTTATCCAGTCTTTAAGGAAGAAGAAAAAGGATTAATTAAGAGAGAGAGAGAGAGAGGACAATGAAAGAAAAGAGATCGAGAGGAAAAGGAACCCTAGCAATATAAGTCTATACATATAACGATCTAAGATGCATTTATTCATACGTATATTTATCGCGTATGCATACATGCGTACCTCACGCGTTTCTACGCGTGTATATATATATATATATATATATATATATATATATATATGCGTATTATATATTACGTGTGCCTGTATTGTTTATTACGTTTGAGATTTTAACGGGCCATGGTCGAACGAGAAGGCTATTTTTTCCGTTGTCTAGAAAGTTCAAGCATCCTATTTCAAATCGTCCCGATGAGACGAGCATTTGTCGTTCCTTTCGAGAGCTCGGCCGCCTACTGTCGGACACGAGTGTCGAAATATCCCTTTGTACATGATCCTTTTTTCTATGCTGATAACAGACAACGGAGCTCACGTAAAGAACTGACGAATCTCGTCAAAGCCGGACGATATTCAAAAAAGATTAAATGGACGATATTCATGAAAAGATTAAAACGCGCGCTCGCGCACGCTTTCAATTAAACGCTCGTCATTAAAATTAAGTCGATCTTACGAGCGCTCCTTAATTAATACTTCACAGCTTTCCTTTCAACCGTCTAATTATTACAATCTCGTGGCACGAACACGATTAAACGAATTCGTAACCTTTCGGAGTTTTATTCCTATTTACATAGAAACTCGATTTCACGTGAACGCTTCAACGACTGTTAACTTCAACTTTTAACGGTTAAAAGAAGATTATGAAGCAAAGTAAGAAGAATTATATCGCATTGATGGAAATTCGAAGGTTAATTATTCGTCTTTAATTAATAGTCATAAAGCATACCTACCTATTTATTCGTCGATCTTCTCGTTCGCTCGTGGCCCCACCGTTTATTATGGATATTATTATTACCTTTATTGTATAGAGATAAATAAAGAAATAAATCAAATATATATAAATGTTTTAAAAAAAGAGAAAAGAAAAAGAGATCTCTGTCCTCTGGCAGGATATAAATTTATGTTATCAGCGGGAATCTATATATCGCGAATTATTATTATTCTATTCTTATCATTATCATGATTATTGACATTATTAATATATTAATATATTAATATATTATGAGAATAAAGTAATATCGTTGAAAACTCAAAGAGCAGGACGAAGGTACTGTAAACTCGAAATATATTAAAAGGGAAAAGAAAAAAGATGAGAGAACGCGAGACGAGAAGCGAGGAGATAGAAACTATTATTACTAATACAAATCGATCACCTTGTAAATACGAGTTTTATACGGAACATTGTATTCGTTCACCAAAAAAAGAGGAGCAAAAAAATTACGAGAGAGAGAGAGAGAGAGAGAGAGAGAGAGTATCTATTACAAAGTAATATATAAAATACACATATACATATTACATATACACATACCATATATATATATATATGTATATTATATATTATATATAAGTATACACACACGCATACACACGCACACACAAAATGTAGTGCACACAAGATTGTGACTGTTCGCACGTACTTACGTAAATCAATTAAGAATAAGCAAACAAAAATGATATAAATATATAGGAAGTATAAGCAGAAAGATAATAAACCAAAAGTAAATTAGAAGAACGTTGGGGGATCAAAGTCGATACGCATGTTCACTCGTTCGTTCGTTCGTTCGTTCGTTCGTTCGTTTTTTAGTAATAGAAGAGAACAGGGGAAAGAGGAGAGGCGGATAAATTTCGAAAGGCGGTCGATCGTGGTAATCGATTTTATCCTATCGATTAATTACAGAGGCAATCGATTAGCTTAGATTACTTATCGGAAACAAATAAATAGAAGGAAAAAGAAAAAAAGAAAGTGGTGTGATACACACGGCCGTGGCCGGCTCGGTCATCGAAATTAAAGACGAGACGGTACGAATCGCGTTAAAAACGAAAACTGCCAACTTCCTAATACAATATATGTTTTAATCAATCGCGGATACGCGACGGTATAAACGAGAAAATAGAAAAAAAATAAGAAAAAAAAATAAAAAAATATTGTGAGAAAAAAGATCCGAACGAAAGGCGCGGAAAAGACGATGTTCGTTCGAAAGAAAAGCTTGTTTTAGAGAAATTATGTTACTTTTTTTTTTGCGAGAGATGTACTTATACAATACAATGGCTGGAAGGATGAAACTCGTGAAACGACTATTTACATTTCCTTTTCCTTTTTCCTTTCTCTAGAACGTAAATTCGATTAAAACGGTTTAAATTCGAAGCCGACAACGCATACTCTCCACGCGAGTCCAACTTCGATCTCGAATAAACGTAAGCGTGTAAACGTTCAATCGAGATCGAGGAATCGAAGCCTTTTCCGTCGCTCGTCCTGCCAGAGGAAAATACAATATATAACGAGACAAGCGTAGACAAATCGAGGGAAAAATCGGATCTCCATCCCAGAAATCCCCGCGTAAAAGAAAAAGAATATTTATGAAATCGTGCGTAGCTCCGACCGAAGAGGAACGAAAGTACGACGATATTGCGCGACGAGTCGTCTCGACGAGAGTACCAAATTCTAAAACTGTAAACTTTAAATAATAACGCTGATGCATTATATTGTAGAAACGTATTCTACGATCGTAAAAAATAAGATAAAAGTGACAATGTAGGTACACAATGAACATACACACGCGGACACGAGAAACACGCATACATATACATACATGTATACACGTAAGGAGCATGCGTCTATGAAATTAAAAAAAGAAAAAAAAAGAAAAAAGAAAGAAAAAAGAGAGAAAAAGAAAAAAAAATTGAGAAGGAAACTGAGTGTACGCACGTTTCATACGCACAACACACAAACTGATACACAACACAACGCACATTACTCGAAAAGAAACACGTGAATACCCCGTAGGTCGGGCGATTACTATCTCGAAGCGTTTATATATAATTAATTATATACCTACTTTTACTGGCACTCGGTAGATATAGGTACACCGTTAACGTATACCTATACTATCCGACTCACTTTTACGTGGCAGTAACGCCGACTTATATGACAAAGGAAAACGGGAGAGAAAGAAGAAGAAAAAAAAAAGATAGACAAGAGGCGAAGAAAGTTAAATAGAAAGAATGTAAAGAGAATATGTATAACAAAAAAAAAAAAT
The DNA here is from genome assembly GCF_905475345.1 of Vespula vulgaris. Taxonomy (NCBI): domain Eukaryota; kingdom Metazoa; phylum Arthropoda; class Insecta; order Hymenoptera; family Vespidae; genus Vespula; species Vespula vulgaris. The sequence continues at coordinate 4,698,617 of NC_066601.1, read as the reverse complement.
TTAGCGATCGAGCGAGTGAGAAAGATAGTTTAAGTAGAAAAATCGAACGACGTGCGAAAGAAAAACGCGTTGCGCTTACGCGGAAAAAGAGCGTCAAAAAAAAAGAGCGAGAATATAAATAAAATATACATAAATAAAAAAAAATAAATAAAAACATAGATTAGCGCGTAGACATATAGATTCGAAATAACCGAATGATCGAAGATGAAAAAAATACAAGAGAAAAAGAAAGAAAGAAAGAAAGAAGGAGGAAAGATGGAGAACAAAGTCGAACAAAGCGAAAAGCGTGAATGAGGGTGTGCGAGCGGATACGCTATTCCGAGGAGCGTGTGCGTGCGTGTTTCTGTGCGTGACTGAGTTTTGCATGAGTGCGTGCATCCACTGTGGTCTGTATCTTAAGCGGAAGTTCCTGTTCCTCGAGATGGCGAAGAAAGAGAGAGAAAAGGAAAGCGAAAAGAATGCGGGAGAGAGAGAGAGAGAGAGAGAGGACAATGGCTAAAGAAAAATATAAATACGAGACCGACTCTCGTCGCGGACGAGAAGAATCAGACGCGATCGCGAATCAGGCCGAGGAAGAGCGTCTTCTTGTCCCTCCCTCCTGTCAAAATCGTATATCGGTGCGTGCCTGATCGAATATTTCGAGGAAATCGATTAGCGTCGAAGCGCCGAATATCGTAGCCTCGATTCCGAGATAGAACACGAGGAAATCACTTATTTTTCATAATTATTTCTTACCAGCGTCGATTCTTCGAAGATCGAACGTCTTCTCGTGTTCTATTGTGGATCATCGAAAATAATGGTATTCCGCGTGTTCGCTCGATCGATATTTTCCGATAATCGGAAAGAATATCTGTAGTACGTACGTACACACATACATACATACATATGCATAACTTACGGCAGAATTCGTTTACGATTTAGTCATGCGTCATTAATATCATTTTTTGTAATGTCCGAATAAAACGTATATCATAGTCGAAGATAAAAGTTACGCCGATAATCAATTGTCGGTTCATTCGTTTAACGATAATCATTGTGTCGTATGTTGTGCGAGGTGTACAATGCAGCAAACGCGCGAACGTTATTACGAGACCTCCGATATAGTCCTCTCTTCTTTTATATTTCGAAAACCGTATTCCGTTCCGCGTCGTCTCGTCTCGGCGTTCGCCGAACGCTAGATAGAATCTTTTCCTTGAAAGATCGATCTGCATTAGTGCTGCCATACGTTAGACAAGTAGTCTCGTTGGATCCCGAAGAAGTATTTTATGAGAAACGGTAGCGCCAATATCGATACATTTATTGAGAGGAACAATCTTTTGAGCATATACAAATTATTGAAAAATATATCGATATTATGATATCGATGTTAATACCTATTAATCGAGAAATATAATCAATTTAAAAATAAATTCAGTTTTCTTTTCACATTCCATTATTCCATTATTTTACAACCTTTCTTAACTCGTGCTTCCGTTTGGCGTCTCTCTGTCTCGCCTCGGTACATGATTTTCTTTTTGCTTATTATTACATTTCCGTACGTGCATATTTTTCTAAATTTCTCTTCGAGCGACTTTTCACGGTCCTACGAGATTTTCAAAAGCTACAAAGAAGATCTACTTTCGCGCGTATGCCTTCGCACTGAACAAAGTAAAAAGCATGTAAACTGGCCTTCAGCGAGTTTGCGAGCGCGACGAAAAAGAATATGTCGTAACATACATAATCGAGTCAAGGGAAGGACGAAAGACGAGACGTAAAAAGCGATGGATAACGAATGCGTCTAATGCGTGCGTCCGCGCGTGAATGTACGTGTGAATACGAGTGTATACGAGGTTTGAAGGAAACGTATGCGCGCGCGCGAGCGAGAGGAAGAGAGATATGAAGAGAGAAAATGAGAAAGAGAAGGAGACACAGCGCGTTGAGTTAACGCGCGAGGCATAAAGTACGTCGTAACTGGAACGCTTGCGTCGACTGCCAAGAAAAGAATGAAAAACTCGAGGGTTGTAAGTCGTGAGAAAAATAATAAAAGATAAGGAAAAAGAAAAGACGTGAAATGTGGGAAGAGAAGCGAAAAAGGGCAGAGGCTCTCCCAGTTACTTGCTCACTGAAATAATATTCTAAATAACGTTCGTACGCGACAAAAATCTAGATATACATTGGTATAATGCGATATTAATTTACGTACAAATAAGTATCGAGACATAAAAAAAAAAGGAAAAAGAAGAGAAGGAAAGGAGAACAAGAAAAAATAATGAATAAGCAGGCGTTGACATTGACGCGCGCACGTTACAAACGAAATCGAATAGTAGTAAAGAATTTCATGGTTTACCAAGAACAAGAAAAATACGTATATTCCTAAGATCGCTAGATAAGAACTTAGAATAATTAATATCGTTCATTTGAAACATTAACGTAAATAGTACGTCATTTTCAATGAAAGTCGTCGTAAATTAAGAGCAAGAAAGAAAAGAATTCTTTAACGATAAATACAATCGAAATTGCACTTATTTCTCGGCTCTAAATTCTTGTCAAATTCGACGGGATAAATGAACTCGCGTTAATATCGATTTGATCGATGATCGATAGACTCACGTAAGATTTTTAATTTGTCCGTAATACCGAACCTACTTTTAACGATAATAATGTCAGTGCGAATCGAACTTATCGACGTCGATTCCTGATCCCGGATGCCTAAATCAATGCAATTTTGAAAGAGCGTAACTCGAAATCTTTAACGAAATCTCTGCCGAACGAATAAAAATAAAAAGAAATGAAATGTTCAAGGTGCGCGCGTAATTGTCCAAATCGTGCTTGCTAAGAGGAACACGAATTCTATTTATAAAAACGCTGTACATTGCGAAGGCGTATAATTTACAGCGAAATGTCTATAGGACTTGTAAGGGAACGAACGATACAAGAAATAAAGAAATATCGAGAGAGAGAGAGAGAGAGAGAGAGAGAGAGAGAGAGAGAGAGAGAGAGCGAGCGAGAGAGAGAGAGAGAGAGATTGAGAAAGAATGAAGAAAACAAGATCGAGATCAGCAGTGGTACTTGCGTTACACGCACCGTTAAAAATGGCGACGAATACATTATTCACTGTTACATAAAAAACAAAAGAAAAGAAACAAAGTGTAACACAAAAACGTATCGTTGCATGATCGATATACCTAAAAAATTATTACTACGTGATACGTCATTATTATGTAAAGTTTTTATTGAGTGAGTAAAATTATGTTATCGATGAAGAATGCCTGCTTTTCTATCCCATTCCATACATTATTCAAGATTCCTTATTTATCTCGATCGAAAAATTTGAAATAAAAAAGAAGCTTTAACTTGTAACGCGACGAAGAAGACAGGATCGATGGTAAGTTTTTCATCGCTACATCTGCAGCCATATCAGCATTCGAAATAGATTGTATAAGTCAAATGGTCTTTATACTTCGCTGTGCGCTATAAACGAGGACGAACGAATTATTGACATTATCATTTTTCGTCGAAAGTCGTTTCCTAATTTATGTCGGTTTGTTTTCTCTTTTCAAGAAAAGCACTAAGATATGAGGAAGCGAATAAAGCGGAAGTTATGTCGTCATAAGATATATTATTTACACGTCACTACATAATATACATTATAAGATATGAAGACTCACTTATGTTCACTCGCATGTGGATCCATGAAATTACATACAGTTCACTCGTAGTATGCCGCGTAATAGTATATCGTTTAAAAAATTGCACATGATTTAAAAAAAAAAAAAGCTAATGAAGTGAGATAATAATTATTGAATCGTTGATAACCAGAACGAAACGACACTTTAACAAACAACAACAACAACCAATTAAAGAGGCAAAACAATCGTACTAATTGATATTTTCTTTTGCCCATTTCTAATCGAACAAGCTACGAAAACGAATACGATTAAAATATTGCAACATTTTATATCACGTAATTTGCAAGAATAGAATTTGAACTCCAATATATCTTAAAAAATCTTTCATTTCGCGTATGCAATTCGTTCTTTTGATACATCGAAGTTCATTTTTTTCATACGTACTTTGATATACACGAATAAGAAACGAAAGAAATAAAACTCCTATAACTTTATTCTATTTCATTATCTTAGCTATTCGTCATATGATATAATATCGTGTAATAATGATCAATGTAAAACATCCTTCAATATATATATATATATGTATATGTATGTATGTATATATATATATACGTACATGTATATATCGTATGTATATATATGTGTGTATGTGTGTGTCACTTTGAATCGTACGAAACACCAAGAGGATCTCTTAGGTATCTTTTTGAATGTACCCGATAATATCTAATCTAAATTCGTATAAACAATAAACATCAAGATATACATTAATGAAACAATGAACTTTTGTTCGTTCGACGAACCGAGTTTTTCTTTTACGCACTAACAAGTTGAAATGGCATATATGCAAAATACGTCTAATGATATACAGTTCAGGTATACATTTCTTCACATGTATACCACACACGCACACTTAGCCTTCAGTGCTCGTACGTGCACTAATATTTGGAGATTTGTACTTGACTTATCTTACGTATGACAAAATATCCGAAATTACTTTTAATGTATGGTACGTACATATGGCTCGCATCCTACCATCGAGCCAACTCTAGGTAAATCTATTGTATATTCCACATGTATGTGTTAAATATCGCGACAAAGTCGTTAAATAATAGTCGTAAAAAGCATTACAATTCTAATTCCACAACGAATATTTTGCGATTTAAGTATATACGAACGTACAGAGTACCGATCAGTAGTGCATTCGTCGTTTTCTCGTTCAAACAGAACCAATAGCAGAACAATCGTTTCCTGTCGGTGTATAAAGGGGCCGGATGAATTTACAAAGTAGATTAGACCATATCTCCGCGCTGACGTAATTTGCTCGAATTTCCAGCGTAGAACAGTATTCTTTTTCGTTAATTTGATCGTTTAGAACAAACGTTCACGCGTCCCTCGAAACGTCGATTAATTTCATCCGTCAACGTTCGATTCTCCTTCGTGATTGAGACGGGTTTTCCCCTTCGATCACAAACTTTCTTGTTTTTCTTTCGAAACGTTCGCAAAAGCAGCGTAGTCGCCTGGTCGCCGGCGTAGATACCTCAGGTACAAGGTAATCGAATAATCGCAAGTGAACGATTCCAACGGTACGCACGAGTTTGAAAAATGATCTTAATCTTGAAAATCGAAACGCGGCAATTTTAGTAAGAGACATCCCGACCGTTTTCGACCTGGCATCCATAATTGTCTTTATCCTTATTCTTGTCTTTATCCGCGTCCTTTTGTTTATACAATTCTTCGCGATTGGTTACTCTTTTATCGCCTTCCGTCGTTGTCATTGTCGTCGACGTCATGGTCGTCGTCGTCGATGTTTTCATTGATGTATCATCGTTTTTACTTAAAGTATCGTTAGAGTGGGACTTGTCGAGAAGCGAGCTGAATTCACCAAACTTCAAAAAGTCTTGCACAACCGACTGTTCCGTATTCACCTGAAAAATCATCAAAGATTTTCAATCGAGTCGAGCGAATAAGGACAATTACCTTACTTCGATACTCTTATCGAAGTTATCATCGTTCAAACCTTCCTCGGTCTTCCACGTTTCCCTTTCACCGGTACGGTTGGAGTCGACGCCGCGGTTAAATTAGTCTTTCTCTTGGAAGATTGCAAATGCGAATCGAGATGTTGTTTTAACTTGTCTTGTCTCGCAAACATTCTCGGACATATGTTACACGCGAACGGTCTCTCGCCTGTATGAACTCTTCTATGTCTGGCCAAGTGAGACGCTCTGGTGAATGCCAAAATACAAAGGTCGCAAGAGAAGGGTTTATATTGGGCTCTGTCTGTCTTCAACGAGCTCTTCATTTCCCCCCTTGTTTCGTTTACACCACCTCTTTTCGCTATCAATTCAGCTTTCCTCTTCACACCTATTCTCAGCGTGTCTTCTGGACTCTTTGGTGACATCTTCGAGGAGAAAGGAAAGAGTGTAATGAAAAGATTAAAATCGATATCGACGACTTACGCACCATGCTTTCCTCCCGTTCTCTCATATCATCGTTCATCTGAATGTCAGGTACCGTCGGATCCACGGAACCGTTGTTAAACGACTTGATCGTACTACTGGCATCCTCGTAGGGCCATTCCCTGTCAGATTCCTCTCTTAAAGAGGAACGATCCTTTGGCTTGATATCCAATGGATCGCTGTTCCTTGTTATCCGACCTACCGACACTCTCTTTTGTCCCTTGTATCTGGTCTCCCGCTTGTACATGGGTGGTGGTATGCGCTTCTAGACAAAGATCAACAAACGTACATTAAACGGTCGAAGAGGATAGTATTAAGAATAAGGAGAGTACTAAGGTTTCGAGCGGACAAGAAAAAGGCCGTACGATTTGCGTCCCGGATGATCGCAACGGCTCGTCGAACGGATCCTCGTGACCGTCCATTACCATCGGATCGTCCTCGACCTCGATCTCCTCGACCTTGATGGTATCCTCCAACGACTCGATCGACGATTGCTTCGGTAGGAAAGGTATGACCGAAGGTTCCTTTATGTACTCGGTGGTGTGAACCCTCGTCTCGATGTGACATCGTTGAGTTCTCGCGTCTAGCCTGGTATAGGAGCTTCGACCGTTATCCTGATTTCTCTGATCTCCCGAGAGCCCACGAATCTCCAAGTCCGTTGCAGTCTTTATCAACGAGGGTAAATGTTCCTCGGCTACGTCGATCGAGCCACGATACATAAAGTCTAGGAGACACTCCATTTCTTCCACCGCAACGCCTGCGAATAAATTTAAATAATTACCTAAAAGCCTTAAGACAAATCTTATCGGACACGCGAACGTAAATCATAAATAATAAATCATCGGTCAATGAGAAAAGATTAATCGACTTTGTTCGCGCGTTTATCATCCTTTCATTGAATCGCTTCGTTATGAGAAAGTGCAATTCATTTCTAGAGAAATAGCGAACCTTGATAAGGAAAGAGCCTTTTAGTAGATACAAATCCAATTTCAATGATAAATCGAGTAGCACGAAAGTAGAGTAAACGATTGTTACAGGATAGTAGTATTGCATATATAGATCTGCTGGTTCAATTGTAGCCAGCTATATTATTCAATTCAAGCGGCACATGCTATGTATTGTTCGCGTATGCGCGCGCGTTAATATACGTCCAGATTTTGCTTATCGTGCTCACGATAACAGAGGCCTCGCGACGTGAAATTCATTTGCATAATGAATTTACGTTGACCTTCTGCTTTAACGAAATGAAGAGAAGCGATTTTATTAGAGGCTCGAACGTCGATTAAACTTCAGCGTATCCGTGTTATTAATTAAAAGAGACAAAATTGTTAACGGCGTTATCGATCATTTACCTACTTAGGAAAAGAAATTTGTTTTCATCGACGCGGAAAGTAGTCACGACGCCGTCGAAAACTAATCGGACAGACAGGAATTTTATCGTATGGCTTGATAAAAGCCGATCAAAAAAAAAAAAAAAAGAAGAAAGAAAAAATATTATATTATCTGTATGTCTTGACGAATGAAAAGTAAATATATGTCACCTGCCTTTGAGTATAAGTATGGGCTGTTCGCCGTAATGCTCCTTGAATACTCTTTCGAAGTAAGGACTGCATGCTGCCAGAACCAACCTATGTGCCCTCAGCATGCCTCCCTGACAAGCTAAGGTCGCGTCCGTGAGGGAGCCACTTTTGTAAAGTCCCTCGAACAAACCTGACAAGTTTGCGAGGTGATTGTTCCAAGTGAGATTGAACGTTTTCTCGCCCATTATTCTAGCAGACTGTAATCCCTGAAACGCCAAGAATTCTCGATTAGTCATCATCGCGCGATCAGAACTCAATAATTTAAGAGCAGCAACAAAAAGGAAAATATCTAATTATAAGATAAAAAGTCATATGTCTCGTCTTTACGTAAGCATGGAAAACGCATTATATAAGGCGTGCTTACGATGAAATAAAACGATTCTACGACGTGGAATCTTTACGCTCGATCGATCGACGATACGAAGGAAAGTCACCGTCGAACAACGACTTGTTTTCCATGTTCGTATACCTACTAACACGTACGTATCATGACTCGTTGAACATGATCGAGTTAAAGGAGAGATTATTATTCGTGAGATGCATAAAAAAAAGGAAAAGAGGCTCTTTGTCAATAACTCCAAGAACTAAAATATAGACGCGTTACGTGCACGTGTGCACATATCTACGAATATATACATATATACGTATACACGTGCATACGTACATGTGTGTGTGGTGCGTGTGTAGTACACACCGTATATAATACGTTTGAGATAACAAAGAGCCTCTTGTAATAATAGTTACATCATCATTGAAACAACCACGAAACGACCATCACGTTAACATCGTTGCAGTTTTAATTGACGCGTTGCACACGGAAAAAACATTCCGATCCTCGTCTACCGATCGTGTATATATGCACTGCAAGAGATACTTACTATGCAATACTGACTAGATCGTAATCGTTCGTGCATCACGGATAGCTCGTCCATGAAGAGACATTTAGAGAGGTTGAACCGCGAAGGACCAT